>NW_027315757.1:3709221-4208177 GCF_026437365.1 Eucyclogobius newberryi
ACACAAGTTATTTCATTCATATTTACACCCAGACCACGCTGCCCCCGCCCCTTTAACACGCTGCCCCCGCCCCTTTAACACGCTGACCCCGCCCCTTTAACACGCGGCCCCCGCCCCTTTAACACGCTGACCCCGCCCCTTTAACACGCGGCCCCCGCCCCTTTAACACGCTGACCCCGCCCCTTTAACACGCTGCCCCCGCCCCTTTAACACGCGGCCATGCCCACAGTGCATTAACCATCACAACGTAGCACGTGGCCACGGCTCAAAACAGTTCAGATAAAGCCAGTGATCTCAACGGCTTCAATGTCACATGTGGATACACGGTCCTGCAGCTCGACACGTACGAGGCGCTCCTGTCTCACACGTACGAGGTGCTCCTGTCTCACACGTACGAGGTGCTCCTGTCTCACACGTACGAGGTGCTCCTGTCTCACACGTACGAGGCGCTCCTGTCTCACACGTACGAGGTGCTCCTGTCTCACACGTACGAGGCGCTCCTGTCTCACACGTACGAGGTGCTCCTGTCTCACACGTACGAGGCGCTCCTGTCTCACACGTACGAGGCGCTCCTGTCTCACACGTACGAGGCGCTCCTGTCTCACACGTACGAGGCGCTCCTGTCTCACACGTACGAGGCGCTCCTGTCTCACACGTACGAGGTGCTCCTGTCTCACACGTACGAGGCGCTCCTGTCTCACACGTACGAGGTGCTCCTGTCTCACACGTACGAGGCGCTCCTGTCTCTCACACGAATGAGGCGCTCCTGTCTCTCACACGAACGAGGCGCTCCTGTCTCACACGTAAGAGGCGCCCCTGTCTCTCACACGAACGAGGCGCTCCTGTCTCTCACACGTAAGAGGCGCTCCTGTCTCTCACACGAACGAGGCGCTCCTGTCTCTCACACGAACGAGGCGCTCCTGTCTCTCACACGAACGAGGTGCTCCTGTCTCACACACGAACGAGGCGCTCCTGTCTCACACGTACGAGGCGCTCCTGTCTCTCACACGTACGAGGTGCTCCTGTCTCTCACACGAACGAGGCGCTCCTGTCTCTCACATGAACGAGGCGCTCCTGTCTCTCACACGAACGAGGTGCTCCTGTCTCACACACGTACGAGGCGCTCCTGTCTCTCACACGTACGAGGCGCTCCTGTCTCTCACACGTACGAGGCGCTCCTGTCTCACACGTAAGAGGCGCTCCTGTCTCTCACACGAACGAGGCGCTCCTGTCTCACACGTAAGAGGCGCTCCTGTCTCTCACACGAACGAGGCGCTCCTGTCTCTCACACGTACGAGGCGCTCCTGTCTCTCACACGAACGAGGCGCTCCTGTCTCACACGTAAGAGGCGCTCCTGTCTCTCACACGTACGAGGCGCTCCTGTCTCTCACACGAACGAGGCGCTCCTGTCTCTCACACGAACGAGGCGCTCCTGTCTCACACGTAAGAGGCGCTCCTGTCTCTCACACGTACGAGGCGCTCCTGTCTCTCACACGAACGAGGCGCTCCTGTCTCACACGTAAGAGGCGCTCCTGTCTCTCACACGTACGAGGCGCTCCTGTCTCTCACACGAACAAGGCGCTCCTGTCTCACACGTACGAGGCGCTCCTGTCTCTCACACGAACGAGGCGCTCCTGTCTCTCACACGTACGAGGGGCTCCTGTCTCTCACACGAAGGAGGCGCTCCTGTCTCACACGTAAGAGGCGCTCCTGTCTCTCACACGTACGAGGCGCTCCTGTCTCTCACACGAACGAGGCGCTCCTGTCTCACACGTACGAGGCACTCCTGTCTCTCACACGAACGAGGCGCTCCTGTCTCTCACACGTAAGAGGCGCTCCTGTCTTTCACACGAACGAGGCGCTCCTGTCTCACACGTACGAGGCGCTCCTGTCTCTCACACGAACGAGGCGCTCCTGTCTCTCACACGTAAGAGGCGCTCCTGTCTCTCACACGTACGAGGCGCTCCTGTCTCTCACACGAACGAGGCGCTCCTGTCTCTCACACGTACGAGGCGCTCCTATCCTCACACGTACGACGCGCTCCTGTCCCTCACACGTACGAGGCGCTCCTGTCTCTCACACGAACGAGGCGCTCCTGTCTCTCACACGTAAGAGGCGCTCCTGTCTCTCACACGTACGAGGCGCTCCTGTCTCTCACACGAACGAGGCGCTCCTGTCTCTCACACGTACGAGGCGCTCCTGTCTCACACGTACGAGGCGCTCCTGTCTCTCACACGAACGAGGCGCTCCTGTCTCTCACACGTAAGAGGCGCTCCTGTCTCTCACACGTACGAGGCGCTCCTGTTTCTAACACGTCCGAGGCGCTCCTGTCTCACACGTTCGAGGCGCTCCTGTTTCTAACACGTACGAGGCGCTCCTGTCTCACACGTACGAGGCGCTCCTGTCTCTCACACGTATGAGGCGCTCCTGTCTCTCACACGTATGAGGCGCTCCTGTTTCTCACACGTACGAGGCGCTCCTGTCTCACACGTACGAGGCGCTCCTGTCTCTCACACGTATGAGGCGCTCCTGTCTCTCCCATGTACGAGGCGCTCCTGTCTCTCAAACGTATGAGGCGCTCCTGTCTCTCCCACGTACGAGGAGCTCCTGTCTCACACACGTTCGAGGTGCTCCTGTCTCTCACACGTACGAGGCGCTCCCGTCTCTCACACGTACGAGGCGCTCCTGTCTCTTAACACGTACGAGGCGCTCCTTTCTCACACGTACGAGGCGCTCCTGTCTCTCACACGTACGAGGCGCTCCTGTCTCACACACGTACGAGGCTCTCCCGTCTCTCACACGTACGAGGCGCTCCTGTCTCTAACACGTACGAGTTGCTCCTGTCTCTCACACGTACGAGGCGCTCCTGTCCCTCACACGTATGAGGCGCTCCTGTCTCTCACACGTACGAGGCGTTCCTGTCTCACACGTACGAGGCGCTCCTGTCTCTCACACGTACGAGGCACTCCTGTCTCTCACACGTACAAGGTGCTCCTGTCTCTAACACGTACGAGGCGCTCCTGTCTCTCACACGTACGAGGCGCTCCTGTCTCTCACACGTACGAGGCGCTCCTTTTTCTAACACGTCCGAGGCGCTCCTGTCTCACACGTACGAGGCGCTCCTGTCTCACACGTACGAGGCGCTCCTGTCTCTCACACGTATGAGGCGCTCCTGTCTCTCCCATGTACGAGGCGCTCCTGTCTCTCACACGTACGAGGCGCTCCTGTCTCTCACACGAACGAGGCGCTCCTGTCTCTAACACGTACGAGGCGCTCCTGTCTCAAACACGTACGAGCTGCTCCTGTCTCTAACACGTACGAGTTGCTCCTGTCTCTCACACGTACGAGGCGCTCCTGTCTTACACGTACGAGGCGCTCCTGTCTCACACGTACGAGGCGCTCCTGTCTCTCACACGTATGAGGCGCTCCTGTCTCTCCCATGTACGAGGCGCTCCTGTCTCTCACACGTATGAGGCGCTCCTGTCTCTCACACGTATGAGGCGCTCCTGTCTCTCCCATGTACGAGGCGCTCCTGTCTTTCACACGTATGAGGCGCTCCTGTCTCTCCCACGTACGAGGAGCTCCTGTCTCACACACGTTCGAGGTGCTCCTGTCTCTCACACGTACGAGGCGCTCCCGTCTCTCACACGTACGAGGCGCTCCTGTCTCTTAACACGTACGAGGCGCTCCTTTCTCACACGTACGAGGCGCTCCTGTCTCTCACACGTACGAGGCACTCCTGTCTCTCACACGTACGAGGCGCTCCTGTCTCTCACACATACGAGGCGCTCCTGTCTCTCACACGTACGAGGCGCTCCTGTCTCTCACACGTATGAGGCGCTCCTGTCTCTCACACGTACGAGGCGCTCCTGTCTCTCACACGTACGAGGCGCTCCTGTCTCTCACACGAACGAGGCGCTCCTGTCTCTAACACGTACGAGGCGCTCCTGTCTCTCACACGTACGAGGCACTCCTGTCTCACACACGTACGAGGCGCTCCTGTCTCACACACGTACGAGGCTCTCCCGTCTCTCACACGTACGAGGCGCTCCTGTCTCTAACACGTACGAGTTGCTCCTGTCTCTCACACGTACGAGGCGCTCCTGTCCCTCACACGTATGAGGCGCTCCTGTCTCTCACACGTACGAGGCGCTCCTGTCTCACACGTACGAGGCGCTCCTGTCTCTCACACGTACGAGGCACTCCTGTCTCTCACACGTACGAGGCACTCCTGTCTCACACACGTACGAGGCGCTCCTGTCTCACACACGTACGAGGCTCTCCCGTCTCTCACACGTACGAGGCGCTCCTGTCTCAAACACGTACGAGCTGCTCCTGTCTCTAACACGTACGAGTTGCTCCTGTCTCTCACACGTACGAGGCGCTCCTGTCTTACACGTACGAGGCGCTCCTGTCTCTCACGCGTACGAGGCGCTCCTGTTTCTCACACGTACGAGGCGCTCCTGTCTCACACGTACGAGGCGCTCCTGTCTCTCACACGTATGAGGCGCTCCTGTCTCTCCCATGTACGAGGCGCTCCTGTCTCTCACACGTATGAGGCGCTCCTGTCTCTCCCACGTACGAGGAGCTCCTGTCTCACACACGTTCGAGGTGCTCCTGTCTCTCACACGTACGAGGCGCTCCCGTCTCTCACACGTACGAGGCGCTCCTGTCTCTTAACACGTACGAGGCGCTCCTTTCTCACACGTACGAGGCGCTCCTGTCTCTCACACGTACGAGGCGCTCCTGTCTCACACACGTACGAGGCTCTCCCGTCTCTCACACGTACGAGGCGCTCCTGTCTCTAACACGTACGAGTTGCTCTTGTCTCTCACACGTACGAGGCGCTCCTGTCCCTCACACGTATGAGGCGCTCCTGTCTCTCACACGTACGAGGCGTTCCTGTCTCACACGTACGAGGCGCTCCTGTCTCTCACACGTACGAGGCACTCCTGTCTCTCACACGTACAAGGTGCTCCTGTCTCTAACACGTACGAGGCGCTCCTGTCTCTCACACGTACGAGGCGCTCCTGTCTCTCACACGTACGAGGCGCTCCTTTTTCTAACACGTCCGAGGCGCTCCTGTCTCACACGTACGAGGCGCTCCTGTCTCACACGTACGAGGCGCTCCTGTCTCTCACACGTATGAGGCGCTCCTGTCTCTCCCATGTACGAGGCGCTCCTGTCTCTCACACGTATGAGGCGCTCCTGTCTATCCCACGTACGAGGAGGAGGAGCTCCTGTCTCTCACATGTACGAGGCGCTCCTGTCTCTCACACGTACGAGGCGCTCCTGTCTCTCACACGAACGAGGCGCTCCTGTCTCTAACACGTACGAGGCGCTCCTGTCTCAAACACGTACGAGCTGCTCCTGTCTCTAACACGTACGAGTTGCTCCTGTCTCTCACACGTACGAGGCGCTCCTGTCTTACACGTACGAGGCGCTCCTGTCTCACACGTACGAGGCGCTCCTGTCTCTCACACGTATGAGGCGCTCCTGTCTCTCCCATGTACGAGGCGCTCCTGTCTCTCACACGTATGAGGCGCTCCTGTCTCTCACACGTATGAGGCGCTCCTGTCTCTCCCATGTACGAGGCGCTCCTGTCTCTCACACGTATGAGGCGCTCCTGTCTCTCCCACGTACGAGGAGCTCCTGTCTCACACACGTTCGAGGTGCTCCTGTCTCTCACACGTACGAGGCGCTCCCGTCTCTCACACGTACGAGGCGCTCCTGTCTCTTAACACGTACGAGGCGCTCCTTTCTCACACGTATGAGGCGCTCCTGTCTCTCACACGTACGAGGCGCTCCTGTCTCTCACACGTACGAGGCGCTCCTGTCTCTCACACGTACGAGGCGCTCCTGTCTCTCACACGTACGAGGCGCTCCTGTCTCTCACACGTATGAGGCGCTCCTGTCTCTCACACGTACGAGGCGCTCCTGTCTCTCACACGTACGAGGCGCTCCTGTCTCTCACACGAACGAGGCGCTCCTGTCTCTAACACGTACGAGGCGCTCCTGTCTCTCACACGTACGAGGCACTCCTGTCTCACACACGTACGAGGCGCTCCTGTCTCACACACGTACGAGGCTCTCCCGTCTCTCACACGTACGAGGCGCTCCTGTCTCTAACACATACGAGTTGCTCCTGTCTCTCACACGTACGAGGCGCTCCTGTCCCTCACACGTATGAGGCGCTCCTGTCTCTCACACGTACGAGGCGCTCCTGTCTCACACGTACGAGGCGCTCCTGTCTCTCACACGTACGAGGCACTCCTGTCTCTCACACGTACAAGGTGCTCCTGTCTCTAACACGTACGAGGCGCTCCTGTCTCACACGTACGAGGCACTCCTGTCTCTCACACGTACGAGGCGCTCCTGTCTCTCACACGTACGAGGCGCTCCTTTTTCTAACACGTCCGAGGCGCTCCTGTCTCACACGTACGAGGCGCTCCTGTCTCACACGTACGAGGCGCTCCTGTCTCACACGTACAAGGCGCTCCTGTCTCTCACACGTATGAGGCACTCCTGTCTCTCCCACGTACGAGGCGCTCCTGTCTCTCACACGTATGAGGCGCTCCTGTCACTCCCACGTACGAGGAGGAGGAGCTCCTGTCCCTCACACGTACGAGGCGCTCCTGTCTCTCCCAGTTACGAGGCGCTCCTGTCTCTCCCACGTACGAGGCGCTCCTGTCTCTCACACGTACGAGGCGCTCCTGTCCTCACACGTACGACGCGCTCCTGTCCCTCACACGTACGAGGCGCTCCTGTCTTACACGTACGAGGCGCTCCTGTCTCTCTCACGTACGAGGCGCTCCTGTCTTACACGTACGAGGCGCTCCTGTCTCTCACCCGTACGAGGCGCTCCTGTTTCTAACACGTCCGAGGCGCTCCTGTCTCACACGTTCGAGGCGCTCCTGTTTCTAACACGTACGAGGCGATCCTGTCTCTCACACGTATGAGGCGCTCCTGTCACTCCCACGTACGAGGAGGAGGAGGTCCTGTCTCTCACACGTACGAGGCGCTCCTGTCTCTCAAACACGTACGAGGCGCTCCTGTCTCTCAAACGTACAAGGTGCTCCTGTCTCTCAAACACGTACGAGGCGCTCCTGTCTCTCACACGTACGAGGCGCTCCTGTCTCTCACACCTACGAGGCGCTCCTGTCTCTCATACGTACGAGGCGCTCCTGTCTCGCACGTACGAGGCGCTCCTGTCTCTCACACGTACGACGCGCTCCTGTCTCACACACGTACGAGGCGCTCCTGTCCCTCACTCGTACGAGGCGCTCCTGTCTCTCACACATACGAGGCGCTCCTGTCTCACACACGTACGAGGTGCTCCTGTCTCTCACACGTACGAGGCGCTCCTGTCTCTCACATGAACGAGGCGCTCCTGTCTCACAAGTACGAGGCGCTCCTGTCTCTCACACGTACGAGGCGCTCCTGTCTCACACGTACGAGGCGCTCCTGTCTCACACGTACGAGGCGCTCCTTCTCTCACACGTACGAGGCGCTCCTGTCTCTCACACATACGAGGCACTCCTGTCTCTCCCAGTTACGAGACGCTCCTGTCTCTCCCACGTACGAGGCGCTCCTGTCTCTCACACGTACGAGGCGCTCCTGTCCCTCACACGTACGAGGCTCTCCTGTCTCTCACACATACGAGAGGCTCCTGTCTCTCACACGTACGAGGCGCTCCTGTCTTACACGTACGAGGCGCTCCTGTCCCTCACACGTACGAGAGGCTCCTGTCTCTCACACGTACGAGGCGCTCCTGTCTTACACGTACGAGGCGCTCCTGTCTCTCACGCGTACGAGGCGCTCCTTTTTCTAACACGTCCGAGGCGCTCCTGTCTCACACGTACGAGGCGCTCCTGTTTCTAACACGTACGAGGCGCTCCTGTCTCACACGTACGAGGCGCTCCTGTCTCTCACACGTATGAGGCGCTCCTGTCTCTCCCATGTACGAGGCGCTCCTGTCTCTCACACCTATGAGGCGCTCCTGTCTCTCCCACGTACGAGGAGGAGGAGCTCCTGTCTCTCACACGTACGAGGCGCTCCTGTCTCTCACACGTATGAGTCGCTCCTGTCTCTCCCACGTACGAGGCGCTCCTGTCTCACACGTACGAGGTGCTCCTGTCTCTCAAACGTACAAGGTGCTCCTGTCTCTCAAACACGTATGAGGCGCTCCTGTCTCTCACACGTACGAGGCGCTCCTGTCTCTCACACCTACGAGGTGCTCCTGTCTCTCATACGTACGAGGCGCTCCTGTCTCGCACGTACGAGGCGCTCCTGTCTCACACGTACGAGGCGCTCCTGTCTCTCACACGTATGAGGCGCTCCTGTCTCTCCCATGTACGAGGCGCTCCTGTCTCTCACACGTACGAGGCGCTCCTGTCTCTCACACGAACGAGGCGCTCCTGTCTCTAACACGTACGAGGCGCTCCTGTCTCAAACACGTACGAGCTGCTCCTGTCTCTAACACGTACGAGTTGCTCCTGTCTCTCACACGTACGAGGCGCTCCTGTCTTACACGTACGAGGCGCTCCTGTCTCACACGTACGAGGCGCTCCTGTCTCTCACACGTATGAGGCGCTCCTGTCTCTCCCATGTACGAGGCGCTCCTGTCTCTCACACGTATGAGGCGCTCCTGTCTCTCACACGTATGAGGCGCTCCTGTCTCTCCCATGTACGAGGCGCTCCTGTCTTTCACACGTATGAGGCGCTCCTGTCTCTCCCACGTACGAGGAGCTCCTGTCTCACACACGTTCGAGGTGCTCCTGTCTCTCACACGTACGAGGCGCTCCCGTCTCTCACACGTACGAGGCGCTCCTGTCTCTTAACACGTACGAGGCGCTCCTTTCTCACACGTACGAGGCGCTCCTGTCTCTCACACGTACGAGGCACTCCTGTCTCTCACACGTACGAGGCGCTCCTGTCTCTCACACGTACGAGGCGCTCCTGTCTCTCACACGTACGAGGCGCTCCTGTCTCTCACACGTACGAGGCGCTCCTGTCTCTCACACGTACGAGGCGCTCCTGTCTCTCACACGTACGAGGCGCTCCTGTCTCTCACACGAACGAGGCGCTCCTGTCTCTAACACGTACGAGGCGCTCCTGTCTCTCACACGTACGAGGCGCTCCTGTCTCACACACGTACGAGGCGCTCCTGTCTCACACACGTACGAGGCTCTCCCGTCTCTCACACGTACGAGGCGCTCCTGTCTCTAACACGTACGAGTTGCTCCTGTCTCTCACACGTACGAGGCGCTCCTGTCCCTCACACGTATGAGGCGCTCCTGTCTCTCACACGTACGAGGCGCTCCTGTCTCACACGTACGAGGCGCTCCTGTCTCTCACACGTACGAGGCACTCCTGTCTCTCACACGTACGAGGCGCTCCTGTCTCACACGTACGAGGCGCTCCTGTCTCTCACACGTACGAGGCACTCCTGTCTCTCACACGTACGAGGCGCTCCTGTCTCAAACACGTACGAGCTGCTCCTGTCTCTAACACGTACGAGTTGCTCCTGTCTCTCACACGTACGAGGCGCTCCTGTCTTACACGTACGAGGCGCTCCTGTCTCTCACGCGTACGAGGCGCTCCTGTTTCTCACACGTACGAGGCGCTCCTGTCTCACACGTACGAGGCGCTCCTGTCTCTCACACGTATGAGGCGCTCCTGTCTCTCCCATGTACGAGGCGCTCCTGTCTCTCACACGTATGAGGCGCTCCTGTCTCTCCCACGTACGAGGAGCTCCTGTCTCACACACGTTCGAGGTGCTCCTGTCTCTCACACGTACGAGGCGCTCCCGTCTCTCACACGTACGAGGCGCTCCTGTCTCTTAACACGTACGAGGCGCTCCTTTCTCACACGTACGAGGCGCTCCTGTCTCTCACACGTACGAGGCGCTCCTGTCTCACACACGTACGAGGCTCTCCCGTCTCTCACACGTACGAGGCGCTCCTGTCTCTAACACGTACGAGTTGCTCTTGTCTCTCACACGTACGAGGCGCTCCTGTCCCTCACACGTATGAGGCGCTCCTGTCTCTCACACCTACGAGGCGTTCCTGTCTCACACGTACGAGGCGCTCCTGTCTCTCACACGTACGAGGCACTCCTGTCTCTCACACGTACAAGGTGCTCCTGTCTCTAACACGTACGAGGCGCTCCTGTCTCTCACACGTACGAGGCGCTCCTGTCTCTCACACGTACGAGGCGCTCCTTTTTCTAACACGTCCGAGGCGCTCCTGTCTCACACGTACGAGGCGCTCCTGTCTCACACGTACGAGGCGCTCCTGTCTCTCACACGTATGAGGCGCTCCTGTCTCTCCCATGTACGAGGCGCTCCTGTCTCTCACACGTACGAGGCGCTCCTGTCTCTCACACGTACGAGGCGCTCCTGTCTCTCACACGAACGAGGCGCTCCTGTCTCTAACACGTACGAGGCGCTCCTGTCTCAAACACGTACGAGGCGCTCCTGTCTCAAACACGTACGAGCTGCTCCTGTCTCTAACACGTACGAGTTGCTCCTGTCTCTCACACGTACGAGGCGCTCCTGTCTTACACGTACGAGGCGCTCCTGTCTCACACGTACGAGGCGCTCCTGTCTCTCACACGTATGAGGCGCTCCTGTCTCTCCCATGTACGAGGCGCTCCTGTCTCTCACACGTATGAGGCGCTCCTGTCTCTCACACGTATGAGGCGCTCCTGTCTCTCCCATGTACGAGGCGCTCCTGTCTCTCACACGTATGAGGCGCTCCTGTCTCTCCCACGTACGAGGAGCTCCTGTCTCACACACGTTCGAGGTGCTCCTGTCTCTCACACGTACGAGGCGCTCCCGTCTCTCACACGTACGAGGCGCTCCTGTCTCTTAACACGTACGAGGCGCTCCTTTCTCACACGTACGAGGCGCTCCTGTCTCTCACACGTACGAGGCGCTCCTGTCTCTCACACGTACGAGGCGCTCCTGTCTCTCACACGTACGAGGCGCTCCTGTCTCTCACACGTACGAGGCGCTCCTGTCTCTCACACGTATGAGGCGCTCCTGTCTCTCACACGTACGAGGCGCTCCTGTCTCTCACACGTACGAGGCGCTCCTGTCTCTCACACGAACGAGGCGCTCCTGTCTCTAACACGTACGAGGCGCTCCTGTCTCTCACACGTACGAGGCACTCCTGTCTCACACACGTACGAGGCGCTCCTGTCTCACACACGTACGAGGCTCTCCCGTCTCTCACACGTACGAGGCGCTCCTGTCTCTAACACGTACGAGTTGCTCCTGTCTCTCACACGTACGAGGCGCTCCTGTCCCTCACACGTATGAGGCGCTCCTGTCTCTCACACGTACGAGGCGCTCCTGTCTCACACGTACGAGGCGCTCCTGTCTCTCACACGTACGAGGCACTCCTGTCTCTCACACGTACAAGGTGCTCCTGTCTCTAACACGTACGAGGCGCTCCTGTCTCACACGTACGAGGCACTCCTGTCTCTCACACGTACGAGGCGCTCCTGTCTCTCACACGTACGAGGCGCTCCTTTTTCTAACACGTCCGAGGCGCTCCTGTCTCACACGTACGAGGCGCTCCTGTCTCACACGTACGAGGCGCTCCTGTCTCACACGTACAAGGCGCTCCTGTCTCTCACACGTATGAGGCACTCCTGTCTCTCCCACGTACGAGGCGCTCCTGTCTCTCACACGTATGAGGCGCTCCTGTCACTCCCACGTACGAGGAGGAGGAGCTCCTGTCCCTCACACGTACGAGGCGCTCCTGTCTCTCCCAGTTACGAGGCGCTCCTGTCTCTCCCACGTACGAGGCGCTCCTGTCTCTCACACGTACGAGGCGCTCCTGTCCTCACACGTACGACGCGCTCCTGTCCCTCACACGTACGAGGCGCTCCTGTCTTACACGTACGAGGCGCTCCTGTCTCTCTCACGTACGAGGCGCTCCTGTCTTACACGTACGAGGCGCTCCTGTCTCTCACCCGTACGAGGCGCTCCTGTTTCTAACACGTCCGAGGCGCTCCTGTCTCACACGTTCGAGGCGCTCCTGTTTCTAACACGTACGAGGCGATCCTGTCTCTCACACGTATGAGGCGCTCCTGTCACTCCCACGTACGAGGAGGAGGAGGTCCTGTCTCTCACACGTACGAGGCGCTCCTGTCTCACACGTACGAGGTGCTCCTGTCTCTCAAACGTACAAGGTGCTCCTGTCTCTCAAACACGTACGAGGCGCTCCTGTCTCTCACACGTACGAGGCGCTCCTGTCTCTCACACCTACGAGGCGCTCCTGTCTTTCATACGTACGAGGCGCTCCTGTCTCGCACGTACGAGGCGCTCCTGTCTCTCACACGTACGACGCGCTCCTGTCTCACACACGTACGAGGCGCTCCTGTCCCTCACTCGTACGAGGCGCTCCTGTCTCTCACACATACGAGGCGCTCCTGTCTCACACACGTACGAGGTGCTCCTGTCTCTCACACGTACGAGGCGCTCCTGTCTCTCACATGAACGAGGCGCTCCTGTCTCACAAGTACGAGGCGCTCCTGTCTCTCACACGTACGAGGCGCTCCTGTCTCACACGTACGAGGCGCTCCTGTCTCACACGTACGAGGCGCTCCTTCTCTCACACGTACGAGGCGCTCCTGTCTCTCACACATACGAGGCACTCCTGTCTCTCCCAGTTACGAGACGCTCCTGTCTCTCCCACGTACGAGGCGCTCCTGTCTCTCACACGTACGAGGCGCTCCTGTCCCTCACACGTACGAGGCTCTCCTGTCTCTCACACATACGAGAGGCTCCTGTCTCTCACACGTACGAGGCGCTCCTGTCTTACACGTACGAGGCGCTCCTGTCCCTCACACGTACGAGAGGCTCCTGTCTCTCACACGTACGAGGCGCTCCTGTCTTACACGTACGAGGCGCTCCTGTCTCTCACGCGTACGAGGCGCTCCTTTTTCTAACACGTCCGAGGCGCTCCTGTCTCACACGTACGAGGCGCTCCTGTTTCTAACACGTACGAGGCGCTCCTGTCTCACACGTACGAGGCGCTCCTGTCTCTCACACGTATGAGGCGCTCCTGTCTCTCCCATGTACGAGGCGCTCCTGTCTCTCACACCTATGAGGCGCTCCTGTCTCTCCCACGTACGAGGAGGAGGAGCTCCTGTCTCTCACACGTACGAGGCGCTCCTGTCTCTCACACGTATGAGTCGCTCCTGTCTCTCCCACGTACGAGGCGCTCCTGTCTCACACGTACGAGGTGCTCCTGTCTCTCAAACGTACAAGGTGCTCCTGTCTCTCAAACACGTATGAGGCGCTCCTGTCTCTCACACGTACGAGGCGCTCCTGTCTCTCACACCTACGAGGTGCTCCTGTCTCTCATACGTACGAGGCGCTCCTGTCTCGCACGTACGAGGCGCTCCTGTCTCTCACACGTACAACGCGCTCCTGTCCCACACACGTACGAGGCGCTCCTATCCCTCACACGTACGAGGCGCTCCTGTCTCTCACACATACGAGGCGCTCCTGTCGCTCACATGTACGAGGCGCTCCTATCTCACACGTACGAGGCGCTCCTGTCTCTCACATGTACAAGGCGCTCCTGTCTCTCACACGTACGAGGCGCTCCTTCTCTCACACGTACGAGGCGCTCCTGTCTCTCACACATACGAGGCGCTCCTGTCTCTCCCAGTTACGAGGCGCTCCTGTCTCTCCCAGTTACGAGGCGCTCCTGTCTCTCCCACGTACAAGGCGCTCCTGTCTCTCACACGTACGAGGCGCTCCTGTCCTCACACGTACGACGCGCTCCTGTCTCTCACACGTACGAGGCGCTCCTGTCTTACACGTACGAGGCGCTCCTGTCTCTCACACGTACGAGGCGCTCCTGTCTTACACGTACGAGGCGCTCCTGTCTCTCACACGTACGAGGCGCTCCTGTTTCTAACACGTCCGAGGCGCTCCTGTCTCACACGTTCGAGGCGCTCCTGTTTCTAACACGTACGAGGCGATCCTGTCTCACACGTACGAGGCGCTCCTGTCTCTCACACGTATGAGGCGCTCCTGTCTCTCCCACGTATGAGGCGCTCCTGTCTCTCCCACGTACGAGGCGCTCCTGTCTCACACGTACGAGGCGCTCCTGTCTCTCACACGTACGAGGCGCTCCTGTCTCTCACACGTATGAGGCGCTCCTGTCTCTCCCACGTACGAGGCGCTCCTGTCTCACACGTACGAGGTGCTCCTGTCTCTCAAACGTACAAGGTGCTCCTGTCTCTCAAACACGTACGAGGCGCTCCTGTCTCTCACACGTACGAGGCGCTCCTGTCTCTCACACCTACCAGGCGCTCCTGTCTCTCATACGTACGAGGCGCTCCTGTCTCGCACGTACGAGGCGCTCCTGTCTCGCATGTACGAGGCATACCTGTCTCTCATACGTATGAGGCGCTCCTGTCTCTCCCACGTATGAGGCGCTCCTGTCTCTCCCACGTACGAGGCGCTCCTGTCTCACACGTACGAGGCGCTCTTGTCTCTAACACGTACGAGGCGCTCCTGTCTCTCACACGTATGAGGCGCTCCTGTCTCTCCCACGTACGAGGCGCTCCTGTCTCACACGTACGAGGTGCTCCTGTCTCTCAAACGTACAAGGTGCTCCTGTCTCTCAAACACGTACGAGGCGCTCCTGTCTCTCACACGTACGAGGCGCTCCTGTCTCTCACACCTACCAGGCGCTCCTGTCTCTCATACGTACGAGGCGCTCCTGTCTCGCACGTACGAGGCGCTCCTGTCTTTCACACGTACGAGGCGCTCCTGTCTCTCACACGTACGAGGCGCTCCTGTCTCTAACACGTACGAGGTGCTCCTGTCTCACACGTACGAGGCGCTCCTGTCTCACACACGTACGAGGCGCTCCTGTCTCTCACACGTACAAGCGCTCCTGTTTCACACATACGAGGCGCTCCTGTCTCTCACACGTACGAGGCGCTCCTGTCTCACACACGTACGATTCGCTCCTGTCTCTCACACGTACGAGGCGCTCCTGTCTCACACGTACGAGGCGCTCCTGTCTCACACACGTACGAGGCTCTCCTGTCTCACACACGTACGAGGCTCTCCTGTCTCTCACACGTACGAGGCGCTCCTGTCTCTCACACGTACGAGGCACTCCTGTCTCACACACGTACGAGGCGCTGCTGTCTCTCACACGTACGAGGCGCTCCTGTCTCTAACATGTACGAGGCGCTCCTTTCTCACACGTACGAGGTGCTCCTGTCTCACACACGTACGAAGCGCTCCTGTCTCTCACACGATGAGGCGCTCCTGTCTCACACGTACGAGGTGCTCCTGTCTCTCAAACGTACAAGGTGCTCTTGTCTCTCAAACACGTACGAGGCGCTCCTGTCTCTCACACGTACGAGGCGCTCCTGTCTCTCACACCTACGAGGCGCTCCTGTCTCTCATACGTACGAGGCGCTCCTGTCTCGCACGTACGAGGCGCTCCTGTCTCTCACACGTACGACGCGCTCCTGTCTCACACACGTACGAGGCGCTCCTGTCCCTCACACGTACGAGGCGCTCCTGTCTCTCACACATACGAGGCGCTCCTGTCTCACACACGTACGAGGTGCTCCTGTCCCTCACACGTACGAGGCGCTCCTGTCTCTCACATGAACGAGGCGCTCCTGTCTCACAAGTACGAGGCGCTCCTGTCTCTCACACGTACGAGGCGCTCCTGTCTCACACGTACGAGGCGCTCCTGTCTCACACGTACGAGGCGCTCCTTCTCTCACACGTACGAGGCGCTCCTGTCTCTCACACATACGAGGCGCTCCTGTCTCTCCCAGTTACGAGGCGCTCCTGTCTCTCCCACGTACGAGGCGCTCCTGTCTCTCACACGTACGAGGCGCTCCTGTCCCTCACACGTACGAGGCTCTCCTGTCTCTCACACATACGAGAGGCTCCTGTCTCTCACACGTACGAGGCGCTCCTGTCTTACACGTACGAGGCGCTCCTGTCTCTCACGCGTACGAGGCGCTCCTTTTTCTAACACGTCCGAGGCGCTCCTGTCTCACACGTACGAGGCGCTACTGTTTCTAACACGTACGAGGCGCTCCTGTCTCACACGTACGAGGCGCTCCTGTCTCACACGTACAAGGCGCTCCTGTCTCACACACGTACGAGGCGCTCCTGTCTCTCACACGTACGAGGCGCTCCTGTTTCTCACACGTACGAGGCACTCCTGTCTCACACACGTACGAGGCGCTCCTGTCTCTAACATGTACGAGGCGCTCCTTTCTCACAAGTACGAGGTGCTCCTGTCTCACACACGTACGAAGCGCTCCTGTCTCTCACACGATGAGGCGCTCCTGTCTCACACGTACAAAGCGCTCCTGTCTCTCACACGTACGAGGCGCTCCTGTCTCTCACACGTACGAGGCGCTCCTGTCTATCAAACGTACGAGGCGCTCCTGTTTCTAACACGTACGAGGCGCTCCTGTCTCACACGTACAAGGCGCTCCTGTCTCTCACACGTATGAGGCACTCCTGTCTCTCCCACGTACGAGGCGCTCCTGTCTCACACGTACGAGGTGCTCCTGTCTCTCAAACGTACAAGGTGCTCCTGTCTCTCAAACACGTACGAGGCGCTCCTGTCTCTCACACGTACGAGGCGCTCCTGTCTCTCACACCTACGAGGCGCTCCTGTCTCTCATACGTACGAGGCGCTCCTGACTCGCACGTACGAGGCGCTCCTGTCTCTCACACGTACGACGCGCTCCTGTCTCACACACGTACGAGGCGCTCCTGTCCCTCACACGTACGAGGCGCTCCTGTCTCTCACACATACGAGGCGCTCCTGTCTCACACACGTACGAGGTGCTCCTGTCTCTCACACGTACGAGGCGCTCCTGTCTCTCACATGAACGAGGCGCTCCTGTCTCACAAGTACGAGGCGCTCCTGTCTCTCACACGTACGAGGCGCTCCTGTTTCTAACACGTCCGAGGCGCTCCTGTCTCACACGTTCGAGGCGCTCCTGTTTCTAACACGTACGAGGCGATCCTGTCTCTCACACGTATGAGGCGCTCCTGTCACTCCCACGTACGAGGAGGAGGAGGTCCTGTCTCTCACACGTACGAGGCGCTCCTGTCTCACACGTACGAGGTGCTCCTGTCTCTCAAACGTACAAGGTGCTCCTGTCTCTCAAACACGTACGAGGCGCTCCTGTCTCTCACACGTACGAGGCGCTCCTGTCTCTCACACCTACGAGGCGCTCCTGTCTCTCATACGTACGAGGCGCTCCTGTCTCGCACGTACGAGGCGCTCCTGTCTCTCACACGTACGACGCGCTCCTGTCTCACACACGTACGAGGCGCTCCTGTCCCTCACACGTACGAGGCGCTCCTGTCTCTCACACATACGAGGCGCTCCTGTCTCACACACGTACGAAGTGCTCCTGTCTCTCACACGTACGAGGCGCTCCTGTCTCTCACATACGAGGCGCTCCTGTCTCTCACACGTATGAGGCGCTCCTGTCTCTCCCATGTACGAGGCGCTCCTGTCTCTCACACGTATGAGGCGCTCCTGTCTCTCCCACGTACGAGGAGGAGGAGCTCCTGTCTCTCACACGTACGAGGCGCTCCTGTCTCTCACACGTATGAGTCGCTCCTGTCTCTCCCACGTACGAGGCGCTCCTGTCTCACACGTACGAGGTGCTCCTGTCTCTCAAACGTACAAGATGCTCCTGTCTCTCAAACACGTATGAGGCGCTCCTGTCTCTCACACGTACGAGGCGCTCCTGTCTCTCACACCTACGAGGTGCTCCTGTCTCTCACACGTACGAGGCGCTCCTGTCTCTCACACGTACGAGGCGCTCCTGTCTCTCACACGTACGAGGCGCTCCTGTTTCGCACTTACGAGGCACTCCTGTCTCTCAAACGTAAGAGGCGCTCCTGTCTCTCACACGTACGAGGCGCTCCTGTCTCTCACACGTACGAGGCGCTCCTGTCTAGCACTTACGAGGTGCTCCTGTCTCTCACACTTACGAGGCACTCCTGTCTCTCACACGTAAGAGGCGCTCCTGTCTCTCACACGTTCGAGGTGCTCCTGTCTCTCACACGTACGAGGCGCTCCCGTCTCTCACACGTACGAGGCGCTCCTGTCTCTAACACGTACGAGGCGCTCCTTTCTCACACGTACGAGGCGCTCCTGTCTCTCACACGTACGAGGCACTCCTGTCTCTCACACGTATGAGGCGCTCCTGTCTCTCACACGTACGAGGCGCTCCTGTCTCTCACACGTACGAGGCGCTCCTGTCTCTCACACGAACGAGGCGCTCCCGTCTCTAACACGTACGAGGCGCTCCTGTCTCTCACACGTACGAGGCGCTCCTGTCTCACACACGTACGAGGCTCTCCCGTCTCTCACACGTACGAGGCGCTCCTGTCTCAAACACGTACGAGCTGCTCCTGTCTCTAACACGTACGAGTTGCTCCTGTCTCTCACACGTACGAGGCGCTCCTGTCTTACACGTACGAGGCGCTCCTGTCTCTCACGCGTACGAGGCGCTCCTGTTTCTCACACGTACGAGGCGCTCCTGTCTCACACGTACGAGGCGCTCCTGTCTCTCACACGTATGAGGCGCTCCTGTCTCTCCCATGTACGAGGCGCTCCTGTCTCTCACACGTATGAGGCGCTCCTGTCTCTCCCACGTACGAGGAGCTCCTGTCTCACACACGTTCGAGGTGCTCCTGTCTCTCACACGTACGAGGCGCTCCCGTCTCTCACACGTACGAGGCGCTCCTGTCTCTCACACGTACGAGGCACTCCTGTCTCACACACGTACGAGGCGCTCCTGTCTCACACACGTACGAGGCTCTCCCGTCTCTCACACGTACGAGGCGCTCCTGTCTCTAACACGTACGAGTTGCTCCTGTCTCTCACACGTATGAGGCGCTCCTGTCTCTCACACGTACGAGGCGCTCCTGTCTCACACGTACGAGGCGCTCCTGTCTCTCACACGTACGAGGCACTCCTGTCTCTCACACGTACAAGGTGCTCCTGTCTCTAACACGTACGAGGCGCTCCTGTCTCTCACACGTACGAGGCGCTCCTGTCTCTCACACGTACGAGGCGCTCCTTTTTCTAACACGTCCGAGGCGCTCCTGTCTCACACGTACGAGGCGCTCCTGTCTCACACGTACGAGGCGCTCCGGTCTCTCACATGTATGAGGCGCTCCTGTCTCTCCCATGTACGAGGCGCTCCTGTCTTTCACACGTATGAGGCGCTCCTGTCTATCCCACGTACGAGGAGGAGGAGCTCCTGTCTCTCACATGTACGAGGCGCTCCTGTCTCTCAAACGTATGAGGCGCTCCTGTCTCTCCCACGTACGAGGCGCTCCTGTCTCACACGTACGAGGTGCTCCTGTCTCTCACACGTACGAGGCGCTCCTGTCTCTCACACCTACGAGGCGCTCCTGTCTCTCATACGTACGAGGCGCTCCTGTCTCGCACGTACGAGGCGCTCCTGTCTCTCACACGTACGACGCGCTTCTGTCTCACAAACGTACGAGGCGCTCCTGTCTCGCACGTACGAGGCGCTCCTGTCTTTCACACGTACGAGGCGCTCCTGTCTTTCACACGTACGAGGCGCTCCTGTCTCTCACACGTACGAGGCGCTCCTGTCTTTCACACGTACGAGGCGCTCCTGTCTCTCACACGTATGAGGCGCTCCTGTCTCTAACACGTACGAGGTGCTCCTGTCTCACACGTACGAGGCGCTCCTGTCTCACACACGTACGAGGCGCTCCTGTCTCTCACACGTACAAGCGCTCCTGTTTCACACATACGAGGCTCTCCTGTCTCACACACGTACGAGGCGCTCCTGTCTCTCACACGTACGAGGAGCTCCTGTCTCTCACACGTACGAGGCGCTCCTGTCTCACACACGTACGAGGCGCTCCCGTCTCACACACGTACGAGGCGCTCCCGTCTCTCACACGTACGAGGTGCTCCTGTCTCTCCCACGTACGAGGCGCTCCTGTCTCACACACGTACGAGGCGCTCCTGTCTCTCCCACGTACGAGGCGCTCCTGTCTCTCACACGTACGAGGCGCTCCTGTCTCACACGTACGAGGTGCTCCTGTCTCACACACTTACGAGGCTCTCCTGTCTCACACACGTACGAGGCTCTCCTGTCTCTCACACGTATGAGGCGCTCCTGTCTCTCACACGTACGAAGCACTCCTGTCTCACACACGTACGAGGCGCTCCTGTCTCTAACATGTACGAGGCGCTCCTTTCTCACACGTACGAGGTGCTCCTGTCTCACACACGTACGAAGCGCTCCTGTCTCTCACACGATGAGGCGCTCCTGTCTCACACGTACGAAGCGCTCCTGTCTCTCACACGTACGAGGCGCTCCTGTCTCTCACACGTACGAGGCGCTCCTGTCTCTCACACGTACGAGGCGCTCCTGTCTCTCCCACGTACGAGGCGCTCCTGTCTCTCACACGTATGAGGCGCTCCTGTCACTCCCACGTACGAGGAGGAGGAGCTCCTGTCTCTCACACGTACGAGGCGCTCCTGTCTCTCTCACATATGAGGCGCTCCTGTCTCTCCCACGTACGAGGCGCTCCTGTCTCACACGTACGAGGTGCTCCTGTCTCTCAAACGTACAAGGTGCTCCTGTCTCTCAAACACGTACGAGGCGCTCCTGTCTTCCACACGTACGAGGCGCTCCTGTCTCTCACACCTACGAGGCGCTCCTGTCTCTCATACGTACGAGGCGCTCCTGTCTCGCACGTACGAGGCGCTCCTGTCTCTCCCATGTACGAGGAGCTCCTGTCTCACACACGTTCGAGGTGCTCCTGTCTCTCACACGTACGAGCCGCTCCCGTCTCTCAAACGTACG
The DNA here is from genome assembly GCF_026437365.1 of Eucyclogobius newberryi. Lineage (NCBI taxonomy): Eukaryota > Metazoa > Chordata > Actinopteri > Gobiiformes > Gobiidae > Eucyclogobius > Eucyclogobius newberryi. Next base: position 3,730,120 of record NW_027315757.1, read on the forward strand.
AGGCGCTCCTGTCTCTAACACGTACGAGGCGCTCCTTTCTCACACGTATGAGGCGCTCCTGTCTCTCACACGTACGAGGCGCTCCTGTCTCTCACACGTACGAGGCGCTCCTGTCTCTCACACGTACGAGGTTTTCCTGTCTCTCACACGTACGAGGCGCTCCTGTCTCTCACACGTATGAGGTGCTCCTGTCTCTCCCACGTACGAGGCGCTCCTGTCTCACACGTACGAGGTGCTCCTGTCTCTCAAACGTACAAGGTGCTCCTGTCTCTCAAACACGTACGAGGCGCTCCTGTCTCTCACACGTACGAGGCGCTCCTGTCTCTCACACCTACCAGGCGCTCCTGTCTCTCATACGTACGAGGCGCTCCTGTCTCGCACGTACGAGGCGCTCCTGTCTTTCACACGTACGAGGCGCTCCTGTCTCTCACACGTACGAGGCGCTCCTGTCTCTAACACGTACGAGGTGCTCCTGTCTCACACGTACGAGGCGCTCCTGTCTCACACACGTACGAGGCGCTCCTGTCTCTCACACGTACAAGCGCTCCTGTTTCACACATACGAGGCTCTCCTGTCTCACACACGTACGAGGCGCTCCTGTCTCTCACACGTACGAGGAGCTCCTGTCTCTCACACGTACGAGGCGCTCCTGTCTCACACACGTACGAGGCGCTCCCGTCTCACACACGTACGAGGCGCTCCCGTCTCTCACACGTACGAGGTGCTCCTGTCTCTCCCACGTACGAGGCGCTCCTGTCTCACACACGTACGAGGCGCTCCTGTCTCTCCCACGTACGAGGCGCTCCTGTCTCTCACACGTACGAGGCGCTCCTGTCTCACACGTACGAGGTGCTCCTGTCTCACACACTTACGAGGCTCTCCTGTCTCACACACGTACGAGGCTCTCCTGTCTCTCACACGTATGAGGCGCTCCTGTCTCTCACACGTACGAAGCACTCCTGTCTCACACACGTACGAGGCGCTCCTGTCTCTAACATGTACGAGGCGCTCCTTTCTCACACGTACGAGGTGCTCCTGTCTCACACACGTACGAAGCGCTCCTGTCTCTCACACGATGAGGCGCTCCTGTCTCACACGTACGAAGCGCTCCTGTCTCTCACACGTACGAGGCGCTCCTGTCTCTCACACGTACGAGGCGCTCCTGTCTCTCACACGTACGAGGCGCTCCTGTTTCTAACACGTACGAGGCGCTCCTGTCTCACACGTACAAGGCGCTCCTGTCTCTCACACGTATGAGGCACTCCTGTCTCTCCCACGTACGAGGCGCTCCTGTCTCTCACACGTATGAGGCGCTCCTGTCACTCCCACGTACGAGGAGGAGGAGGTCCTGTCTCTCACACGTACGAGGCGCACCTGTCTCTCACACGTATGAGGCGCTCCTGTCACTCCCACGTACGAGGAGGAGGAGCTCCTGTCTCTCACACGTACGAGGCGCTCCTGTCTCTCTCACATATGAGGCGCTCCTGTCTCTCCCACGTACGAGGCGCTCCTGTCTCACACGTACGAGGTGCTCCTGTCTCTCAAACGTACAAGGTGCTCCTGTCTCTCAAACACGTACGAGGCGCTCCTGTCTCTCACACGTACGAGGCGCTCCTGTCTCTATCACCTACGAGGCGCTCCTGTCTCTCATACGTACGAGGCGCTCCTGTCTCGCACGTACGAGGCGCTCCTGTCTCTCACACGTACGACGCGCTCCTGTCTCACACACGTACGAGGCGCTCCTGTCCCTCACACGTACGAGGTGCTCCTGTCTCTCACACATACGAGGCGCTCCTGTCTCACACACGTACGAGGTGCTCCTGTCTCTCACACGTACGAGGCGCTCCTGTCTCTCACATGAACGAGGCGCTCCTGTCTCTCAAGTACGAGGCGCTCCTGTCTCTCACACGTACGAGGCGCTCCTGTCTCACACGTACGAGGCGCTCCTGTCTCACACGTACGAGGCGCTCCTTCTCTCACACGTACGAGGCGCTCCTGTCTCTCACACATACGAGGCGCTCCTGTCTCTCACACGTACGAGGCGCTCCTGTCCTCACACGTACGACGCGCTCCTGTCCCTCACACGTACGAGGCGCTCCTGTCTCTCACACATACGAGAGGCTCCTGTCTCTCACACGTACGAGGCGCTCCAGTCTTACACGTACGAGGCGCTCCTGTCTCTCACACATACGAGAGGCTCCTGTCTCTCACACGTACGAGGCGCTCCTTTTTCTAACACGTCCGAGGCGCTCCTGTCTCACACATACGAGGCACTCCTGTTTCTAACACGTACGAGGCGCTCCTGTCTCACACGTACGAGGCGCTCCTGTCTCTCACACGTATGAGGCGCTCCTGTCTCTCCCATGTACGAGGCGCTCCTGTCTCTCACACGTATGAGGCGCTCCTGTCTCTCCCACGTACGAGGAGGAGGAGCTCCTGTCTCTCACACGTACGAGGCGCTCCTGTCTCTCACACGTATGAGGCGCTCCTGTCTCTCCCACGTACGAGGTGCTCCTGTCTCTCAAACACGTACGAGGCTCTCCTGTCTCTCACACGTACGAGGCTCTCCTGTCTCTCAAACGTACGAGGCGCTCCTGTCTCTCATACGTACGAGGCGCTCCTGTCTCGCACGTACGAGGCGCTCCTGTCTCTCACACGTACGACGCGCTCCTGTCTCACACACGTACGAGGCGCTCCTGTCCCTCACACGTACGAGGTGCTCCTGTCTCTCACACATACGAGGCGCTCCTGTCGCTCACATGTACGAGGCGCTCCTGTCTCACACACGTACGAGGCTCTCCTGTCTCACACACGTACGAGGCGCTCCTGTCTCTCACACGTACGAGGCGCTCCTGTCTCTCACACGTACGAAGCACTCCTGTCTCTCACACGTACGAGGCGCTCCTGTCTCACACACGTACGAGGCGCTCCTGTCTCTAAAATGTACGAGGCGCTCCTTTCTCACACGTACGAGGTGCTCCTGTCTCAGACACGTACGAAGCGCTCCTATCTCTCACACGATGAGGCGCTCCTGTCTCACACGTACGAAGCGCTCCTGTCTCTCACACGTACGAGGCGCTCCTGTCTCTCACACGTACGAGGCGCTCCTGTCTCTAACACGTACGAGGCGCTCCTGTTTCTAACACGTACGAGGCGCTCCTGTCTCACACGTACAAGGCGCTCCTGTCTCTCACACATATGAGGCACTCCTGTCTCTCCCACGTACGAGGCGCTCCTGTCTCTCACACGTATGAGGAGGAGGAGGTCCTGTCTCTCACACGTACGAGGCGCTCCTGTCTCTCACACGTATGAGGCGCTCCTGTCACTCCCACGTACGAGGAGGAGGAGGTCCTGTCTCTCACACGTACGAGGCGCTCCTGTCTCTCACACGTATGAGGCGCTCCTGTCACTCCCACGTACGAGGAGGAGGAGCTCCTGTCCCTCACACGTACTTTCTCACACGTACGAGGTGCTCCTGTCTCACACACGTACGAAGCGCTCCTGTCTCTCACACGATGAGGCGCTCCTGTCTCACACGTACGAAGCGCTCCTGTCTCTCACACGTACGAGGCGCTCCTGTCTCTCACACTTACGAGGCGCTCCTGTCTCTCACACGTACGAGGCGCTCCTGTTTCTAACACGTACGAGGCGCTCCTGTCTCACACGTACGAGGCGCTCCTGTCTCTCACACGTATGAGGCACTCCTGTCTCTCCCACGTACGAGGCGCTCCTGTCTCTCACACGTATGAGGCGCTCCTGTCACTCCCACGTACGAGGAGGAGGAGGTCCTGTCTCTCACACGTACGAGGCGCTCCTGTCTCTCACACGTATGAGGCGCTCCTGTCACTCCCACGTACGAGGAGGAGGAGCTCCTGTCTCTCACACGTACGAGGCGCTCCTGTCTCTCTCACATATGAGGCGCTCCTGTCTCTCCCACGTACGAGGCGCTCCTGTCTCACACGTACGAGGTGCTCCTGTCTCTCAAACGTACAAGGTGCTCCTGTCTCTCAAACACGTACGAGGCGCTCCTGTCTCTCACACGTACGAGGCGCTCCTGTCTCTATCACCTACGAGGCGCTCCTGTCTCTCATACGTACGAGGCGCTCCTGTCTCGCACGTACGAGGCGCTCCTGTCTCTCACACGTACGACGCGCTCCTGTCTCACACACGTACGAGGCGCTCCTGTCCCTCACACGTACGAGGTGCTCCTGTCTCTCACACATACGAGGCGCTCCTGTCTCACACACGTACGAGGTGCTCCTGTCTCTCACACGTACGAGGCGCTCCTGTCTCTCACATGAACGAGGCGCTCCTGTCTCTCAAGTACGAGGCGCTCCTGTCTCTCACACGTACGAGGCGCTCCTGTCTCACACGTACGAGGCGCTCCTGTCTCACACGTACGAGGCGCTCCTTCTCTCACACGTACGAGGCGCTCCTGTCTCTCACATGAACGAGGCGCTCCTGTCTCTCAAGTACGAGGCGCTCCTGTCTCTCACACGTACGAGGCGCTCCTGTCTCACACGTACGAGGCGCTCCTGTCTCACACGTACGAGGCGCTCCTTCTCTCACACGTACGAGGCGCTCCTGTCTCTCACACATACGAGGCGCTCCTGTCTCTCACACGTACGAGGCGCTCCTGTCCTCACACGTACGACGCGCTCCTGTCCCTCACACGTACGAGGCGCTCCTGTCTCTCACACATACGAGAGGCTCCTGTCTCTCACACGTACGAGGCGCTCCAGTCTTACACGTACGAGGCGCTCCTGTCTCTCACACATACGAGAGGCTCCTGTCTCTCACACGTACGAGGCGCTCCTTTTTCTAACACGTCCGAGGCGCTCCTGTCTCACACATACGAGGCGCTCCTGTTTCTAACACGTACGAGGCGCTCCTGTCTCACACGTACGAGGCGCTCCTGTCTCTCACACGTATGAGGCGCTCCTGTCTCTCCCATGTACGAGGCGCTCCTGTCTCTCACACGTATGAGGCGCTCCTGTCTCTCCCACGTACGAGGAGGAGGAGCTCCTGTCTCTCACACGTACGAGGCGCTCCTGTCTCTCACACGTATGAGGCGCTCCTGTCTCTCCCACGTACGAGGTGCTCCTGTCTCTCAAACACGTACGAGGCTCTCCTGTCTCTCACACGTACGAGGCTCTCCTGTCTCTCAAACGTACGAGGCGCTCCTGTCTCTCATACGTACGAGGCGCTCCTGTCTCGCACGTACGAGGCGCCCCTGTCTCTCACACGTACGACGCGCTCCTGTCTCACACACGTACGAGGCGCTCCTGTCCCTCACACGTACGAGGTGCTCCTGTCTCTCACACATACGAGGCGCTCCTGTCGCTCACATGTACGAGGCGCTCCTGTCTCACACACGTACGAGGCTCTCCTGTCTCACACACGTACGAGGCGCTCCTGTCTCTCACACGTACGAGGCGCTCCTGTCTCTCACACGTACGAAGCACTCCTGTCTCTCACACGTACGAGGCGCTCCTGTCTCACACACGTACGAGGCGCTCCTGTCTCTAAAATGTACGAGGCGCTCCTTTCTCACACGTACGAGGTGCTCCTGTCTCACACACGTACGAAGCGCTCCTATCTCTCACACGATGAGGCGCTCCTGTCTCACACGTACGAAGCGCTCCTGTCTCTCACACGTACGAGGCGCTCCTGTCTCTCACACGTACGAGGCGCTCCTGTCTCTAACACGTACGAGGCGCTCCTGTTTCTAACACGTACGAGGCGCTCCTGTCTCACACGTACAAGGCGCTCCTGTCTCTCACACATATGAGGCACTCCTGTCTCTCCCACGTACGAGGCGCTCCTGTCTCTCACACGTATGAGGAGGAGGAGGTCCTGTCTCTCACACGTACGAGGCGCTCCTGTCTCTCACACGTATGAGGCGCTCCTGTCACTCCCACGTACGAGGAGGAGGAGGTCCTGTCTCTCACACGTACGAGGCGCTCCTGTCTCTCACACGTATGAGGCGCTCCTGTCACTCCCACGTACGAGGAGGAGGAGCTCCTGTCCCTCACACGTACGAGGTGCTCCTGTCTCTCTCACATATAAGGCGCTCCTGTCTCTCCCACGTACGAGGCGCTCCTGTCTCACACGTACGAGGTGCTCCTGTCTCTCAAACGTACAAGGTGCTCCTGTCTCTCAAACACATACGAGGCGCTCCTGTCTCTCACACGTACGAGGTGCTCCTGTCTCTCACACCTACGAGGCGCTCCTGTCTCTCATACGTACGAGGCGCTCCTGTCTCGCACGTACGAGGCGCTCCTGTCTCTCCCATGTACGAGGAGCTCCTGTCTCACACACGTTCGAGGTGCTCCCGTCTCTCAAACGTACGAGGCGCTCCTGTCTCTAACACGTACGAGGCGCTCCTTTCTCACACGTACGAGGCGCTCCTGTCTCTCACACGTACGAGGCACTCCTGTCTCTCACACGTATGAGGCGCTCCTGTCTCTCACACGTACGAGGCGCTCCTGTCTCTCACACGTACGAGGCGCTCCTGTCTCTCACACGTACGAGGTTTTCCTGTCTCTCACACGTACGAGGCGCTCCTGTCTCTCAAACGTATGAGGCGCTCCTGTCTCTCCCACGTACGAGGCGCTCCTGTCTCACACGTACGAGGTGCTCCTGTCTCTCAAACGTACAAGGTGCTCCTGTCTCTCAAACACGTACGAGGCGCTCCTGTCTCTCACACGTACGAGGCGCTCCTTTTTCTAACACGTCCGAGGCGCTCCTGTCTCACACGTACGAGGCGCTCCTGTCTCACACGTGCGAGGCGCTCCTGTCTCTCACACGTATGAGGCGCTCCTGTCTCTCCCATGTACGAGGCGCTCCTGTCTCTCACACGTATGAGGCGCTCCTGTCTCTCCCACGTACGAGGAGGAGGAGCTCCTGTCTCTCACACGTACGAGGCGCTCCTGTCTCTCACACGTATGAGGCGCTCCTGTCTCTCCCACGTACGAGGCGCTCCTGTCTCACACGTACGAGGTGCTCCTGTCTCTCAAACGTACAAGGTGCTCCTGTCTCTCAAACACGTACGAGGCGCTCCTCTCTCTCACACATACGAGGCGCTCCTGTCGCTCACATGTACGAGGCGCTCCTATCTCACACGTATGAGGCGCTCCTGTCTCTCACATGCACAAGGCGCTCCTGTCTCTCACACGTACGAGGCGCTCCTGTCTTACACGTACGAGGCGCTCCTGTCTCTCACACGTACGAGGCGCTCCTGTTTCTCACACGTACGAGGCGCTCCTGTCTCACACGTACGAGGCGCTCCTGTCTCTCACACGTATGAGGCGCTCCTGTCTCTCCCATGTACGAGGCGCTCCTGTCTCTCACACGTATGAGGCGCTCCTGTCTCTCCCACGTACGAGGAGCTCCTGTCTCACACACGTTCTAGGTGCTCCTGTCTCTCACACGTACGAGGCGCTCCCGTCTCTCACACGTACGAGGCGCTCCTGTCTCTAACACGTACGAGGCGCTCCTTTCTCACACGTACGAGGTGCTCCTGTCTCTCACACGTATGAGGCACTCCTGTCTCTCACACGTATGAGGCGCTCCTGTCTCTCACACGAACGAGGCACTCCTGTCTCACACACGTACGAGGCACTCCTGTCCCTCACACGTATGAGGCGCTCCTGTCTCTCACACGTACGAGGCGCTCCTGTCTCACACGTACGAGGCGCTCCTGTCTCTCACACGTACGAGGCGCTCCTGTCTCTCACACGTACGAGGTGCTCCTGTCTCTAACACGTACGAGGCGCTCCTGTCTCTCACACGTACAGGGCGCTCCTGTCTCTCACACGTACGAGCCGCTCCTGTCTCTCAAACACGTACGAGGCGCTCCTGTCTCTCACACGTACGAGGCGCTCCTGTCTCTCACACGTACGAGGCGCTCCTGTCTCTCACACGTACGAGGCGCTCCTGTCTCGCACTTACGAGGCACTCCTGTCTCTCACACGTAAGAGGCACTCCTGTCTCTCACACGTAAGAGGCGCTCCTGTCTCTCACACGTACGAGGCGCTCCTGTCTCGCACTTACGAGGTGCTCCTGTCTCTCACACTTACGAGGCACTCCTGTCTCTCACACGTAAGAGGCGCTCCTGTCCCTCACACGTATGAGGCGCTCCTGTCTCTCACACGTACGAGGCGCTCCTGTCTCACACGTACGAGGCGCTCCTGTCTCTCACACGAACGAGGCACTCCTGTCTCACACACGTACGAGGAACTCCTGTCTCTAACACGTACGAGGCGCTCCTGTCTCTAACACGTACGAGGCAATCCCGTCTCTCACACGTACGATGCGCTCCTGTCTCAAACACGTACGAGCTGCTCCTGTCTCTCACACGTACGAGGCGCTCCTGTCCCTCACACGTATGAGGCGCTCCTGTCTCTCACACGTACGAGGCGCTCCTGTCTCACACGTACGAGGCGCTCCTGTCTCTCACACGTACGAGGCGCTCCTGTCTCTCACACGTACGAGGTGCTCCTGTCTCTAACACGTATGAGGCGCTCCTGTCTCTCACACGTACAAGGCGCTCCTGTCTCTCACACGTACGAGCCGCTCCTGTCTCTCAAACACGTACGAGGCGCTCCTGTCTCTCACACGTACGAGGCGCTCCTGTCTCTCACACGTACGAGGCGCTCCTGTCTCTCACACGTACGAGGCGCTCCTGTCTCGCACTTACGAGGCACTCCTGTCTCTCACACGTAAGAGGCACTCCTGTCTCTCACACGTAAGAGGCGTCCTGTCTCTCACACGTACGAGGCGCTCCTGTCTCGCACTTACGAGGTGCTCCTGTCTCTCACACTTACGAGGCACTCCTGTCTCTCACACGTAAGAGGCGCTCCTGTCCCTCACACGTATGAGGCGCTCCTGTCTCTCACACGTACGAGGCGCTCCTGTCTCACACGTACGAGGCGCTCCTGTCTCTCACACGTACGAGGCGCTCCTGTCTCTCACACGTACGAGGTGCTCCTGTCTCTAACACGTACGAGGCGCTCCTGTCTCTCACACGTACGAGGCGCTCCTGTCTCTCACACGTACGAGCCGCTCCTGTCTCTCAAACACGTACGAGGCGCTCCTGTCTCTCACACGTACGAGGCGCTCCTGTCTCTCACACGTACGAGGCGCTCCTGTCTCTCACACGTACGAGGCGCTCCTGTCTCACACGTACGAGGCGCTCCTGTCTCTCAGACGTACGAGGCGCTCCTGTCTCTCACACGTACGAGGTGCTCCTGTCTCTAACACATACGAGGCGCTCCTGTCTCTCAGACGTACGAGGCGCTCCTGTCTCGCACTTACGAGGCACTCCTGTCTCTCACACGTAAGAGGAGCTCCTGTCTCACACACGTTCGAGGTGCTCCTGTCTCTCACACGTACGAGGTGCTCCCGTCTCTCACACGTACGAGGCGCTCCTGTCTCTAACACGTACGAGGCGCTCCTTTCTCACACGTACGAGGCGCTCCTGTCTCTCACACGTATGAGGCACTCCTGTCTCTCACACGTATGAGGCGCTCCTGTCTCTCACACGTACGAGGCGCTCCTGTCTCTCACACGTACGAGGCGCTCCTGTCTCTCACACGAACGAGGCGCTCCTGTCTCTAACACTTACGAGGCGCTCCTGTCTCTCACACGTACGAGGCACTCCTGTCTCACACACGTACGAGGCGCTCCTGTCTCACACACGTACGAGGCTCTCCCGTCTCTCACACGTACGAGGCGCTCCTGTCTCTCACACGTACGAGGCGCTCCTGTCTCACACGTACGAGGCGCTCCTGTCTCTCACGCGTACGAGTCGCTCCTGTCTCTCACATGTACGAGGTGCTCCTGTCTCTAACACGTACGAGGCGCTCCTGTCTCTCACACGTACGAGGCGCTCCTGTCTCTCACACGTAAGAGCCGCTCCTGTCTCTCAAACACGTACAAGGCGCTCCTGTCTCTCACACGTACGAGGCGCTCCTGTCTCTCACACGTACGAGGCGCTCCTGGCTCGCACTTACGAGGCACTCCTGTCTCTCACACTTACGAGTCACTCCTGTCTCTCACACGTAAGAGGCGCTCCTGTCTCTCACACGTTCGAGGTGCTCCTGTCTCTCACACGTACGAGGCGCTCCCGTCTCTCACACGTACGAGGCGCTCCTGTCTCTAACACGTACGAGGCGCTCCTTTCTCACACGTACGAGGCGCTCCTGTCTCTCACACGTATGAGGCACTCCTGTCTCTCACACGTATGAGGCGCTCCTGTCTCTCACACGTACGAGGCGCTCCTGTCTCTCACACGTACGAGGCGCTCCTGTCTCTCACACGAACGAGGCGCTCCTGTCTCTAACACGTACGAGGCGCTCCTGTCTCTCACACGTACGAGGCGCTCCTGTCTCACACACGTACGAGGCGCTCCTGTCTCAAACACGTACGAGCTGCTCCTGTCTCTAACACGTACGAGTTGCTCCTGTCTCTCACACGTACGAGGCGCTCCTGTCCCTCACACGTATGAGGCGCTCCTGTCTCTCACACGTACGAGGCGCTCCTGTCTCTCACATGTACGAGGTGCTCCTGTCTCTAACACGTACGAGGCGCTCCTGTCTCTCACACGTACAAGGCGCTCCTGTCTCTCACACGTACGAGGTGCTCCTGTCTCTCACACGTACGAGGTGCTCCTGTCTCTAACACGTACGAGGCGCTCCTGTCTCTCACACGTACAAGGCGCTCCTGTCTCTCACACGTACGAGGTGCTCCTGTCTCTAACACATACGAGGCGCTCCTGTCTCTCAGACGTACGAGGCGCTCCTGTCTCGCACTTACGAGGCACTCCTGTCTCTCACACGTAAGAGGAGCTCCTGTCTCACACACGTTCGAGGTGCTCCTGTCTCTCACACGTACGAGGTGCTCCCGTCTCTCACACGTACGAGGCGCTCCTGTCTCACACGTACGAGGCGCTCCTGTCTCTCACACGTACGAGTCGCTCCTGTCTCTCACACGTACGAGGTGCTCCTGTCTCTAACACGTACGAGGCGCTCCTGTCTCTCACACGTACGAGGTGCTCCTGTCTCTCACACGTAAGAGCCGCTCCTGTCTCTCAAACACGTACGAGGCGCTCCTGTCTCTCACACGTACGAGGCGCTCCTGTCTCTCACACGTACGAGGCGCTCCTGGCTCGCACTTACGAGGCACTCCTGTCTCTCACACTTACGAGTCACTCCTGTCTCTCACACGTAAGAGGCGCTCCTGTCTCTCACACGTTCGAGGTGCTCCTGTCTCTCACACGTACGAGGCGCTCCCGTCTCTCACACGTACGAGGCGCTCCTTTTTCTAACACATCCGAGGCGCTCCTGTCTCACACGTACGAGGCGCTCCTGTCTCACACACGTACGAGGTGCTCTTGTCTCTAACACGTACGAGGCGCTCCTGTCTCTCACACGTACGAGGCGCTCCTGTCTCTCACACGTACGAGGCGCTCCTGTCTCTCACACGTACGAGGCGCTCCTGTCTCGCACTTACGAGGCACTCCTGTCTCTCACACTTACGAGGCACTCCTGTCTCTCACACGTAAGAGGCGCTCCTGTCTCTCACACGTTCGAGGTGCTCCTGTCTCTCACACGTACGAGGCGCTCCCGTCTCTCACACGTACGAGGCGCTCCTTTCTCACACGTACGAGGCGCTCCTGTCTCTCACACGTATGAGGCACTCCTGTCTCTCACACGTATGAGGCGCTCCTGTCTCTCACACGTGCGAGGCGCTCCTGTCTCTCACACGTACGAGGCGCTCCTGTCTCTCACACGAACGAGGCGCTCCTGTCTCTAACACGTACGAGGCGCTCCTGTCTCTCACACGTACGAGGCACTCCTGTCTCACACACGTACGAGGCGCTCCTGTCTCACACACGTACGAGGCTCTCCCGTCTCTCACACGTACGAGGCGCTCCTGTCTCAAACACGTACGAGCTGCTCCTGTCTCTAACACGTACGAGTTGCTCCTGTCTCTCACACGTACGAGGCGCTCCTGTCCCTCACACGTATGAGGCGCTCCTGTCTCTCACACGTACGAGGCGCTCCTGTCTCACACGTACGAGGCGCTCCTGTCTCTCACACTTACGAGGCGCTCCTGTCTCTCACACGTACGAGGCGCTCCTGTCTCTAACACGTACGAGGCGCTCCTGTCTCTCACACGTACGAGGCGCTCCTGTCTCTCACACGTACGAGGCGCTCCTGTCTCTCACACGTACGAGGCGCTCCTTTCTCACACGTACGAGGCGCTCCTGTCTCTCACACGTACGAGGCGCTCCTGTCTCTCACACGTACGAGGCGCTCCTGTCTCTCACACGTACGAGGCGCTCCTGTCTCTCACACGTACGAGGCGCTCCTGTCTCTCACACGTACGAGGCGCTCCTTTCTCACACGTACGAGGCGCTCCTGTCTCTCACACGTACGAGGCGCTCCTGTCTCTCACACGTACGAGGCGCTCCTGTCTCTCACACGTACGAGGCGCTCCTGTCTCTCACACGTACGAGGCGCTCCTGTCTCTCACACGTACGAGGCGCTCCTGTCTCTCACACGTTTTGAGGTGCTCCTGTCTCTCACACGTACGAGGCGCTCCTGTCTCGCACTTACGAGGCACTCCTGTCTCTCACACGTAATAGGCGCTCCTGTCACTCACACGTACGAGGCGCTCCTGTCTCTCACACGTACGAGGCGCTCCTGTCTTGCACTTACGAGGTGCTCCTGTCTCTCACACTTACGAGGCACTCCTGTCTCTCACACGTAAGAGGCGCTCCTGTCCCTCACACGTACGAGGCGCTCCTGTCTCTCACACATACGAGGCGCTCCTGTCGCTCACATGTACGAGGCGCTCCTATCTCACACGTACGAGACGCTCCTGTCTCTCACACGTACAAGGCGCTCGTGTCTCTCACACGTACGAGGCGCTCCTGTCTTACACGTACGAGGCGCTCCTGTCTCTCATACGTATGAGGCGCTCCTGTTTCTCACACGTACGAGGCGCTCCTGTCTCACACGTACGAGGCGCTCCTGTCTCTCACACGTATGAGGCGCTCCTGTCTCTCCCATGTACGAGGCGCTCCTGTCTCTCACACGTATGAGGCGCTCCTGTCTCTCCCACGTACGAGGAGCTCCTGTCTCACACACGTTCGAGGTGCTCCTGTCTCTCACACGTACGAGGCGCTCCCGTCTCTCACACGTACGAGGCGCTCCTGTCTCTCACACGTATGAGGCGCTCCTGTCTCTCCCATGTACGAGGCGCTCCTGTCTCTCACACGTATGAGGCGCTCCTGTCTCTCCCACGTACGAGGAGCTCCTGTCTCACACACGGTCGAGGTGCTCCTGTCTCTCACACGTACGAGCCGCTCCCGTCTCTCAAACGTACGAGGCGCTCCTGTCTCTAACACGTACGAGGCGCTCCTTTCTCACACGTACGAGGCGCTCCTGTCTCTCACACGTACGAGGCACTCCTGTCTCTCACACGTATGAGGCGCTCCTGTCTCTCACACGTACGAGGCGCTCCTGTCTCTCACACGTACGAGGTTTTCCTGTCTCTCACACGTACGAGGCGCTCCTGTCTCTCACACGTATGAGGCGCTCCTGTCTCTCCCACGTACGAGGCGCTCCTGTCTCACACGTACGAGGTGCTCCTGTCTCTCAAACGTACAAGGTGCTCCTGTCTCTCAAACACGTACGAGGCGCTCCTGTCTCTCACACGTACGAGGCGCTCCTGTCTCTCACACCTACCAGGCGCTCCTGTCTCTCATACGTACGAGGCGCTCCTTTCTCGCACGTACGAGGCGCTCCTGTCTTTCACACGTACGAGGCGCTCCTGTCTCTCACACGTACGAGGCGCTCCTGTCTCTAACACGTACGAGGTGCTCCTGTCTCACACGTACGAGGCGCTCCTGTCTCACACACGTACGAGGCGCTCCTGTCTCTCACACGTACAAGGCGCTCGTGTCTCTCACACGTACGAGGCGCTCCTGTCTCTCACACCTACGAGGAGCTCCTGTCTCACACACGTACGAGGCGCTCCTGTCTCTCACACGTACGAGGAGCTCCTGTCTCTCACACGTACGAGGCGCTCCTGTCTCTAACACGTACGAGGCGCTCCTGTCTCTCACACGTACGAGGCGCTCCTGTCTCTCACACGAACGAGGCGCTCCTGTCTCTAACACTTACGAGGCGCTCCTGTCTCTCACACGTACGAGGCACTCCTGTCTCACACACGTACGAGGCGCTCCTGTCTCACACACGTACGAGGCTCTCCCGTCTCTCACACGTACGAGGCGCTCCTGTCTCAAACACGTACGAGCTGCTCCTGTCTCTAACACGTACGAGGTGCTCCTGTCTCTCACACGTAAGAGGCGCTCCTGTCCCTCACACGTACGAGGCGCTCCTGTCTCTCACACGTACGAGGCGCTCCTGTCTCACACGTACGAGGCGCTCCTGTCTCTCACACGTACGAGGCGCTCCTGTCTTTCACACGTACGAGGCGCTCCTGTCTCTCACACGTACGAGGCGCTCCTGTCTCACACGGACGAGGCGCTCCTGTCTCTCACACCTACGAGGCTCTCCTGTCTCACACATGTACGAGGCGCTCCTGTCTCTCACACGTACGAGGAGCTCCTGTCTCTCACACGTACGAGGCGCTCCTGTCTCTAACACGTACGAGGCGCTCCTGTCTCACACGTACGAGGAGCTCCTGTCTCACACACTTTCGAGGTGCTCCTGTCTCTCACACGTACGAGGCGCTCCCGTCTCTCACACGTAAGAGGCGCTCCTGTCTCTAACACGTACGAGGCGCTCCTTTCTCACAAGTACGAGGCGCTCCTGTCTCTCACACGTACGAGGCGCTCCTGTCTCACACGTACGAGGCGCTCCTGTCTCACACGTACGAGAAGCTCCTTCTCTCACACGTACGAGGCGCTCCTGTCTCTCACACATACGAGGCGCTCCTGTCTCTCCCAGTTACGAGGCGCTCCTGTCTCTCCCACGTACGAGGCGCTCCTGTCTCTCACACATACGAGAGGCTCCTGTCTCTCACACGTACGAGGCGCTCCTGTCTTACACGTACGAGGCGCTCCTGTCTCTCACACGTACGAGGCGCTCCTTTTTCTAACACGTCCGAGGCGCTCCTGTCTCACACGTACGAGGCGCTCCTGTTTCTAACACGTACGAGGCGCTCCTGTCTCACACGTGCGAGGCGCTCCTGTCTCTCACACGTATGAGGCGCTCCTGTCTCTCCCATGTACGAGGCGCTCCTGTCTCTCACACGTATGAGGCGCTCCTGTCTCTCCCACGTACGAGGAGGAGGAGCTCCTATCTCTCACACGTACGAGGCGCTCCTGTCTCTCACACGTATGAGGCGCTCCTGTCTCTCACACGTACGAGGCGCTCCTGTCTCTCACACGTATGAGGCGCTCCTGTCTCTCACACGTAAGAGGCGCTCCTGTCTCTCACACGTTCGAGGTGCTCCTGTCTCTCACACGTACGAGGCGCTCCCGTCTCTCACACGTACGAGGCGCTCCTTTCTCACACGTACGAGGCGCTCCTGTCTCTCACACGTATGAGGCACTCCTGTCTCTCACACGTATGAGGCGCTCCTGTCTCTCACACGTACGAGGCGCTCCTGTCTCTCACACGTACGAGGCGCTCCTGTCTCTCACACGAACGAGGCGCTCCTGTCTCTAACACGTACGAGGCGCTCCTGTCTCTCACACGTACGAGGCACTCCTGTCTCACACACGTACGAGGCGCTCCTGTCTCACACACGTACGAGGCTCTCCCGTCTCTCACACGTACGAGGCGCTCCTGTCTCAAACACGTACGAGCTGCTCCTGTCTCTAACACGTACGAGTTGCTCCTGTCTCTCACACGTACGAGGCGCTCCTGTCCCTCACACGTACGAGGCGCTCCTGTCTCTCACACGTACGAGGCGCTCCTGTCTCACACGTACGAGGCGCTCCTGTCTCTCACACGTACGAGGCGCTCCTGTCTCTCACACGTACGAGGTGCTCCTGTCTCTAACACGTACGAGGCGCTCCTGTCTCTCAAACGTACGAGGCGCTCCTGTCTCTCACACGTAAGAGCCGCTCATGTCTCTCAAACACGTACGAGGCGCTCCTGTCTCTCACACGTACGAGGCGCTCCTGTCTCTCACACGTACGAGGCGCTCCTGTCTCTCACACGTACGAGGCGCTCCTGTCTCGCACTTACGAGGCACTCCTGTCTCTCACACGTAAGAGGCGCTCCTGTCTCTCACACGTACGAGGCGCTCCTGTCTCTCACACGTACGAGGCGCTCCTGTCTCGCACTTACGAGGCGCTCCTGTCTCTCACACGTACAAGCGCTCCTGTTTCACACATACGAGGCGCTCCTGTCTCTCACACCTACGAGGCTCTCCTGTCTCACACACGTACGAGGCGCTCCTGTCTCTCACACGTACGAGGCGCTCCTGTCTCTCACACCTACCAGGCGCTCCTGTCTCTCATACGTACGAGGCGCTCCTGTCTCGCACGTACGAGGCGCTCCTGTCTTTCACACGTAATAGGCGCTCCTGTCTCTCACACGTACGAGGCGCTCCTGTCTCTAACACGTACGAGGTGCTCCTGTCTCACACGTACGAGGCGCTCCTGTCTCACACACGTACGAGGCGCTCCTGTCTCTCACACGTACAAGCGCTCCTGTTTCACACATACGAGGCGCTCCTGTCTCTCACACCTACGAGGCTCTCCTGTCTCACACACGTACGAGGCGCTCCTGTCTCTCACACGTACGAGGAGCTCCTGTCTCTCACACGTACGAGGCGCTCCTGTCTCTCACACGTACGAGGCGCTCCTGTCTCTCACACGAACGAGGCGCTCCTGTCTCTAACACTTACGAGGCGCTCCTGTCTCTCACACGTACGAGGCACTCCTGTCTCACACACGAACGAGGCGCTCCTGTCTCTCACACGTACGAGGCGCTCCTGTCTCAAACACGTACGAGCTGCTCCTGTCTCTAACACGTACGAGTTGCTCCTGTCTCTCACACGTACGAGGCGCTCCTGTCCCTCACACGTACGAGGCGCTCCTGTCTCTCACACGTACGAGGCGTTCCTGTCTCACACGTACGAGGCGCTCCTGTCTCTCACACGTACGAGGCGCTCCTGTCTCTCACACGTACGAGGCGCTCCTGTCTCTCACACGAACGAGGCGCTCCTGTCTCTAACACTTACGAGGCGCAACTGTCTCTCACAAGTACGAGGCACTCCTGTCTCACACACGTACGAGGCGCTCCTGTCTCACACACGTACGAGGCTCTCCCGTCTCTCACACGTACGAGGCGCTCCTGTCTCAAACACGTACGAGCTGCTCCTGTCTCTAACACGTAGGAGTTGCTCCTGTCTCTCACACGTACGAGGCGCTCCTGTCCCTCACACGTACGAGGCGCTCCTGTCTCTAACACGTACGAGGCGCTCCTGTCTCTCAAACGTACGAGGCGCTCCTGTCTCTCACACGTAAGAGCCGCTCCTGTCTCTCAAACACGTAAGAGGCGCTCCTGTCTCTCACACGTACGAGGCGCTCCTGTCTCTCACACGTACGAGGCGCTCCTGTCTCTCACACGTACGAGGCGCTCCTGTCTCGCACTTACGAGGCACTCCTGTCTCTCACACGTAAGAGGCGCTCCTGTCTCTCACACGTACGAGGCGCTCCTGTCTCTCACACGTACGAGGCGCTCCTGTCTCGCACTTACGAGGTGCTCCTGTCTCTCACACGTACGAGGCGCTCCTGTCTCACACGTACGAGGCGCTCCTGTCTCTCACACGTACGAGGCGCTCCTGTCTCTCACACGTACGAGGTGCTCCTGTCTCTAACACGTACGAGGCGCTCCTGTCTCTCAAACGTACGAGGCGCTCCTGTCTCTCACACGTAAGAGCCGCTCCTGTCTCTCACACGTACGAGGCGCTCCTGTCTCTCACACGTACGAGGCGCTCCTGTCTCTCACACGTACGAGGCGCTCCTGTCTCGCACTTACGAGGCACTCCTGTCTCTCACACGTAAGAGGCGCTCCTGTCTCTCACACGTACGAGGCGCTCCTGTCTCTCACACGTACGAGGCGCTCCTGTCTCGCACTTACGAGGTGCTCCTGTCTCTCAAACGTACAAGGTGCTCCTGTCTCTCACACGTACGAGGCGCTCCTGTCTCTCACACCTACCAGGCGCTCCTGTCTCTCATACGTACGAGGCGCTCCTGTCTCGCACGTACGAGGCGCTTCTGTCTTTCACACGTAATAGGCGCTCCTGTCTCTCACACGTACGAGGCGCTCCTGTCTCTAACACGTACGAGGTGCTCCTGTCTCACACGTACGAGGCGCTCCTGTCTCACACACGTACGAGGCGCTCCTGTCTCTCACACGTACAAGCGCTCCTGTTTCACACATACGAGGCGCTCCTGTCTCTCACACGTACGAGGAGCTCCTGTCTCTCACACGTACGAGGCGCTCCTGTCTCTCACACGTACGAGGCGCTCCTGTCTCTCACACGAACGAGGCACTCCTGTCTATAACACTTACGAGGCGCTCCTGTCTCTCACACGTACGAGGCACTCCTGTCTTTCACACGTACGAGGCGCTCCTGTCTCAAACACGTACGAGCTGCTCCTGTCTCTAACACGTACGAGTTGCTCCTGTCTCTCACACGTACGAGGCGCTGCTGTCCCTCACACGTACGAGGCGCTCCTGTCTCTCACACGTACGAGGCGCTCCTGTCTCACATGTACGAGGCGCTCCTGTCTCTCACACGTACGAGGCGCTCCTGTCTCTCACACGTACGAGGCGCAACTGTCTCTCACACGTACGAGGCACTCCTGTCTCACACACGTACGAGGCGCTCCTGTCTCACACACGTACGAGGCTCTCCCGTCTCTCACACGTACAAGGCGCTCCTGTCTCAAACACGTACGAGCTGCTCCTGTCTCTAACACGTACGAGTTGCTCCTGTCTCTCACACGTACGAGGCGCTCCTGTCCCTCACACGTACGAGGCGCTCCTGTCTCTCACACGTATGAGGCGCTCCTGTCTCACACGTACGAGGCGCTCCTGTCTCTCACAAGTACGAGGCGCTCCTGTCTCTCACACGTACGAGGTGCTCCTGTCTCTAACACGTACGAGGCGCTCCTGTCTCTCAAACGTACGAGGCGCTCCTGTCTCTCACACGTAAGAGCCGCTCCTGTCTCTCAAACACGTACGAGGCGCTCCTGTCTCTCACACGTACGAGGCGCTCCTGTCTCTCACACGTACGAGGCGCTCCTGTCCCTCACACGTACGAGGCGCTCCTGTCTCTCACACGTACGAGGCGCTCCTGTCTCACACGTACGAGGCGCTCCTGTCTCTCACACGTACGAGGCGCTCCTGTCTCTCACACGTACGAGGCGCTCCTGTCTCTCACACGAACGAGGCGCTCCTGTCTCTAAAACTTACGAGGCGCAACTGTCTCTCACAAGTACGAGGCACTCCTGTCTCACACACGTACGAGGCGCTCCTGTCTCACACGTACGAGGCGCTCCTGTCTCTCACACGTACGAGGCGCTCCTGTCTCTCACACGTACGAGGCGCTCCTGTCTCTCACACGAACCAGGCGCTCCTGTCTCTAACATTACGAGGCGCAACTGTCTCTCACACGTACGAGGCACTCCTGTCTCACACACGTACGAGGCGCTCCTGTCTCACACACGTACGAGGCTCTCCCGTCTCTCACACGTACGAGGCGCTCCTGTCTCAAACACGTACGAGCTGCTCCTGTCTCTAACACGTACGAGTTGCTCCTGTCTCTCACACGTACGAGGCGCTCCTGTCCCTCACACGTACGAGGCGCTCCTGTCTCTCACACGTACGAGGCGCTCCTGTCTCACACGTACGAGGCGCTCCTGTCTCTAACACGTACGAGGCGCTCCTGTCTCTCAAACGTACGAGGCGCTCCTGTCACTCACACGTAAGAGCCGCTCCTGTCTCTCAAACACGTACGAGGCGCTCCTGTCTCTCACACGTACGAGGCGCTCCTGTCTCTCACACGTACGAGGCGCTCCTGTCTCTCACACGTACGAGGCGCTCCTGTCTCGCACTTACGAGGCACTCCTGTCTCTCACACGTAAGAGGCGCTCCTGTCTCTCACACGTACGAGGCGCTCCTGTCTCTCACACGTACGAGGCGCTCCTGTCTCGCACTTACGAGGTGCTCCTGTCTCTCAAACGTACAAGGTGCTCCTGTCTCTCAAACACGTACGAGGCGCTCCTGTCTCTCACACGTACGAGGCGCTCCTGTCTCTCACACCTACCAGGCGCTCCTGTCTCTCAAACACGTACGAGGCGCTCCTGTCTCTCACACGTACGAGGCGCTCCTGTCTCTCACACGTACGAGGCGCTCCTGTCTCTCACACGTACGAGGCGCTCCTGTCTCGCACTTACGAGGTGCTCCTGTCTCTCACACTTACGAGGCACTCCTGTCTCTCACACGTAAGAGGCGCTCCTGTCTCTCACACGTTCGAGGTGCTCCTGTCTCTCACACGTACGAGGCGCTCCCGTCTCTCACACGTACGAGGCGCTCCTGTCTCTAACACGTACGAGGCGCTCCTTTCTCACACGTACGAGGCGCTCCTGTCTCTCACACGTATGAGGCACTCCTGTCTCTCACACGTATGAGGCGCTCCTGTCTCTCACACGTACGAGGCGCTCCTGTCTCTCCCAGTTACGAGGCGCTCCTGTCTCTCCCACGTACGAGGCGCTCCTGTCTCTCACACGTACGAGAGGCTCCTGTCTCTCACACGTACGAGGCGCTCCTGTCGTACACGTACGAGGCGCTCCTGTCTCTCACACGTACGAGGAACTCCTTTTTCTAACACGTCCGAGGCGCTCCTGTCTCACACGTACGAGGCGCTCCTGTTTCTAACACGTACGAGGCGCTCCTGTCTCACACGTGCGAAGCGCTCCTGTCTCTCACACGTATGAGGCGCTCCTGTCTCTCCCATGTACGAGGCGCTCCTGTCTCTCACACGTATGAGGCGCTCCTGTCTCTCCCACGTACGAGGAGGAGGAGCTCCTGTCTCTCACACGTACGAGGCGCTCCTGTCTCTCACACGTATGAGGCGCTCCTGTCTCTCCCACGTACGAGGCGCTCCTGTCTCACACGTACGAGGTGCTCCTGTCTCTCAAACGTACAAGGTGCTCCTGTCTCTCAAACACGTACGAGGCGCTCCTGTCTCTCACACGTACGAGGCGCTCCTGTCTCTCACACCTACGAGGCGCTCCTGTCTCTCATACGTATGAGGCGCTCCTGTTTCTCACACGTACGAGGCGCTCCTGTCTCACACTTACGAGGCACTCCTGTCTCTCACACGTAAGAGGCGCTCCTGTCCCTCACACGTATGAGGCGCTCCTGTCTCTCACACGTACAAGGCGCTCCTGTCTCACACGTACGAGGCGCTCCTGTCTCTCACACGTATGAGGCGCTCCTGTCTCTCACACGTACAAGGCGCTCCTGTCTCACACGTACGAGGCGCTCCTGTCTCTCACACGTACGAGGTGCTCCTGTCTCTAACACGTACGAGGCGCTCCTGTCTCACACGTACGAGGCGCTCCTGTCTCTCACACGTACGAGGCGCTCCTGTCTCTCACACGTACGAGGCGCTCCTGTCTCTCACACGTACGAGCCGCTCCTGTCTCTCAAACACGTACGAGGCGCTCCTGTCTCTCACACGTACGAGGTGCTCCTGTCTCTCACACGTACGAGGCGCTCCTGTCTCTCACACGTACGAGGCGCTCCTGTCTCACACGTACGAGGCGCTCCTGTCTCTCACACGTACGAGGCGCTCCTGTCTCTCACACGTACGAGGTGCTCCTGTCTCTAACACATACGAGGCGCTCCTGTCTCTCAGACGTACGAGGCGCTCCTGTCTCGCACACGTAAGAGGAGCTCCTGTCTCACACACGTTCGAGGTGCTCCTGTCCCTCACACATACGAGGCGCTCCTGTCTCTCACACGTATGAGGCACTCCTGTCTCTCACACGTATGAGGCGCTCCTGTCCCTCACACGTACGAGGCGCTCCTGTCTCTCACACGTACGAGGCGCTCCTGTCTCTCACACGTACGAGGCACTCCAGTCTCACACACGTACGAGGCGCTCCTGTCTCACACACGTACGAGGCTCTCCCGTCTCTCACACGTACGAGGCGCTCCTGTCTCTCACACGTACGAGGCGCTCCTGTCTCACACGTACGAGGCGCTCCTGTCTCTCACACGTACGAGGCGCTCCTGTCTCTCACACGTACGAGGTGCTCCTGTCTCTAACACGTACGAGGCGCTCCTGTCTCTCACACGTACGAGGCGCTCCTGTCTCTCACACGTACGAGGCGCTCCTGTCTCTCACACGTACGAGGCGCTCCTGTCTCGCACTTACGAGGCACTCCTGTCTCTCACACTTACGAGGCGCTCCTGTCTCTCACACGTAAGAGGCGCTCCTGTCTCTCACACGTTCGAGGTGCTCCTGTCTCTCACACGTACGAGGCGCTCCCGTCTCTCACACGTACGAGGCGCTCCTTTTTCACACGTACGAGGCGCTCCTGTCTCTCACACGTATGAGGCACTCCTGTCTCTCACACGTATGAGGCGCTCCTGTCTCTCACACGTACGAGGCGCTCCTGTCTCTAACACGTACGAGGCGCTCCTGTCTCTCACACGAACGAGGCGCTCCTGTCTCTAACACGTACGAGGCGCTCCTGTCTCTCACACGTACGAGGCACTCCCGTCTCTCACACGTACGAGGCGCTCCTGTCTCAAACACGTACGAGCTGCTCCTGTCTCTCACACGTACGAGGCGCTCCTGTCCCTCACACGTATGAGGCGCTCCTGTCTCTCACACGTACGAGGCGCTCCTGTCTCACACGTACGAGGCGCTCCTGTCTCTCACACGTACGAGGCGCTCCTGTCTCTCACACGTACGAGGTGCTCCTGTCTCTAACACGTACGAGGCGCTCCTGTCTCTCACACGTACGAGGCGCTCCTGTCTCTCACACGTACGAGCCGCTCCTGTCTCTCAAACACGTACGAGGCGCTCCTGTCTCTCACACGTACGAGGCGCTCCTGTCTCTCACACGTACGAGGCGCTCCTGTCTCTCACACGTACGAGGCGCTCCTGTCTCGCACACGTACGAGGCGCTCCTGTCTCTCACAGTTACGAGGCACTCCTGTCTCTCACACGTAAGAGGCGCTCCTGTCCCTCACACGTACGAGGCGCTCCTGTCTCTCACACGTAAGAGGCGCTCCTGTCCCTCACACGTACGAGGCGCTCCTGTCTCTCACACATAAGAGGCGCTCCTGTCGCTCACATGTACGAGGCGCTCCTGTCTCTCAAACACGTACGAGGCGCTCCTGTCTCTCACACGTACGAGGTGCTCCTGTCTCTCACACGTACGAGGCGCTCCTGTCTCTCACACGTACGAGGCGCTCCTGTCTCACACGTACGAGGCGCTCCTGTCTCTCACACGTACGAGGCGCTCCTGTCTCTCACACGTACGAGGTGCTCCTGTCTCTAACACATACGAGGCGCTCCTGTCTCTCAGACGTACGAGGCGCTCCTGTCTCGCACTTACGAGGCACTCCTGTCTCTCACACGTAAGAGGAGCTCCTGTCTCACACACGTTCGAGGTGCTTCTGTCCCTCACACGTACGAGGCGCTCCCGTCTCTCACACGTACAAGGCGCTCCTGTCTCTAACACGTACGAGGCGCTCCTTTCTCACACGTACGAGGCGCTCCTGTCTCTCACACGTATGAGGCGCTCCTTTCTCTCACACGTACGAAGCGCTCCTGTCTCACAATACGAGGCGCTCCTGTCTCTCACACGTACGAGGCGCTCCTGTCTCTCACACGTACGAGGTGCTCCTGTCTCTAACACGTACGAGGCGCTCCTGTCTCTCACACGTACGAGGCGCTCCTGTCTCTCACACGTACGAGGCGCTCCTGTCTCTCACACGTACGAGGCGCTCCTGTCTCGCACTTACGAGGCACTCCTGTCTCTCACACTTACGAGGCGCTCCTGTCTCTCACACGTAAGAGGCGCTCCTGTCTCTCACACGTTCGAGGTGCTCCTGTCTCTCACACGTACGAGGCGCTCCCGTCTCTCACACGTACGAGGCGCTCCTTTCTCACACGTACGAGGCGCTCCTGTCTCTCACACGTACGAGGCACTCCTGTCTCTCACACGTATGAGGCGCTCCTGTCTCTCACACGTACGAGGCGCTCCTGTCTCTCACACGTACGAGGCGCTCCTGTCTCTCACACGAACGAGGCGCTCCTGTCTCTAACACGTACGAGGCGCTCCTGTCTCTCACACGTACGAGGCACTCCTGTCTCACACACGTACGAGGCGCTCCTGTCTCACACACGTACGAGGCTCTCCCGTCTCTCACACGTACGAGGCGCTCCTGTCTCAAACACGTACGAGCTGCTCCTGTCTCTAACACGTACGAGTTGCTCCTGTCTCTCACACGTACGAGGCGCTCCTGTCCCTCACACGTATGAGGCGCTCCTGTCTCTCACGCGTACGAGGCGCTCCTGTCTCACACGTACGAGGCGCTCCTGTCTCTCACACGTACGAGGCGCTCCTGTCTCTCACACGTACGAGGCGCTCCTGTCTCTCACACGTACGAGCCGCTCCTGTCTCTCAAACACGTACGAGGCGCTCCTGTCTCTCACACGTACGAGGCGCTCCTGTCTCTCACACGTACGAGGCGCTCCTGTCTCTCACACGTACGAGGCGCTCCTGTCTCTCACACGTACGAGGCGCTCCTGTCTCGCACACGTACGAGGCGCTCCTGTCTCTCACACGTACGAGGCGCTCCTGTCTCACACGTACGAGGCGCTCCTGTCTCTCACACTTACGAGGCACTCCTGTCTCTCACACGTAAGAGGCGCTCCTGTCCCTCACACGTACGAGGCGCTCCTGTCTCTCACACGTAAGAGGCGCTCCTGTCCCTCACACGTACGAGGCGCTCCTGTCTCTCACACATACGAGGCGCTCCTGTCGCTCACATGTACGAGGCGCTCCTATCTCACACGTACGAGGCGCTCCTGTCTCTCACACGTACAAGGCGCTCCTGTTTCTCACACGTACGAGGCGCTCCTGTCTCACACGTACGAGGCGCTCCTGTCTCTCACACGTATGAGGCGCTCCTGTCTCTCCCATGTACGAGGCGCTCCTGTCTCTCACACGTATGAGGCGCTCCTGTCTCTCCCACGTACGAGGAGCTCCTGTCTCACACACGTTCGAGGTGCTCCTGTCTCTCACACGTACGAGGCGCTCCCGTCCCTCACACGTACGAGGCGCTCCTGTCTCTCACACGTATGAGGCGCTCCTGTCTCTCCCATGTACGAGGCGCTCCTGTCTCTCACACGTATGAGGCGCTCCTGTCTCTCACATGTACGAGGCGCTCCTATCTCACACGTACGAGGCGCTCCTGTCTCTCACACGTACAAGGCGCTCCTGTCTCTCACACGTACGAGGCACTCCTGTCTTACATGTACGAGGCGCTCCTGTCTCTCATACGTATGAGGCGCTCCTGTTTCTCACACGTACGAGGCGCTCCTGTCTCACACGTACGAGGCGCTCCTGTCTCTCACACGTATGAGGCGCTCCTGTCTCTCCCATGTACGAGGCGCTCCTGTCTCTCACACGTATGAGGCGCTCCTGTCTCTCCCACGTACGAGGAGCTCCTGTCTCACACACGTACGAGGCTCTCCTGTCTCTCACACGTACGAGGCGCTCCTGTCTCTCACACGTACGAGGCGCTCCTGTCTCACACGTACGAGGCGCTCCTGTCTCACACGTACGAGGCGCTCCTGTCTCTCACACGTACGAGGCGCTCCTGTCTCTCACACGTACGAGGTGCTCTTGTCTCTAACACGTACGAGGCGCTCCTGTCTCTCACACGTACGAGGCGCTCCTGTCTCTCACACGTACGAGGCGCTCCTGTCTCGGACTTACGAGGCACTCCTGTCTCTCACACTTACGAGGCACTCCTGTCTCTCACACGTAAGAGGCGCTCCTGTCTCTCACACGTTCGAGGTGCTCCTGTCTCTCACACGTACGAGGCGCTCCCGTCTCTCACACGTACGAGGCGCTCCTTTCTCACACGTACGAGGCGCTCCTGTCTCTCACACGTATGAGGCACTCCTGTCTCTCACACGTATGAGGCGCTCCTGTCTTTCACACGTGCGAGGCGCTCCTGTCTCTCACACGTACGAGGCGCTCCTGTCTCTCACACGAACGAGGCGCTCCTGTCTCTAACACGTACGAGGCGCTACTGTCTCTCACACGTACGAGGCACTCCTGTCTCACACACGTACGAGGCGCTCCTGTCTCACACACGTACGAGGCTCTCCCGTCTCTCACACGTACGAGGCGCTCCTGTCTCAAACACGTACGAGCTGCTCCTGTCTCTAACACGTACGAGGCGCTCCTTTCTCACACGTACGAGGCGCTCCTGTCTCTCACAAGTATGAGGCACTCCTGTCTCTCACACGTACGAGGCGCTCCTGTCTCACACACGTACAAGGCTCTCCCGTCTCTCACACGTACGAGGCGCTCCTGTCTCTAACACGTACGAGTTGCTCCTGTCTCTCACACGTACGAGGCGCTCCTGTCCCTCACACGTATGAGGCGCTCCTGTCTCTCACACGTACGAGGCGCTCCTGTCTCACACGTACGAGGCGCTCCTGTCTCTCACACGTACGAGGCGCTCCTGTCTCTCACACGTACGAGGCGCTCCTGTCTCTAACACGTACGAGGCGCTCCTGTCTCTCAAACGTACGAGGCGCTCCTGTCTCTCACACGTACGAGCCGCTCCTGTCTCTCAAACACGTACGAGGCGCTCCTGTCTCTCACACGTACGAGGCGCTCCTGTCTCTCACACGTACGAGGCGCTCCTGTCTCTCACACGTACGAGGCGCTCCTGTCTCGCACTTACGAGGTACTCCTGTCTCTCACACGTAAGAGGCGCTCCTGTCTCTCACACGTACGAGGCGCTCCTGTCTCTCACACGTACGAGGCGCTCCTGTCTCGCACTTACGAGGTGCTCCTGTCTCTCACACGTACGAGGCGCTCCTGTCTCAAACACGTACGAGCTGCTCCTGTCTCTAACACGTACAAATTGCTCCTGTCTCTCACACGTACGAGGCGCTCCTGTCCCTCACACGTACGAGGCGCTCCTGTCTCTCACACGTACGAGGCGCTCCTGTCTCACACGTACGAGGCGCTCCTGTCTCTCACACGTACGAGGCGCTCCTGTCTCTCACACGTACGAGGCGCTCCTGTCTCTCACACGAACCAGGCGCTCCTGTCTCTAACACTTACGAGGCGCAACTGTCTCTCACACGTACGAGGCACTCCTGTCTCACACACGTACGAGGCGCTCCTGTCTCACACACGTACGAGGCTCTCCCGTCTCTCACACGTACGAGGCGCTCCTGTCTCACACACGTACGAGGCTCTCCTGTCTCAAACACGTACGAGCTGCTCCTGTCTCTAACACGTACGAGTTGCTCCTGTCTCTCACACGTACGAGGCGCTCCTGTCCCTCACACGTACGAGGCGCTCCTGTCTCTCACACGTACGAGGCGCTCCTGTCTCTAACACGTACGAGGCGCTCCTGTCTCTCAAACGTACGAGGCGCTCCTGTCTCTCACACGTAAGAGCCGCTCCTGTCTCTCAAACACGTACGAGGCGCTCCTGTCTCTCACACGTACGAGGCGCTCCTGTCTCTCACACGTACGAGGCGCTCCTGTCTCTCACACGTACGAGGCGCTCCTGTCTCGCACTTACGAGGCACTCCTGTCTCTCACACGTAAGAGGCGCTCCTGTCTCTCACACGTACGAGGCGCTCCTGTCTCTCACACGTACGAGGCGCTCCTGTCTCGCACTTACGAGGTGCTCCTGTCTCTCACACGTACGAGGCGCTCCTGTCTCACACGTACGAGGCGCTCCTGTCTCTCACACGTACGAGGCGCTCCTGTCTCTCACACGTACGAGGTGCTCCTGTCTCTAACACGTACGAGGCGCTCCTGTCTCTCAAACGTACGAGGCGCTCCTGTCTCTCACACGTAAGAGCCGCTCCTGTCTCTCACACGTACGAGGCGCTCCTGTCTCTCACACGTACGAGGCGCTCCTGTCTCTCACACGTACGAGGCGCTCCTGTCTCGCACTTACGAGGCACTCCTGTCTCTCACACGTAAGAGGCGCTCCTGTCTCTCACACGTACGAGGCGCTCCTGTCTCTCACACGTACGAGGCGCTCCTGTCTCGCACTTACGAGGTGCTCCTGTCTCTCAAACGTACAAGGTGCTCCTGTCTCTCAAACACGTACGAGGCGCTCCTGTCTCTCACACGTATGAGGCGCTCCTGTCTCTCACACCTACCAGGCGCTCCTGTCTCTCATACGTACGAGGCGCTCCTGTCTCGCACGTACGAGGCGCTTCTGTCTTTCACACGTAATAGGCGCTCCTGTCTCTCACACGTACGAGGCGCTCCTGTCTCACACGTACGAGGCGCTCCTGTCTCACACACGTACGAGGCGCTCCTGTCTCTCACACGTACAAGCGCTCCTGTTTCACACATACGAGGCGCTCCTGTCTCTCACACCTACGAGGCTCTCCTGTCTCACACACGTACGAGGCGCTCCTGTCTCTCACACGTACGAGGAGCTCCTGTCTCTCACACGTACGAGGCGCTCCTGTCTCTCACACGTACGAGGCGCTCCTGTCTCTCACACGAACGAGGCGCTCCTGTCTATAACACTTACGAGGCGCTCCTGTCTCTCACACGTACGAGGCACTCCTGTCTCTCACACGTACGAGGCGCTCCTGTCTCAAACACGTACGAGCTGCTCCTGTCTCTAACACGTACGAGTTGCTCCTGTCTCTCACACGTACGAGGCGCTCCTGTCCCTCACACGTACGAGGCGCTCCTGTCTCTCACACGTACGAGGCGCTCCTGTCTCACACGTACGAGGCGCTCCTGTCTCTCACACGTACGAGGCGCTCCTGTCTCTCACACGTACGAGGCGCTCCTGTCTCTCACACAAACGAGGCGCTCCTGTCTCTAACACTTACGAGGCGCAACTGTCTCTCACACGTACGAGGCACTCCTGTCTCACACACGTACGAGGCGCTCCTGTCTCACACACGTACGAGGCTCTCCCGTCTCTCACACGTACGAGGCGCTCCTGTCTCAAACACGTACGAGCTGCTCCTGTCTCTAACACGTACGAGTTGCTCCTGTCTCTCACACGTACGAGGCGCTCCTGTCCCTCACACGTACGAGGCGCTCCTGTCTCTCACACGTACGAGGCGCTCCTGTCTCACACCTACGAGGCGCTCCTGTCTCTCACACGTACGAGGCGCTCCTGTCTCTCACACGTACGAGGCGCTCCTGTCTCTAACACGTACGAGGCGCTCCTGTCTCTCAAACGTACGAGGCGCTCCTGTCTCTCACACGTACGAGCCGCTCCTGTCTCTCAAACACGTACGAGGCGCTCCTGTCTCTCACACGTACGAGGCGCTCCTGTCTCTCACACGTACGAGGCGCTCCTGTCTCTCACACGTACGAGGCGCTCC
Source organism: Eucyclogobius newberryi (assembly GCF_026437365.1). Lineage (NCBI taxonomy): Eukaryota > Metazoa > Chordata > Actinopteri > Gobiiformes > Gobiidae > Eucyclogobius > Eucyclogobius newberryi. Next base: position 3,759,774 of record NW_027315757.1, read on the forward strand.
TGTCTCGCACTTACGAGGTACTCCTGTCTCTCACACGTAAGAGGCGCTCCTGTCTCTCACACGTACGAGGCGCTCCTGTCTCTCACACGTACGAGGCGCTCCTGTCTCGCACTTACGAGGTGCTCCTGTCTCTCACACGTACGAGGCGCTCCTGTCTCAAACACGTACGAGCTGCTCCTGTCTCTAACACGTACAAATTGCTCCTGTCTCTCACACGTACGAGGCGCTCCTGTCTCTCACACGTACGAGGCGCTCCTGTCTCCAACACGTACGAGGCGCTCCTTTCTCACACGTACAAGGCGCTCCTGTCTCTCACACGTATGAGGCGCTCCTGTCTCTCACACGTACGAGGCGCTCCTGTCTCACACGTACGAGGCGCTCCTGTCTCACACGTACGAGAAGCTCCTTCTCTCACACGTATGAGGCGCTCCTGTCTCTCACACGTACGAGGCGCTCCTGTCTCACACGTACGAGGCGCTCCTGTCTCACACGTACGAGAAGCTCCTTCTCTCACACGTACGAGGTGCTCCTGTCTCTCACACATACGAGGCGCTCCTGTCTCTCCCAGTTACGAGGCGCTCCTGTCTCTCCCACGTACGAGGCGCTCCTGTCTCTCACACGTACGAGAGGCTCCTGTCTCTCACACGTACGAGGCGCTCCTGTCTTACACGTACGAGGCGCTCCTGTCTCTCACACGTACGAGGCACTCCTTTTTCTAACACGTCCGAGGCGCTCCTGTCTCACACGTACGAGGCGCTCCTGTTTCTAACACGTACGAGGCGCTCCTGTCTCACACGTGCGAGGCGCTCCTGTCTCTCACACGTATGAGGCGCTCCTGTCTCTCCCATGTACGAGGCGCTCCTGTCTCTCACACGTATGAGGCGCTCCTGTCTCTCCCACGTACGAGGAGCTCCTGTCTCTCACACGTACGAGGCGCTCCTGTCTCTCACACGTATGAGGCGCTCCTGTCTCTCCCACGTACGAGGCGCTCCTGTCTCACACGTACGAGGTGCTCCTGTCTCTCAAACGTACAAGGTGCTCCTGTCTCTCAAACACGTACGAGGCGCTCCTGTCTCTCACACGTACGAGGCGCTCCTGTCTCTCACACCTACGAGGCGCTCCTGTCTCTCATACGTACGAGGCGCTCCTGTCTCGCACGTACGAGGCGCTCCTGTCTCTCACACGTACGACGCGCTCCTGTCTCACAAACGTACGAGGCGCTCCTGTCCCTCACACGTACGAGGCGCTCCTGTCTCTCACACATACGAGAAGCTCCTGTCACTCACATGTACGAGGCGCTCCTATCTCACACGTACGAGGCGCTCCTGTCTCTCACATGTACAAGGCGCTCCTGTCTCTCACACGTACGAGGCGCTCCTGTCTCACACGTACGAGGCGCTCCTGTCTCTAACACGTACGAGGCGCTCCTTTCTCACACGTACGAGGCGCTCCTGTCTCTCACAAGTATGAGGCACTCCTGTCTCTCACACGTATGAGGCGCTCCTGTCTCTCACACGTACGAGGCGCTCCTGTCTCTCACACGTACGAGGCGCTCCTGTCTCTCACACGAACGAGGCGCTCCTGTCACTAACACGTACGAGGCGCTCCTGTCTCTCGCACGTACGAGGCACTCCTGTCTCACACACGTACGAGGCGCTCCTGTCTCACACACGTACAAGGCTCTCCCGTCTCTCACACGTACGAGGCGCTCCTGTCTCAAACACGTACAAGCTGCTCCTGTCTCTAACACGTACGAGTTGCTCCTGTCTCTCACACGTACGAGGCGCTCCTGTCCCTCACACGTATGAGGCGCTCCTGTCTCTCACACGTACGAGGCGCTCCTGTCTCTAACACGTACGAGGCGCTCCTGTCTCTCAAACGTACGAGGCGCTCCTGTCTCTCACACGTACGAGCCGCTCCTGTCTCTCAAACACGTACGAGGCGCTCCTGTCTCTCACACGTACGAGGCGCTCCTGTCTCTCACACGTACGAGGCGCTCCTGTCTCTCACACGTACGAGGCGCTCCTGTCTCGCACTTACGAGGCACTCCTGTCTCTCACACGTAAGAGGCGCTCCTGTCTCTCACACGTACGAGGCGCTCCTGTCTCTCACACGTACGAGGCGCTCCTGTCTCGCACTTACGAGGTGCTCCTGTCTCTCACACTTACGAGGCACTCATGTCTCTCACACGTAAGAGGCGCTCCTGTCCCTCACACGTACGAGGCGCTCCTGTCTCTCACACGTACGAGGTGCTCCTGTCTCTAACACGTACGAGGCGCTCCTGTCTCACACGTACGAGGCGCTCCTGTCTCTCACACGTACGAGGCGCTCCTGTCTCTCACACGTACGAGGCGCTCCTGTCTCTCACACGTACGAGCCGCTCCTGTCTCTCAAACACGTACGAGGCGCTCCTGTCTCTCACACGTACGAGGTGCTCCTGTCTCTCACACGTACGAGGCGCTCCTGTCTCTCACACGTACGAGGCGCTCCTGTCTCACACGTACGAGGCGCTCCTGTCTCTCACACGTACGAGGCGCTCCTGTCTCTCACACGTACGAGGTGCTCCTGTCTCTAACACATACGAGGCGCTCCTGTCTCTCAGACGTACGAGGCGCTCCTGTCTCGCACACGTAAGAGGAGCTCCTGTCTCACACACGTTCGAGGTGCTCCTGTCCCTCACACGTACGAGGCGCTCCCGTCTCTCACACGTACGAGGCGCTCCTGTCTCTAACACGTACGAGGCGCTCCTTTCTCACACGTACGAGGCGCTCCTGTCTCTCACACGTATGAGGCACTCCTGTCTCTCACACGTACGAGGCGCTCCTGTCTCTCACACGAACGAGGCGCTCCTGTCTCTCACACGTACGAGGCGCTCCTGTCTCTCACACGAACGAGGCGCTCCTGTCTCTAACACGTACGAGGCGCTCCTGTCTCTCACACGTATGAGGCACTCCTGTCTCTCACACGTATGAGGCGCTCCTGTCTCTCACACGTACGAGGCGCTCCTGTCTCTCACACGTACGAGGCGCTCCTGTCTCTCACACGTACGAGGCGCTCCTGTCTCAAACACGTACGAGCTGCTCCTGTCTCTCACACGTACGAGGCACTCCTGTCCCTCACACGTATGAGGCGCTCCTGTCTCTCACACGTACGAGGCGCTCCTGTCTCACACGTATGAGGCGCTCCTGTCTCTCACACGTACGAGGCGCTCCTGTCTCTCACACGTACGAGGTGCTCCTGTCTCTAACACGTACGAGGCGCTCCTGTCTCTCACACGTACGAGGCGCTCCTGTCTCTCACACGTACGAGCCGCTCCTGTCTCTCAAACACGTACGAGGCGCTCCTGTCTCTCACACGTACGAGGCGCTCCTGTCTCTCACACGTACGAGGCGCTCCTGTCTCTAACACGTACGAGGCGCTCCTTTCTCACACGTACGAGGCGCTCCTGTCTCTCACACGTATGAGGCACTCCTGTCTCTCACACGTATGAGGCGCTCCTGTCTCTCACACGTACGAGGCGCTCCTGTCTCTCACACGTACGAGGCGCTCCTGTCTCTCACACGAACGAGGCGCTCCTGTCTCTAACACTTACGAGGCGCTCCTGTCTCTCACACGTACGAGGCACTCCTGTCTCACACACGTACGAGGCGCTCCTGTCTCACACACGTACGAGGCTCTCCCGTCTCTCACACGTACGAGGCGCTCCTTTCTCTCACACGTACGAAGCGCTCCTGTCTCACACGTACGAGGCGCTCCTGTCTCTCACACGTACGAGGCGCTCCTGTCTCTCACACGTACGAGGTGCTCCTGTCTCTAACACGTACGAGGCGCTCCTGTCTCTCACACGTACGAGGCGCTCCTGTCTCTCACACGTACGAGGCGCTCCTGTCTCTCACACGTACGAGGCGCTCCTGTCTCGCACTTACGAGGCACTCCTGTCTCTCACACTTACGAGGCGCTCCTGTCTCTCACACGTAAGAGGCGCTCCTGTCTCTCACACGTTCGAGGTGCTCCTGTCTCTCACACGTACGAGGCGCTCCCGTCTCTCACACGTACGAGGCGCTCCTTTCTCACACGTACGAGGCGCTCCTGTCTCTCACACGTATGAGGCACTCCTGTCTCTCACACGTATGAGGCGCTCCTGTCTCTCACACGTACGAGGCGCTCCTGTCTCTCACACGTACGAGGCGCTCCTGTCTCTCACACGAACGAGGCGCTCCTGTCTCTAACACGTACGAGGCGCTCCTGTCTCTCACACGTACGAGGCACTCCTGTCTCACACACGTACGAGGCGCTCCTGTCTCACACACGTACGAGGCTCTCCCGTCTCTCACACGTACGAGGCGCTCCTGTCTCAAACACGTACGAGCTGCTCCTGTCTCTAACACGTACGAGTTGCTCCTGTCTCTCACACGTACGAGGCGCTCCTGTCCCTCACACGTATGAGGCGCTCCTGTCTCTCACACGTACGAGGCGCTCCTGTCTCACACGTACGAGGCGCTCCTGTCTCTCACACGTACGAGGCGCTCCTGTCTCTCACACGTACGAGGTGCTCCTGTCTCTAACACGTACGAGGCGCTCCTGTCTCTCACACGTACGAGGCGCTCCTGTCTCTCACACGTACGAGCCGCTCCTGTCTCTCAAACACGTACGAGGCGCTCCTGTCTCTCACACGTACGAGGCGCTCCTGTCTCTCACACGTACGAGGCGCTCCTGTCTCTCACACGTACGAGGCGCTCCTGTCTCGCACACGTACGAGGCGCTCCTGTCTCTCACACGTACGAGGCGCTCCTGTCTCACACGTACGAGGCGCTCCTGTCTCTCACACTTACGAGGCACTCCTGTCTCTCACACGTAAGAGGCGCTCCTGTCCCTCACACGTACGAGGCGCTCCTGTCTCTCACACGTAAGAGGCGCTCCTGTCCCTCACACGTACGAGGCGCTCCTGTCTCTCACACATACGAGGCGCTCCTGTCGCTCACAGGTACGAGGCGCTCCTATCTCACACGTACGAGGCGCTCCTGTCTCTCACACGTACAAGGCGCTCCTGTTTCTCACACGTACGAGGCGCTCCTGTCTCACACGTACGAGGCGCTCCTGTCTCTCACACGTATGAGGCGCTCCTGTCTCTCCCATGTACGAGGCGCTCCTGTCTCTCACACGTATGAGGCGCTCCTGTCTCTCCCACGTACGAGGAGCTCCTGTCTCACACACGTTCGAGGTGCTCCTGTCTCTCACACGTACGAGGCGCTCCCGTCCCTCACACGTACGAGGCGCTCCTGTCTCTCACACGTATGAGGCGCTCCTGTCTCTCCCATGTACGAGGCGCTCCTGTCTCTCACAAGTATGAGGCGCTCCTGTCTCTCACATGTACGAGGCGCTCCTATCTCACACGTACGAGGCGCTCCTGTCTCTCACACGTACAAGGCGCTCCTGTCTCTCACACGTACGAGGCACTCCTGTCTTACACGTACGAGGCGCTCCTGTCTCTCATACGTATGAGGCGCTCCTGTTTCTCACACGTACGAGGCGCTCCTGTCTCACACGTACGAGGCGCTCCTGTCTCTCACACGTATGAGGCGCTCCTGTCTCTCCCATGTACGAGGCGCTCCTGTCTCTCACACGTATGAGGCGCTCCTGTCTCTCCCACGTACGAGGAGCTCCTGTCTCACACACGTTCGAGGTGCTCCTGTCTCTCACACGTACGAGGCGCTCCCGTCCCTCACACGTACGAGGCGCTCCTGTCTCTCACACGTATGAGGCGCTCCTGTCTCTCCCATGTACGAGGCGCTCCTGTCTCTCACACGTATGAGGCGCTCCTGTCTCTCCCACGTACGAGGAGTTCCTGTCTCACACACGTTCGAGGTGCTCCTGTCTCTCACACGTACGAGCCGCTCCCGTCTCTCAAACGTACGAGGCGCTCCTGTCTCTAACACGTACGAGGCGCTCCTTTCTCACACGTACGAGGCGCTCCTGTCTCTCACACGTACGAGGCACTCCTGTCTCTCACACGTATGAGACGCTCCTGTCTCTCACACGTACGAGGCGCTCCTGTCTCACACGTACGAGGCGCTCCTGTCTCTCACACGTACGAGGCGCTCCTGTCTCTCACACGTACGAGGTGCTCCTGTCTCTAAAACATACGAGAAGCTCCTGTCTCTCAGACGTACGAGGCGCTCCTGTCTCTCACACGTATGAGGCGCTCCTGTCTCTCCCACGTACGAGGAGCTCCTGTCTCACACACGTTCGAGGTGCTCCTGTCTCTCACACGTACGAGCCGCTCCCGTCTCTCAAACGTACGAGGCGCTCCTGTCTCTAACACGTACGAGGCGCTCCTTTCTCACACGTACGAGGCGCTCCTGTCTCTCACACGTACGAGGCACTCCTGTCTCTTCCACGTATGAGGCGCTCCTGTCTCTCACACGTACGAGGCGCTCCTGTCTCTCACACGTAAGAGGCGCTCCTGTCCCTCACACGTACGAGGCGCTCCTGTCTCTCACACGTAAGAGGCGCTCCTGTCCCTCACACGTACGAGGCGCTCCTGTCTCTCACACATACGAGGCGCTCCTGTCGCTCACAGGTACGAGGCGCTCCTATCTCACACGTACGAGGCGCTCCTGTCTCTCACACGTACAAGGCGCTCCTGTTTCTCACACGTACGAGGCGCTCCTGTCTCACACGTACGAGGCGCTCCTGTCTCTCACACGTATGAGGCGCTCCTGTCTCTCCCATGTACGAGGCGCTCCTGTCTCTCACACGTATGAGGCGCTCCTGTCTCTCCCACGTACGAGGAGCTCCTGTCTCACACACGTTCGAGGTGCTCCTGTCTCTCACACGTACGAGGCGCTCCCGTCCCTCACACGTACGAGGCGCTCCTGTCTCTCACACGTATGAGGCGCTCCTGTCTCTCCCATGTACGAGGCGCTCCTGTCTCTCACAAGTATGAGGCGCTCCTGTCTCTCACATGTACGAGGCGCTCCTATCTCACACGTACGAGGCGCTCCTGTCTCTCACACGTACAAGGCGCTCCTGTCTCTCACACGTACGAGGCACTCCTGTCTTACACGTACGAGGCGCTCCTGTCTCTCATACGTATGAGGCGCTCCTGTTTCTCACACGTACGAGGCGCTCCTGTCTCACACGTACGAGGCGCTCCTGTCTCTCACACGTATGAGGCGCTCCTGTCTCTCCCATGTACGAGGCGCTCCTGTCTCTCACACGTATGAGGCGCTCCTGTCTCTCCCACGTACGAGGAGCTCCTGTCTCACACACGTTCGAGGTGCTCCTGTCTCTCACACGTACGAGGCGCTCCCGTCCCTCACACGTACGAGGCGCTCCTGTCTCTCACACGTATGAGGCGCTCCTGTCTCTCCCATGTACGAGGCGCTCCTGTCTCTCACACGTATGAGGCGCTCCTGTCTCTCCCACGTACGAGGAGTTCCTGTCTCACACACGTTCGAGGTGCTCCTGTCTCTCACACGTACGAGCCGCTCCCGTCTCTCAAACGTACGAGGCGCTCCTGTCTCTAACACGTACGAGGCGCTCCTTTCTCACACGTACGAGGCGCTCCTGTCTCTCACACGTACGAGGCACTCCTGTCTCTCACACGTATGAGACGCTCCTGTCTCTCACACGTACGAGGCGCTCCTGTCTCACACGTACGAGGCGCTCCTGTCTCTCACACGTACGAGGCGCTCCTGTCTCTCACACGTACGAGGTGCTCCTGTCTCTAAAACATACGAGAAGCTCCTGTCTCTCAGACGTACGAGGCGCTCCTGTCTCTCACACGTATGAGGCGCTCCTGTCTCTCCCACGTACGAGGAGCTCCTGTCTCACACACGTTCGAGGTGCTCCTGTCTCTCACACGTACGAGCCGCTCCCGTCTCTCAAACGTACGAGGCGCTCCTGTCTCTAACACGTACGAGGCGCTCCTTTCTCACACGTACGAGGCGCTCCTGTCTCTCACACGTACGAGGCACTCCTGTCTCTTCCACGTATGAGGCGCTCCTGTCTCTCACACGTACGAGGCGCTCCTGTCTCTCACACGTACGAGGCGCTCCTGTCTCTCCCACGTACGAGGTTTTCCTGTCTCTCACACGTACGAGGCGCTCCTGTCTCTCACACGTATGAGGCGCTCCTGTCTCTCCCACGTACGAGGCGCTCCTGTCTCACACGTACGAGGTGCTCCTGTCTCTCAAACGTACAAGGTGCTCCTGTCTCTCAAACACGTACGAGGCGCTCCTGTCTCTCACACGTACGAGGCGCTCCTGTCTCTCACACCTACCAGGCGCTCCTGTCTCTCATACGTACGAGGCGCTCCTGTCTCGCACGTACGAGGCGCTCCTGTCTTTCACACGTACGAGGCGCTCCTGTCTCTCACACGTACGAGGCGCTCCTGTCTCTAACACGTACGAGGTGCTCCTGTCTCACACGTACGAGGCGCTCCTGTCTCACACACGTACGAGGCGCTCCTGTCTCTCACACGTACAAGCGCTCCTGTTTCACACATACGAGGTGCTCCTGTCTCTCACACGTACGAGGCGCTCCCGTCTCTCACACGTACGAGGCGCTCCTGTCTCTAACACGTACGAGGCGCTCCTTTCTCACACGTACGAGGCGCTCCTGTCTCTCACACGTATGAGGCACTCCTGTCTCTCACACGTATGAGGCGCTCCTGTCTCTCACACGTACGAGGCGCTCCTGTCTCTCACACGTACGAGGCGCTCCTGTCTCTCACACGAACGAGGCGCTCCTGTCTCTCACACGTACGAGGTGCTCCTGTCTCTAACACGTACGAGGCGCTCCTGTCTCTCAAACGTACGAGGCGCTCATGTCTCTCACACGTAAGAGCCGCTCCTGTCTCTCAAACACGTACGAGGCGCTCCTGTCTCTCACACGTACGAGGCGCTCCTGTCTCTCACACGTACGAGGCGCTCCTGTCTCGCACTTACGAGGCACTCCTGTCTCTCACACGTAAGAGGCGCTCCTGTCTCTCACACGTACGAGGCGCTCCTGTCTCTCACACGTACGAGGCGCTCCTGTCTCGCACTTACGAGGTGCTCCTGTCTCTCACACTTACGAGGCACTCCTGTCTCTCACACGTAAGAGGCGCTCCTGTCTCTCACACGTTCGAGGTGCTCCTGTCTCTCACACGTACGAGGCGCTCCCGTCTCTCACACGTACGAGGCGCTCCTGTCTCTAACACGTACGAGGCGCTCCTTTCTCACACGTACGAGGCGCTCCTGTCTCTCACACGTATGAGGCACTCCTGTCTCTCACACGTATGAGGCGCTCCTGTCTCTCACACGTACGAGGCGCTCCTGTCTCTCACACGTACGAGGCGCTCCTGTCTCTCACACGAACGAGGCGCTCCTGTCTCTAACACGTACGAGGCGCTCCTGTCTCTCACACGTACGAGGCACTCCTGTCTCACACACGTACGAGGCGCTCCTGTCTCTCACACGTACGAGGCGCTCCTGTCTCTCACACGTACGAGGCGCTCCTGTCTCTCACACGTACGAGGCGCTCCTGTCTCGCACTTACGAGGCACTCCTGTCTCTCACACGTAAGAGGCGCTCCTGTCTCTCACACGTACGAGGCGCTCCTGTCTCTCACACGTACGAGGCGCTCCTATCTCGCACTTACGAGGTGCTCCTGTCTCTCACACTTACGAGGCACTCCTGTCTCTCACACGTAAGAGGCGCTCCTGTCCCTCACACGTACGAGGCGCTCCTGTCTCGCACTTACGAGGCACTCCTGTCTCTCACACGTAAGAGGCGCTCCTGTCTCTCACACGTACGAGGCGCTCCTGTCTCTCACACGTACGAGGCGCTCCTGTCTCGCACTTACGAGGTGCTCCTGTCTCTCAAACGTACAAGGTGCTCCTGTCTCTCAAACACGTACGAGGCGCTCCTGTCTCTCACACGTACGAGGCGCTCCTGTCTCTCACACCTACCAGGCGCTCCTGTCTCTCATACGTACGAGGCGCTCCTGTCTCGCACGTACGAGGCGCTTCTGTCTTTCACACGTAATAGGCGCTCCTGTCTCTCACACGTACGAGGCGCTCCTGTCTCTAACACGTACGAGGTGCTCCTGTCTCACACGTACGAGGCGCTCCTGTCTCACACACGTACGAGGCGCTCCTGTCTCTCACACGTACAAGCGCTCCTGTTTCACACATACGAGGCGCTCCTGTCTCTCACACCTACGAGGCTCTCCTGTCTCTCACACGTACGAGGAGCTCCTGTCTCTCACACGTACGAGGCGCTCCTGTCTCTCACACGAACGAGGCGCTCCTGTCTCTAACACTTACGAGGCGCTCCTGTCTCTCACACGTACGAGGCACTCCTGTCTCACACACGTACGAGGCGCTCCTGTCTCTCACACGTACGAGGCGCTCCTGTCTCAAACACGTACGAGCTGCTCCTGTCTCTAACACGTACGAGTTTCTCCTGTCTCTCACACGTACGAGGCGCTCCTGTCCCTCACACGTACGAGGCGCTCCTGTCTCTCACACGTACGAGGCGCTCCTGTCTCACACGTACGAGGCGCTCCTGTCTCTCACACGTACGAGGCGCTCCTGTCTCTCACACGTACGAGGCGCTCCTGTCTCTCACACGAACGAGGCGCTCCTGTCTCTAACACTTACGAGGCGCAACTGTCTCTCACACGTACGAGGCACTCCTGTCTCACACACGTACGAGGCGCTCCTGTCTCACACACGTACGAGGCTCTCCTGTCTCAAACACGTACGAGTTGCTCCTGTCTCTCACACGTACGAGGCGCTCCTGTCCCTCACACGTACGAGGCGCTCCTGTCTCTCACACGTACGAGGCGCTCCTGTCTCACACGTACGAGGCGCTCCTGTCTCTCACACGTACGAGGCGCTCCTGTCTCTCACACGTACGAGGTGCTCCTGTCTCTAACACGTACGAGGCGCTCCTGTCTCTCAAACGTACGAGGCGCTCATGTCTCTCACACGTAAGAGCCGCTCCTGTCTCTCAAACACGTACGAGGCGCTCCTGTCTCTCACACGTACGAGGCGCTCCTGTCTCGCACTTACGAGGCACTCCTGTCTCTCACACGTAAGAGGCGCTCCTGTCTCTCACACGTACGAGGCGCTCCTGTCTCTCACACGTACGAGGCGCTCCTATCTCGCACTTACGAGGTGCTCCTGTCTCTCACACTTACGAGGCACTCCTGTCTCTCACACGTAAGAGCCGCTCCTGTCTCTCAAACACGTACGAGTTGCTCCTGTCTCTCACACGTACGAGGCGCTCCTGTCTCTCACACGTACGAGGCGCTCCTGTCTCTCACACGTACGAGGCGCTCCTGTCTCGCACTTACGAGGCACTCCTGTCTCTCACACGTAAGAGGCGCTCCTGTCTCTCACACGTACGAGGCGCTCCTGTCTCTCACACGTACGAGGCGCTCCTGTCTCGCACTTACGAGGTGCTCCTGTCTCTCACACTTACGAGGCACTCCTGTCTCTCACACGTAAGAGGCGCTCCTGTCTCTCACACGTTCGAGGTGCTCCTGTCTCTCACACGTACGAGGCGCTCCCGTCTCTCACACGTACGAGGCGCTCCTGTCTCTAACACGTACGAGGCGCTCCTTTCTCACACGTACGAGGCGCTCCTGTCTCTCACACGTATGAGGCACTCCTGTCTCTCACACGTATGAGGCGCTCCTGTCTCTCACACGTACGAGGCGCTCCTGTCTCTCACACGTACGAGGCGCTCCTGTCTCTCACACGAACGAGGCGCTCCTGTCTCTAACACGTACGAGGCGCTCCTGTCTCTCACACGTACGAGGCACTCCTGTCTCACACACGTACGAGGCGCTCCTGTCTCTCACACGTACGAGGCGCTCCTGTCTCTCACACGTACGAGGCGCTCCTGTCTCTCACACGTACGAGGCGCTCCTGTCTCGCACTTACGAGGCACTCCTGTCTCTCACACGTAAGAGGCGCTCCTGTCTCTCACACGTACGAGGCGCTCCTGTCTCTCACACGTACGAGGCGCTCCTATCTCGCACTTACGAGGTGCTCCTGTCTCTCACACTTACGAGGCACTCCTGTCTCTCACACGTAAGAGGCGCTCCTGTCCCTCACACGTACGAGGCGCTCCTGTCTCTCACACATACGAGGCGCTCCTGTCGCTCACATGTACAAGGCGCTCCTATCTCACACGTACGAGGCGCTCCTGTCTCTCACACGTACAAGGCGCTCCTGTCTCTCACACGTACGAGGCGCTCCTGTCTCTCATACGTATGAGGCGCTCCTGTTTCTCACACGTACGAGGCGCTCCTGTCTCACACGTACTAGGCGCTCCTGTCTCTCACACGTATGAGGCGCTCCTGTCTCAAACACGTACGAGTTGCTCCTGTCTCTCACACGTACGAGGCGCTCCTGTCTCTCACACGTACGAGGCGCTCCTGTCTCACACGTACGAGGCGCTCCTGTCTCTCACACGTACGAGGCGCTCCTGTCTCTCACACGTACGAGGTGCTCCTGTCTCTAACACGTACGAGGCGCTCCTGTCTCTCAAACGTACGAGGCGCTCATGTCTCTCACACGTAAGAGCCGCTCCTGTCTCTCAAACACGTACGAGGCGCTCCTGTCTCTCACACGTACGAGGTGCTCCTGTCTCTCACACGTACGAGGCGCTCCTGTCTCGCACTTACGAGGCACTCCTGTCTCTCACACGTAAGAGGCGCTCCTGTCTCTCACACGTACGAGGCGCTCCTGTCTCTCACACGTACGAGGCGCTCCTATCTCGCACTTACGAGGTGCTCCTGTCTCTCACACTTACGAGGCACTCCTGTCTCTCACACGTAAGAGCCGCTCCTGTCTCTCAAACACGTACGAGGCGCTCCTGTCTCTCACACGTACGAGGCGCTCCTGTCTCTCACACGTACGAGGCGCTCCTGTCTCTCACACGTACGAGGCGCTCCTGTCTCGCACTTACGAGGCACTCCTGTCTCTCACACGTAAGAGGCGCTCCTGTCTCTCACACGTACGAGGCGCTCCTGTCTCTCACACGTACGAGGCGCTCCTGTCTCGCACTTACGAGGTGCTCCTGTCTCTCACACTTACGAGGCACTCCTGTCTCTCAAACGTAAGAGGCGCTCCTGTCTCTCACACGTTCGAGGTGCTCCTGTCTCTCACACGTACGAGGCGCTCCCGTCTCTCACACGTACGAGGCGCTCCTGTCTCTAACACGTACGAGGCGCTCCTTTCTCACACGTACGAGGCGCTCCTGTCTCTCACACGTATGAGGCACTCCTGTCTCTCACACGTATGAGGCGCTCCTGTCTCTCACACGTACGAGGCGCTCCTGTCTCTCACACGTACGAGGCGCTCCTGTCTCTCACACGAACGAGGCGCTCCTGTCTCTAACACGTACGAGGCGCTCCTGTCTCTCACACGTACGAGGCACTCCTGTCTCACACACGTACGAGGCGCTCCTGTCTCTCACACGTACGAGGCGCTCCTGTCTCTCACACGTACGAGGCGCTCCTGTCTCTCACACGTACGAGGCGCTCCTGTCTCTCAAACGTAAGAGGCGCTCCTGTCCCTCACACGTACGAGGCGCTCCTGTCTCTCACACATACGAGGCGCTCCTGTCGCTCACATGTACAAGGCGCTCCTATCTCACACGTACGAGGCGCTCCTGTCTCTCACACGTACAAGGCGCTCCTGTCTCTCACACGTACGAGGCGCTCCTGTCTCTCATACGTATGAGGCGCTCCTGTTTCTCACACGTACGAGGCGCTCCTGTCTCACACGTACTAGGCGCTCCTGTCTCTCACACGTATGAGGCGCTCCTGTCTCAAACACGTACGAGTTGCTCCTGTCTCTCACACGTACGAGGCGCTCCTGTCTCTCACACGTACGAGGCGCTCCTGTCTCACACGTACGAGGCGCTCCTGTCTCTCACACGTACGAGGCGCTCCTGTCTCTCACACGTACGAGGTGCTCCTGTCTCTAACACGTACGAGGCGCTCCTGTCTCTCAAACGTACGAGGCGCTCATGTCTCTCACACGTAAGAGCCGCTCCTGTCTCTCAAACACGTACGAGGCGCTCCTGTCTCTCACACGTACGAGGTGCTCCTGTCTCTCACACGTACGAGGCGCTCCTGTCTCGCACTTACGAGGCACTCCTGTCTCTCACACGTAAGAGGCGCTCCTGTCTCTCACACGTACGAGGCGCTCCTGTCTCTCACACGTACGAGGCGCTCCTATCTCGCACTTACGAGGTGCTCCTGTCTCTCACACTTACGAGGCACTCCTGTCTCTCACACGTAAGAGCCGCTCCTGTCTCTCAAACACGTACGAGGCGCTCCTGTCTCTCACACGTACGAGGCGCTCCTGTCTCTCACACGTACGAGGCGCTCCTGTCTCTCACACGTACGAGGCGCTCCTGTCTCGCACTTACGAGGCACTCCTGTCTCTCACACGTAAGAGGCGCTCCTGTCTCTCACACGTACGAGGCGCTCCTGTCTCTCACACGTACGAGGCGCTCCTGTCTCGCACTTACGAGGTGCTCCTGTCTCTCACACTTACGAGGCACTCCTGTCTCTCAAACGTAAGAGGCGCTCCTGTCTCTCACACGTTCGAGGTGCTCCTGTCTCTCACACGTACGAGGCGCTCCCGTCTCTCACACGTACGAGGCGCTCCTGTCTCTAACACGTACGAGGCGCTCCTTTCTCACACGTACGAGGCGCTCCTGTCTCTCACACGTATGAGGCACTCCTGTCTCTCACACGTATGAGGCGCTCCTGTCTCTCACACGTACGAGGCGCTCCTGTCTCTCACACGTACGAGGCGCTCCTGTCTCTCACACGAACGAGGCGCTCCTGTCTCTAACACGTACGAGGCGCTCCTGTCTCTCACACGTACGAGGCACTCCTGTCTCACACACGTACGAGGCGCTCCTGTCTCTCACACGTACGAGGCGCTCCTGTCTCTCACACGTACGAGGCGCTCCTGTCTCTCACACGTACGAGGCGCTCCTGTCTCTCAAACGTACGAGGCGCTCCTGTCTCTAACACGTACGAGGCGCTCCTTTCTCACACGTACGAGGCGCTCCTGTCTCTCACACGTACGAGGCACTCCTGTCTCTCACACGTATGAGGCGCTCCTGTCTCTCACACGTACGAGGCGCTCCTGTCTCTCACACGTACGAGGCGCTCCTGTCTCTCACACGTACGAGGTTTTCCTGTCTCTCACACGTACGAGGCGCTCCTGTCTCTCACACGTATGAGGCGCTCCTGTCTCTCACACCTACCAGGCGCTCCTGTCTCTCATACGTACGAGGCGCTCCTGTCTCGCACGTACGAGGCGCTTCTGTCTTTCACACGTACGAGGCGCTCCTGTCTCTCACACGTACGAGGCGCTCCTGTCTCTAACACGTACGAGGTGCTCCTGTCTCACACGTACGAGGCGCTCCTGTCTCACACACGTACGAGGCGCTCCTGTCTCTCACACCTACGAGGCTCTCCTGTCTCACACAAGTACGAGGCGCTCCTGTCTCTCACACGTACGAGGCGCTCCTGTCTCTCACACGTACGAGGCGCTCCTGTCTCACACACGTACGAGGCGCTCCCGTCTCACACACGTACGAGGCGCTCCCGTCTCTCACACGTACGAGGTGCTCCTGTCTCTCCCACGTACGAGGCGCTCCTGTCTCACACGTACGAGGTGCTCCTGTCTCAAACACGTACGAGCTGCTCCTGTCTCTAACACGTACGAGTTGCTCCTGTCTCTCACACGTACGAGGCGCTCCTGTCCCTCACACGTATGAGGCGCTCCTGTCTCTCACACGTACGAGGCGCTCCTGTCTCACACGTACGAGGCGCTCCTGTCTCTCACACGTACAAGGCGCTCCTGTCTCTCACACGTACGAGGTGCTCCTGTCTCTAACACGTACGAGGCGCTCCTGTCTCTCACACGTACGAGGCGCTCCTGTCTCTCACACGTACGAGCCGCTCCTGTCTCTCAAACACGTACGAGGCGCTCCTGTCTCTCACACGTACGAGGCGCTCCTGTCTCTCACACGTACGAGGCGCTCCTGTCTCTCACACGTACGAGGTGCTCCTGTCTCTAACACGTACGAGGCGCTCCTGTCTCTCAAACGTACGAGGCGCTCATGTCTCTCACACGTAAGAGCCGCTCCTGTCTCTCAAACACGTACGAGGCGCTCCTGTCTCTCACACGTACGAGGCGCTCCTGTCTCTCACACGTACGAGGCGCTCCTGTCTCGCACTTACGAGGCACTCCTGTCTCTCACACGTAAGAGGCGCTCCTGTCTCTCACACGTACGAGGCGCTCCTGTCTCTCACACGTACGAGGCGCTCCTATCTCGCACTTACGAGGTGCTCCTGTCTCTCACACTTACGAGGCACTCCTGTCTCTCACACGTAAGAGCCGCTCCTGTCTCTCAAACACGTACGAGGCGCTCCTGTCTCTCACACGTACGAGGCGCTCCTGTCTCTCACACGTACGAGGCGCTCCTGTCTCTCACACGTACGAGGCGCTCCTGTCTCGCACTTACGAGGCACTCCTGTCTCTCACACGTAAGAGGCGCTCCTGTCTCTCACACGTACGAGGCGCTCCTGTCTCTCACACGTACGAGGCGCTCCTGTCTCGCACTTACGAGGTGCTCCTGTCTCTCACACTTACGAGGCACTCCTGTCTCTCAAACGTAAGAGGCGCTCCTGTCTCTCACACGTTCGAGGTGCTCCTGTCTCTCACACGTACGAGGCGCTCCCGTCTCTCACACGTACGAGGCGCTCCTGTCTCTAACACGTACGAGGCGCTCCTTTCTCACACGTACGAGGCGCTCCTGTCTCTCACACGTATGAGGCACTCCTGTCTCTCACACGTATGAGGCGCTCCTGTCTCTCACACGTACGAGGCGCTCCTGTCTCTCACACGTACGAGGCGCTCCTGTCTCTCACACGAACGAGGCGCTCCTGTCTCTAACACGTACGAGGCGCTCCTGTCTCTCACACGTACGAGGCACTCCTGTCTCACACACGTACGAGGCGCTCCTGTCTCTCACACGTACGAGGCGCTCCTGTCTCTCACACGTACGAGGCGCTCCTGTCTCTCACACGTACGAGGCGCTCCTGTCTCTCAAACGTACGAGGCGCTCCTGTCTCTAACACGTACGAGGCGCTCCTTTCTAACACGTACGAGGCGCTCCTGTCTCTCACACGTACGAGGCACTCCTGTCTCTCACACGTATGAGGCGCTCCTGTCTCTCACACGTACGAGGCGCTCCTGTCTCTCACACGTACGAGGCGCTCCTGTCTCTCACACGTACGAGGTTTTCCTGTCTCTCACACGTACGAGGCGCTCCTGTCTCTCACACGTATGAGGCGCTCCTGTCTCTCACACCTACCAGGCGCTCCTGTCTCTCATACGTACGAGGCGCTCCTGTCTCGCACGTACGAGGCGCTTCTGTCTTTCACACGTACGAGGCGCTCCTGTCTCTCACACGTACGAGGCGCTCCTGTCTCTAACACGTACGAGGTGCTCCTGTCTCACACGTACGAGGCGCTCCTGTCTCACACACGTACGAGGCGCTCCTGTCTCTCACACCTACGAGGCTCTCCTGTCTCACACACGTACGAGGCGCTCCTGTCTCTCACACGTACGAGGCGCTCCTGTCTCTCACACGTACGAGGCGCTCCTGTCTCACACACGTACGAGGCGCTCCCGTCTCACACACGTACGAGGCGCTCCCGTCTCTCACACGTACGAGGTGCTCCTGTCTCTCCCACGTACGAGGCGCTCCTGTCTCACACGTACGAGGTGCTCCTGTCTCACACACGTACGAGGCGCTCCTGTCTCACACACGTACGAGGCTCTCCTGTCTCTCACACGTACGAGGCGCTCCTGTCTCTCACACGTACGAGGCGCTCCTGTCTCTCACACGTACGAGGCGCTCCTGTCTCACACACGTACGAGGCGCTCCCGTCTCACACACGTACGAGGCGCTCCCGTCTCTCACACGTACGAGGTGCTCCTGTCTCTCCCACGTACGAGGCGCTCCTGTCTCACACGTACGAGGTGCTCCTGTCTCACACACGTACGAGGCGCTCCTGTCTCACACACGTACGAGGCTCTCCTGTCTCTCACACGTACGAGGCGCTCCTGTCTCTCACACGTACGAGGCGCTCCTGTCTCTGACACGTACGAGGCGCTCCTTTCTCACACGTACAAGGCGCTCCTGTCCCTCACACGTATGAGGCACTCCTGTCTCTCACACGTATGAGGCGCTCCTGTCTCTCACACGTACGAGGCGCTCCTGTCTCTCACACGTACGAGGCGCTCCTGTCTCTCACACGAACGAGGCGCTCCTGTCTCTAACACGTACGAGGCGCTCCTGTCTCTCACACGTACGAGGCACTCCTGTCTCACACACGTACGAGGCGCTCCTGTCTCACACACGTACGAGGCTCTCCCGTCTCTCACACGTACGAGGCGCTCCTGTCTCAAACACGTACGAGCTGCTCCTGTCTCTAACACGTACGAGTTGCTCCTGTCTCTCACACGTACGAGGCGCTCCTGTCCCTCACACGTATGAGGCGCTCCTGTCTCTCACACGTACGAGGCGCTCCTGTCTCACACGTACGAGGCGCTCCTGTCTCTCACACGTACAAGGCGCTCCTGTCTCTCACACGTACGAGGTGCTCCTGTCTCTAACACGTACGAGGCGCTCCTGTCTCTCACACGTACGAGGCGCTCCTGTCTCTCACACGTACGAGCCGCTCCTGTCTCTCAAACACGTACGAGGCGCTCCTGTCTCTCACACGTATGAGGCGCTCCTGTCTCTCACACGTACGAGGCGCTCCTGTCTCGCACTTACGAGGCACTCCTGTCTCTCACACGTAAGAGGCGCTCCTGTCTCTCACACGTACGAGGCGCTCCTGTCTCTCACACGTACGAGGCGCTCCTGTCTCGCACTTACGAGGTGCTCCTGTCTCTCACACTTACGAGGCACTCCTGTCTCTCACACGTAAGAGGCGCTCCTGTCTCTCACACGTACGAGGCGCTCCTGTCTCGCACTTACGAGGTGCTCCTGTCTCTCAAACTTACGAGGGGCTCCTGTCTCTCACACGTACGACGCGCTCCTGTCTCACACACGTACGAGGCGCTCCTGTCTCACACACGTACGAGGCGCTCCTGTCTCTCACACGTACAAGCGCTCCTGTTTCACACATACGAGGCGCTCCTGTCTCTCACACCTACGAGGCTCTCCTGTCTCTCACACGTACGAGGAGCTCCTGTCTCTCACACGTACGAGGCGCTCCTGTCTCTCACACGAACGAGGCGCTCCTGTCTCTAACACTTACGAGGCGCTCCTGTCTCTCACACGTACGAGGCGCTCCTGTCGCTCACATGTACAAGGCGCTCCTATCTCACACGTACGAGGCGCTCCTGTCTCTCACACGTACAAGGCGCTCCTGTCTCTCACACGTACGAGGCGCTCCTGTCTCTCATACGTATGAGGCGCTCCTGTTTCTCACACGTACGAGGCGCTCCTGTCTCACACGTACTAGGCGCTCCTGTCTCTCACACGTATGAGGCGCTCCTGTCTCAAACACGTACGAGTTGCTCCTGTCTCTCACACGTACGAGGCGCTCCTGTCTCTCACACGTACGAGGCGCTCCTGTCTCACACGTACGAGGCGCTCCTGTCTCTCACACGTACGAGGTGCTCCTGTCTCTAACACGTACGAGGCGCTCCTGTCTCTCAAACGTACGAGGCGCTCATGTCTCTCACACGTAAGAGCCGCTCCTGTCTCTCAAACACGTACGAGGCGCTCCTGTCTCTCACACGTACGAGGCGCTCCTGTCTCTCACACGTACGAGGCGCTCCTGTCTCGCACTTACGAGGCACTCCTGTCTCTCACACGTAAGAGGCGCTCCTGTCTCTCACACGTACGAGGCTCCTCCTGTCTCTCACACGTACGAGGCGCTCCTATCTCGCACTTACGAGGTGCTCCTGTCTCTCACACTTACGAGGCACTCCTGTCTCTCACACGTAAGAGCCGCTCCTGTCTCTCAAACACGTACGAGGCGCTCCTGTCTCTCACACGTACGAGGCGCTCCTGTCTCTCACACGTACGAGGCGCTCCTGTCTCTCACACGTACGAGGCGCTCCTGTCTCGCACTTACGAGGCACTCCTGTCTCTCACACGTAAGAGGCGCTCCTGTCTCTCACACGTACGAGGCGCTCCTGTCTCTCACACGTACGAGGCGCTCCTGTCTCGCACTTACGAGGTGCTCCTGTCTCTCACACTTACGAGGCACTCCTGTCTCTCACACGTAAGAGGCGCTCCTGTCTCTCACACGTTCGAGGTGCTCCTGTCTCTCACACGTACGAGGCGCTCCCGTCTCTCACACGTACGAGGCGCTCCTGTCTCTAACACGTACGAGGCGCTCCTTTCTCACACGTACGAGGCGCTCCTGTCTCTCACACGTACGAGGCACTCCTGTCTCTCACACGTATGAGGCGCTCCTGTCTCTCACACGTACGAGGCGCTCCTGTCTCTCACACGTACGAGGCGCTCCTGTCTCTCACACGAACGAGGCGCTCCTGTCTCTAACACGTACGAGGCGCTCCTGTCTCTCACACGTACGAGGCACTCCTGTCTCACACACGTACGAGGCGCTCCTGTCTCTCACACGTACGAGGCGCTCCTGTCTCTCACACGTACGAGGCGCTCCTGTCTCTCACACGTACGAGGCGCTCCTGTCTCTCAAACGTACGAGGCGCTCCTGTCTCTAACACGTACGAGGCGCTCCTTTCTCACACGTACGAGGCGCTCCTGTCTCTCACACGTACGAGGCACTCCTGTCTCTCACACGTATGAGGCGCTCCTGTCTCTCACACGTACGAGGCGCTCCTGTCTCTCACACATACGAGGCGCTCCTGTCTCTCACACGTACGAGGTTTTCCTGTCTCTCACACGTACGAGGCGCTCCTGTCTCTCACACGTATGAGGCGCTCCTGTCTCTCACACCTACCAGGCGCTCCTGTCTCTCATACGTACGAGGCGCTCCTGTCTCGCACGTACGAGGCGCTTCTGTCTTTCACACGTACGAGGCGCTCCTGTCTCTCACACGTACGAGGCGCTCCTGTCTCTAACACGTACGAGGTGCTCCTGTCTCACACGTACGAGGCGCTCCTGTCTCACACACGTACGAGGCGCTCCTGTCTCTCACACCTACGAGGCTCTCCTGTCTCACACACGTACGAGGCGCTCCTGTCTCTCACACGTACGAGGCGCTCCTGTCTCTCACACGTACGAGGCGCTCCTGTCTCACACACGTACGAGGCGCTCCCGTCTCACACACGTACGAGGCGCTCCCGTCTCTCACACGTACGAGGTGCTCCTGTCTCTCCCACGTACGAGGCGCTCCTGTCTCACACGTACGAGGTGCTCCTGTCTCACACACGTACGAGGCGCTCCTGTCTCACACACGTACGAGGCTCTCCTGTCTCTCACACGTACGAGGCGCTCCTGTCTCTCACACGTACGAGGCGCTCCTGTCTCTAACACGTACGAGGCGCTCCTTTCTCACACGTACAAGGCGCTCCTGTCCCTCACACGTATGAGGCACTCCTGTCTCTCACACGTATGAGGCGCTCCTGTCTCTCACACGTACGAGGCGCTCCTGTCTCTCACACGTACGAGGCGCTCCTGTCTCTCACACGAACGAGGCGCTCCTGTCTCTCACACGTACGAGGCGCTCCTGTCTCACACGTACGAGGCGCTCCTGTCTCTCACACGTACGAGGCGCTCCTGTCTCTAACACGTACGAGGCGCTCCTTTCTCACACGTACAAGGCGCTCCTGTCCCTCACACGTATGAGGCACTCCTGTCTCTCACACGTATGAGGCGCTCCTGTCTCTCACACGTATGAGGCGCTCCTGTCTCAAACACGTACGAGTTGCTCCTGTCTCTCACACGTACGAGGCGCTCCTGTCTCTCACACGTACGAGGCGCTCCTGTCTCACACGTACGAGGCGCTCCTGTCTCTCACACGTACGAGGCGCTCCTGTCTCTCACACGAACGAGGCGCTCCTGTCTCTCACACGTACGAGGCGCTCCTGTCTCTCACACGTACGAGGCGCTCCTGTCTCTCACACGTACGAGGCGCTCCTGTCTCTAACACGTACGAGGCGCTCCTTTCTCACACGTACAAGGCGCTCCTGTCCCTCACACGTATGAGGCACTCCTGTCTCTCACACGTATGAGGCGCTCCTGTCTCTCACACGTATGAGGCGCTCCTGTCTCAAACACGTACGAGTTGCTCCTGTCTCTCACACGTACGAGGCGCTCCTGTCTCTCACACGTACGAGGCGCTCCTGTCTCACACGTACGAGGCGCTCCTGTCTCTCACACGTACGAGGCGCTCCTGTCTCTCACACGTACGAGGTGCTCCTGTCTCTAACACGTACGAGGCGCTCCTGTCTCTCAAACGTACGAGGCGCTCATGTCTCTCACACGTAAGAGCCGCTCCTGTCTCTCAAACACGTACGAGGCGCTCCTGTCTCTCACACGTACGAGGCGCTCCTGTCTCTCACACGTACGAGGCGCTCCTGTCTCGCACTTACGAGGCACTCCTGTCTCTCACACGTAAGAGGCGCTCCTGTCTCTCACACGTACGAGGCGCTCCTGTCTCTCACACGTACGAGGCGCTCCTATCTCGCACTTACGAGGTGCTCCTGTCTCTCACACTTACGAGGCACTCCTGTCTCTCACACGTAAGAGCCGCTCCTGTCTCTCAAACACGTACGAGGCGCTCCTGTCTCTCACACGTACGAGGCGCTCCTGTCTCTCACACGTACGAGGCGCTCCTGTCTCTCACACGTACGAGGCGCTCCTGTCTCGCACTTACGAGGCACTCCTGTCTCTCACACGTAAGAGGCGCTCCTGTCTCTCACACGTACGAGGCGCTCCTGTCTCTCACACGTACGAGGCGCTCCTGTCTCGCACTTACGAGGTGCTCCTGTCTCTCACACTTACGAGGCACTCCTGTCTCTCACACGTAAGAGGCGCTCCTGTCTCTCACACGTTCGAGGTTCTCCTGTCTCTCACACGTACGAGGCGCTCCCGTCTCTCACACGTACGAGGCGCTCCTGTCTCTAACACGTACGAGGCGCTCCTTTCTCACACGTACGAGGCGCTCCTGTCTCTCACACGTATGAGGCACTCCTGTCTCTCACACGTATGAGGCGCTCCTGTCTCTCACACGTACGAGGCGCTCCTGTCTCTCACACGTACGAGGCGCTCCTGTCTCTCACACGAACGAGGCGCTCCTGTCTCTAACACGTACGAGGCGCTCCTGTCTCTCACACGTACGAGGCACTCCTGTCTCACACACGTACGAGGCGCTCCTGTCTCTCACACGTACGAGGCGCTCCTGTCTCTCACACGTACGAGGCGCTCCTGTCTCTCACACGTACGAGGCGCTCCTGTCTCTCAAACGTACGAGGCGCTCCTGTCTCTAACACGTACGAGGCGCTCCTTTCTCACACGTACGAGGCGCTCCTGTCTCTCACACGTACGAGGCACTCCTGTCTCTCACACGTATGAGGCGCTCCTGTCTCTCACACGTACGAGGCGCTCCTGTCTCTCACACGTACGAGGCGCTCCTGTCTCTCACACGTACGAGGTTTTCCTGTCTCTCACACGTACGAGGCGCTCCTGTCTCTCACACGTATGAGGCGCTCCTGTCTCTCACACCTACCAGGCGCTCCTGTCTCTCATACGTACGAGGCGCTCCTGTCTCGCACGTACGAGGCGCTTCTGTCTTTCACACGTACGAGGCGCTCCTGTCTCTCACACGTACGAGGCGCTCCTGTCTCTAACACGTACGAGGTGCTCCTGTCTCACACGTACGAGGCGCTCCTGTCTCACACACGTACGAGGCGCTCCTGTCTCTCACACCTACGAGGCTCTCCTGTCTCACACACGTACGAGGCGCTCCTGTCTCTCACACGTACGAGGCGCTCCTGTCTCTCACACGTACGAGGCGCTCCTGTCTCACACACGTACGAGGCGCTCCCGTCTCACACACGTACGAGGCGCTCCCGTCTCTCACACGTACGAGGTGCTCCTGTCTCTCCCACGTACGAGGCGCTCCTGTCTCACACGTACGAGGTGCTCCTGTCTCACACACGTACGAGGCGCTCCTGTCTCACACACGTACGAGGCTCTCCTGTCTCTCACACGTACGAGGCGCTCCTGTCTCTCACACGTACGAGGCGCTCCTGTCTCTAACACGTACGAGGCGCTCCTTTCTCACACGTACAAGGCGCTCCTGTCCCTCACACGTATGAGGCACTCCTGTCTCTCACACGTATGAGGCGCTCCTGTCTCTCACACGTACGAGGCGCTCCTGTCTCTCACACGTACGAGGCGCTCCTGTCTCTCACACGAACGAGGCGCTCCTGTCTCTAACACGTACGAGGCGCTCCTGTATCTCACACGTACGAGGTTTTCCTGTCTCTCACACGTACGAGGCGCTCCTGTCTCTCACACGTATGAGGCGCTCCTGTCTCTCACACCTACCAGGCGCTCCTGTCTCTCATACGTACGAGGCGCTCCTGTCTCGCACGTACGAGGCGCTTCTGTCTTTCACACGTACGAGGCGCTCCTGTCTCTCACACGTACGAGGCGCTCCTGTCTCTAACACGTACGAGGTGCTCCTGTCTCACACGTACGAGGCGCTCCTGTCTCACACACGTACGAGGCGCTCCTGTCTCTCACACCTACGAGGCTCTCCTGTCTCACACACGTACGAGGCGCTCCTGTCTCTCACACGTACGAGGCGCTCCTGTCTCTCACACGTACGAGGCGCTCCTGTCTCACACACGTACGAGGCGCTCCCGTCTCACACACGTACGAGGCGCTCCCGTCTCTCACACGTACGAGGTGCTCCTGTCTCTCCCACGTACGAGGCGCTCCTGTCTCACACGTACGAGGTGCTCCTGTCTCACACACGTACGAGGCGCTCCTGTCTCACACACGTACGAGGCTCTCCTGTCTCTCACACGTACGAGGCGCTCCTGTCTCTCACACGTACGAGGCGCTCCTGTCTCTAACACGTACGAGGCGCTCCTTTCTCACACGTACAAGGCGCTCCTGTCCCTCACACGTATGAGGCACTCCTGTCTCTCACACGTATGAGGCGCTCCTGTCTCTCACACGTACGAGGCGCTCCTGTCTCTCACACGTACGAGGCGCTCCTGTCTCTCACACGAACGAGGCGCTCCTGTCTCTCACACGTACGAGGCGCTCCTGTCTCACACGTACGAGGCGCTCCTGTCTCTCACACGTACGAGGCGCTCCTGTCTCTAACACGTACGAGGCGCTCCTTTCTCACACGTACAAGGCGCTCCTGTCCCTCACACGTATGAGGCACTCCTGTCTCTCACACGTATGAGGCGCTCCTGTCTCTCACACGTATGAGGCGCTCCTGTCTCAAACACGTACGAGTTGCTCCTGTCTCTCACACGTACGAGGCGCTCCTGTCCCTCACACGTATGAGGCACTCCTGTCTCTCACACGTATGAGGCGCTCCTGTCTCTCACACGTATGAGGCGCTCCTGTCTCAAACACGTACGAGGCTCTCCTGTCTCTCACACGTACGAGGCGCTCCTGTCTCTCACACGTACGAGGCGCTCCTGTCTCTAACACGTACGAGGCGCTCCTTTCTCACACGTACAAGGCGCTCCTGTCCCTCACACGTATGAGGCACTCCTGTCTCTCACACGTATGAGGCGCTCCTGTCTCTCACACGTACGAGGCGCTCCTGTCTCTCACACGTACGAGGCGCTCCTGTCTCTCACACGAACGAGGCGCTCCTGTCTCTCACACGTACGAGGCGCTCCTGTCTCACACGTACGAGGCGCTCCTGTCTCTCACACGTACGAGGCGCTCCTGTCTCTAACACGTACGAGGCGCTCCTTTCTCACACGTACAAGGCGCTCCTGTCCCTCACACGTATGAGGCACTCCTGTCTCTCACACGTATGAGGCGCTCCTGTCTCTCACACGTATGAGGCGCTCCTGTCTCAAACACGTACGAGTTGCTCCTGTCTCTCACACGTACGAGGCGCTCCTGTCTCTCACACGTACGAGGCGCTCCTGTCTCACACGTACGAGGCGCTCCTGTCTCTCACACGTACGAGGCGCTCCTGTCTCTCACACGAACGAGGCGCTCCTGTCTCTCACACGTACGAGGCGCTCCTGTCTCTCACACGTACGAGGCGCTCCTGTCTCTCACACGTACGAGGCGCTCCTGTCTCTAACACGTACGAGGCGCTCCTTTCTCACACGTACAAGGCGCTCCTGTCCCTCACACGTATGAGGCACTCCTGTCTCTCACACGTATGAGGCGCTCCTGTCTCTCACACGTATGAGGCGCTCCTGTCTCAAACACGTACGAGTTGCTCCTGTCTCTCACACGTACGAGGCGCTCCTGTCTCTCACACGTACGAGGCGCTCCTGTCTCACACGTACGAGGCGCTCCTGTCTCTCACACGTACGAGGCGCTCCTGTCTCTCACACGTACGAGGTGCTCCTGTCTCTAACACGTACGAGGCGCTCCTGTCTCTCAAACGTACGAGGCGCTCATGTCTCTCACACGTAAGAGCCGCTCCTGTCTCTCAAACACGTACGAGGCGCTCCTGTCTCTCACACGTACGAGGCGCTCCTGTCTCTCACACGTACGAGGCGCTCCTGTCTCGCACTTACGAGGCACTCCTGTCTCTCACACGTAAGAGGCGCTCCTGTCTCTCACACGTACGAGGCGCTCCTGTCTCTCACACGTACGAGGCGCTCCTATCTCGCACTTACGAGGTGCTCCTGTCTCTCACACTTACGAGGCACTCCTGTCTCTCACACGTAAGAGCCGCTCCTGTCTCTCAAACACGTACGAGGCGCTCCTGTCTCTCACACGTACGAGGCGCTCCTGTCTCTCACACGTACGAGGCGCTCCTGTCTCTCACACGTACGAGGCGCTCCTGTCTCGCACTTACGAGGCACTCCTGTCTCTCACACGTAAGAGGCGCTCCTGTCTCTCACACGTACGAGGCGCTCCTGTCTCTCACACGTACGAGGCGCTCCTGTCTCGCACTTACGAGGCACTCCTGTCTCTCACACGTAAGAGGCGCTCCTGTCTCTCACACGTACGAGGCGCTCCTGTCTCTCACACGTACGAGGCGCTCCTGTCTCGCACTTACGAGGTGCTCCTGTCTCTCACACTTACGAGGCGCTCCTGTCTCTAACACGTACGAGGCGCTCCTTTCTCACACGTACGAGGCGCTCCTGTCTCTCACACGTATGAGGCACTCCTGTCTCTCACACGTATGAGGCGCTCCTGTCTCTCACACGTACGAGGCGCTCCTGTCTCTCACACGTACGAGGCGCTCCTGTCTCTCACACGAACGAGGCGCTCCTGTCTCTAACACGTACGAGGCGCTCCTGTCTCTCACACGTACGAGGCACTCCTGTCTCACACACGTACGAGGCGCTCCTGTCTCTCACACGTACGAGGCGCTCCTGTCTCTCACACGTACGAGGCGCTCCTGTCTCTCACACGTACGAGGCGCTCCTGTCTCTCAAACGTACGAGGCGCTCCTGTCTCTAACACGTACGAGGCGCTCCTTTCTCACACGTACGAGGCGCTCCTGTCTCTCACACGTACGAGGCACTCCTGTCTCTCACACGTATGAGGCGCTCCTGTCTCTCACACGTACGAGGCGCTCCTGTCTCTCACACGTACGAGGCGCTCCTGTCTCTCACACGTACGAGGTTTTCCTGTCTCTCACACGTACGAGGCGCTCCTGTCTCTCACACGTATGAGGCGCTCCTGTCTCTCACACCTACCAGGCGCTCCTGTCTCTCATACGTACGAGGCGCTCCTGTCTCGCACGTACGAGGCGCTTCTGTCTTTCACACGTACGAGGCGCTCCTGTCTCTCACACGTACGAGGCGCTCCTGTCTCTAACACGTACGAGGTGCTCCTGTCTCACACGTACGAGGCG
This sequence comes from Eucyclogobius newberryi, assembly GCF_026437365.1. Classification (NCBI taxonomy): domain Eukaryota; kingdom Metazoa; phylum Chordata; class Actinopteri; order Gobiiformes; family Gobiidae; genus Eucyclogobius; species Eucyclogobius newberryi. Next base: position 3,787,848 of record NW_027315757.1, read on the forward strand.
CTCCTGTCTCACACACGTACGAGGCGCTCCTGTCTCTCACACCTACGAGGCTCTCCTGTCTCACACACGTACGAGGCGCTCCTGTCTCTCACACGTACGAGGCGCTCCTGTCTCTCACACGTACGAGGCGCTCCTGTCTCACACACGTACGAGGCGCTCCCGTCTCACACACGTACGAGGCGCTCCCGTCTCTCACACGTACGAGGTGCTCCTGTCTCTCCCACGTACGAGGCGCTCCTGTCTCACACGTACGAGGTGCTCCTGTCTCACACACGTACGAGGCGCTCCTGTCTCACACACGTACGAGGCTCTCCTGTCTCTCACACGTACGAGGCGCTCCTGTCTCTCACACGTACGAGGCGCTCCTGTCTCTAACACGTACGAGGCGCTCCTTTCTCACACGTACAAGGCGCTCCTGTCCCTCACACGTATGAGGCACTCCTGTCTCTCACACGTATGAGGCGCTCCTGTCTCTCACACGTACGAGGCGCTCCTGTCTCTCACACGTACGAGGCGCTCCTGTCTCTCACACGAACGAGGCGCTCCTGTCTCTAACACGTACGAGGCGCTCCTGTCTCTCACACGTACGAGGCACTCCTGTCTCACACACGTACGAGGCGCTCCTGTATCACACACGTACGAGGCTCTCCCGTCTCTCACACGTACGAGGCGCTCCTGTCTCAAACACGTACGAGCTGCTCCTGTCTCTAACACGTACGAGTTGCTCCTGTCTCTCACACGTACGAGGCGCTCCTGTCCCTCACACGTATGAGGCGCTCCTGTCTCTCACACGTACGAGGCGCTCCTGTCTCACACGTACGAGGCGCTCCTGTCTCTCACACGTACAAGGCGCTCCTGTCTCTCACACGTACGAGGTGCTCCTGTCTCTAACACGTACGAGGCGCTCCTGTCTCTCACACGTACGAGGCGCTCCTGTCTCTCACACGTACGAGCCGCTCCTGTCTCTCAAACACGTACGAGGCGCTCCTGTCTCTCACACGTACGAGGCGCTCCTGTCTCTCACACGTACGAGGCGCTCCTGTCTCTCACACGTACGAGGCGCTCCTGTCTCGCACTTACGAGGCACTCCTGTCTCTCACACGTAAGAGGCGCTCCTGTCTCTCACACGTACGAGGCGCTCCTGTCTCTCACACGTACGAGGCGCTCCTGTCTCGCACTTACGAGGTGCTCCTGTCTCTCACACTTACGAGGCACTCCTGTCTCTCACACGTAAGAGGCGCTCCTGTCTCTCACACGTTCGAGGTGCTCCTGTCTCTCACACGTACGAGGCGCTCCCGTCTCTCACACGTACGAGGCGCTCCTGTCTCTAACACGTACGAGGCGCTCCTTTCTCACACGTACGAGGCGCTCCTGTCTCTCACACGTATGAGGCACTCCTGTCTCTCACACGTATGAGGCGCTCCTGTCTCTCACACGTACGAGGCGCTCCTGTCTCTCACACGTACGAGGCGCTCCTGTCTCTCACACGAACGAGGCGCTCCTGTCTCTAACACGTACGAGGCGCTCCTGTCTCTCACACGTACGAGGCACTCCTGTCTCACACACGTACGAGGCGCTCCTGTCTCTCACACGTACGAGGCGCTCCTGTCTCTCACACGTACGAGGCGCTCCTGTCTCTCACACGTACGAGGCGCTCCTGTCTCTCAAACGTACGAGGCGCTCCTGTCTCTAACACGTACGAGGCGCTCCTTTCTCACACGTACGAGGCGCTCCTGTCTCTCACACGTACGAGGCACTCCTGTTTCTCACACGTATGAGGCGCTCCTGTCTCTCACACGTACGAGGCGCTCCTGTCTCTCACATGTACGAGGCGCTCCTGTCTCTCACACGTACGAGGTTTTCCTGTCTCTCACACGTACGAGGCGCTCCTGTCTCTCACACGTATGAGGCGCTCCTGTCTCTCACACCTACCAGGCGCTCCTGTCTCTCATACGTACGAGGCGCTCCTGTCTCGCACGTACGAGGCGCTTCTGTCTTTCACACGTACGAGGCGCTCCTGTCTCTCACACGTACGAGGCGCTCCTGTCTCTAACACGTACGAGGTGCTCCTGTCTCACACGTACGAGGCGCTCCTGTCTCACACACGTACGAGGCGCTCCTGTCTCTCACACCTACGAGGCTCTCCTGTCTCACACACGTACGAGGCGCTCCTGTCTCTCACACGTACGAGGCGCTCCTGTCTCTCACACGTACGAGGCGCTCCTGTCTCACACACGTACGAGGCGCTCCCGTCTCACACACGTACGAGGCGCTCCCGTCTCTCACACGTACGAGGTGCTCCTGTCTCTCCCACGTACGAGGCGCTCCTGTCTCACACGTACGAGGTGCTCCTGTCTCACACACGTACGAGGCGCTCCTGTCTCACACACGTACGAGGCTCTCCTGTCTCTCACACGTACGAGGCGCTCCTGTCTCTCACACGTACGAGGCGCTCCTGTCTCTAACACGTACGAGGCGCTCCTTTCTCACACGTACAAGGCGCTCCTGTCCCTCACACGTATGAGGCACTCCTGTCTCTCACACGTATGAGGCGCTCCTGTCTCTCACACGTACGAGGCGCTCCTGTCTCTCACACGTACGAGGCGCTCCTGTCTCTCACACGAACGAGGCGCTCCTGTCTCTAACACGTACGAGGCGCTCCTGTCTCTCACACGTACGAGGCACTCCTGTCTCACACACGTACGAGGCGCTCCTGTCTCACACACGTACGAGGCTCTCCCGTCTCTCACACGTACGAGGCGCTCCTGTCTCAAACACGTACGAGCTGCTCCTGTCTCTAACACGTACGAGTTGCTCCTGTCTCTCACACGTACGAGGCGCTCCTGTCCCTCACACGTATGAGGCGCTCCTGTCTCACACGTACGAGGCGCTCCTGTCTCACACGTACGAGGCGCTCCTGTCTCTCACACGTACAAGGCGCTCCTGTCTCTCACACGTACGAGGTGCTCCTGTCTCTAACACGTACGAGGCGCTCCTGTCTCTCACACGTACGAGGCGCTCCTGTCTCTCACACGTACGAGCCGCTCCTGTCTCTCAAACACGTACGAGGCGCTCCTGTCTCTCACACGTATGAGGCGCTCCTGTCTCTCACACGTACGAGGCGCTCCTGTCTCGCACTTACGAGGCACTCCTGTCTCTCACACGTAAGAGGCGCTCCTGTCTCTCACACGTACGAGGCGCTCCTGTCTCTCACACGTACGAGGCGCTCCTGTCTCGCACTTACGAGGTGCTCCTGTCTCTCACACTTACGAGGCACTCCTGTCTCTCACACGTAAGAGGCGCTCCTGTCTCTCACACGTACGAGGCTCTCCTGTCTCGCACTTACGAGGTGCTCCTGTCTCTCAAACGTACGAGGGGCTCCTGTCTCTCACACGTACGACGCGCTCCTGTCTCACACACGTACGAGGCGCTCCTGTCCCTCACATGTACGAGGCGCTCCTGTCTCTCACACATACGAGGCGCTCCTGTCGCTCACATGTACGAGGCGCTCCTATCTCACACGTACGAGGCGCTCCTGTCTCTCACACGTACAAGGCGCTCCTGTTTCTCACACGTACGAGGCGCTCCTGTCTCACACGTACGAGGCGCTCCTGTCTCTCACACGTATGAGGCGCTCCTGTCTCTCCCATGTACGAGAGGCTCCTGTCTCTCACACGTATGAGGCGCTCCTGTCTCTCCCACGTACGAGGAGCTCCTGTCTCACACACGTTCGAGGTGCTCCTGTCTCTCACACGTACGAGGCGCTCCCGTCTCTCACACGTACGAGGCGCTCCTGTCTCTCACACGTATGAGGCGCTCCTGTCTCTCCTATGTACGAGGCGCTCCTGTCTCTCACACGTATGAGGCCCTCCTGTCTCTCCCACGTACGAGGAGCTCCTGTCTCACACACGTTCGAGGTGCTCCTGTCTCTCACACGTACGAGCCGCTCCCGTCTCTCAAACGTACGAGGCGCTCCTGTCTCTAACACGTACGAGGCGCTTCTTTCTCACACGTACGAGGCGCTCCTGTCTCTCACACGTACGAGGCACTCCTGTCTCTCACACGTACGAGGCGCTCCTGTCTCTCACACGTACGAGGCGCTCCTGTCTCTCACACGTACGAGGCGCTCCTGTCTCTCACACGAACGAGGCGCTCCTGTCTCTAACACGTACGAGGCGCTCCTGTCTCTCACACGTACGAGGCGCTCCTGTCTCACACACGTACGAGGCTCTCCCGTCTCTCACACGTACGAGGTGCTCCTGTCTCTAACACGTACGAGTTGCTCCTGTCTCACACGTACGAGGCGCTCCTGTCTCTCACACGTATGAGGCGCTCCTGTCTCTCCCATGTACGAGGCGCTCCTGTCTCTCACACGTATGAGGCGCTCCTGTCTCTCCCACGTACGAGGAGCTCCTGTCTCACACACGTTCGAGGTGCTCCTGTCTCTCAAACGTACGAGGCGCTCCCGTCTCTCACACGTACGAGGCGCTCCTGTCTCTCACACGTATGAGGCGCTCCTGTCTCTCCTATGTACGAGGCGCTCCTGTCTCTCACACGTATGAGGCCCTCCTGTCTCTCCCACGTACGAGGAGCTCCTGTCTCACACACGTTCGAGGTGCTCCTGTCTCTCACACGTACGAGCCGCTCCCGTCTCTCAAACGTACGAGGCGCTCCTGTCTCTAACACGTACGAGGCGCTCCTTTCTCACACGTACGAGGCGCTCCTGTCTCTCACACGTACGAGGCACTCCTGTCTCTCACACGTACGAGGCGCTCCTGTCTCTCACACGTACGAGGCGCTCCTGTCTCTCACACGTACGAGGCGCTCCTGTCTCTCACACGAACGAGGCGCTCCTGTCTCTAACACGTACGAGGCGCTCCTGTCTCTCACACGTACGAGGCGCTCCTGTCTCACACACGTACGAGGCTCTCCCGTCTCTCACACGTACGAGGTGCTCCTGTCTCTAACACGTACGAGTTGCTCCTGTCTCTCACACGTACGAGGCGCTCCTGTCTCTCACACGTACGAGGCGCTCCTGTCTCTCACACGTACGAGGCGCTTCTGTCTCTCACATGTACCAGGCGCTCATGTCTCTCACACGTACGAGGCGCTCCTGTCTCTCACACGTACGAGGCTCTCCCGTCTCTCACACGTATGAGGCGCTCCTGTCTCACACACGTACGAGGCTCTCCCGTCTCTCACACGTACGAGGCACTCCTGTCTCTCACTCGTACGAGGCGCTCCTGTCTCACACATGTACGAGGCTCTCCCGTCTCTCACACGTACGAGGCACTACTGTCTCTCACACGTACGAGGCGCTCCTGTCTCTCACACGTACAAGGCGCTCCTGTCTCTCAAACACGTACTGGGCTCTCCCGTCTCTCACACGTACGAGGCACTCCTGTCTCTCACACTTACGAGGTGCTCCTGTCTCTAACACGTACGAGGCGCTCCTGTCTCTCACACGTACGAGGCGTTCCTGTCTCTCACACTTACAAGGTGCTCCTGTCTCTCAAACACGTACTGGGCGGTCCTGTCTCTCACACGTACGAGACGCTCCTGTCTCTCACACGTACGAGGTGCTCCTGTCTCTCACACGTACGAGGCGCTCCTGTCTCGCACTTACTAGGCGCTCCTGTCTCTCACACGTAAGAGGCGCTCCTGTCTCTCACACGTACGAGGCACTCTTGACTCACACACGTACGAGGTGCTCCTGTCTCTCACACGTACGAGGCGCTCCTGTCTCTAACACGTACGAGGTGCTCCTGTCTCACACGTACGAGGCGCTCCTGTCTCACACAGGTACAAGGCGCTCCTGTCCCTAACACGTACGAGGCACTCCTCTCTCACACGTACGAGGCGCTCCTGTCTCTCACACGTACGAGGCGCTACTGTCTCTCACACGTACGAGTCGCTCCTGTCTCTAACACGTACGAGGTGCTCCTGTCTCTCACACGTACGAGGCGTTCCTGTCTCTCACACGTACGAGGCGCTCCTGTCTCTCACACGTACGAGGCGCTCCTGTCTCTCACACGTACAAGGCGCTCCTGTCTCTCACATGTACGAGGCGCTCCTGTCTCACACACGTACGAGGCGCTCCCGTCTCACACACGCACGAGGCGCTCCCGTCTCTCACACGTACGAGGTGCTCCTGTCTCTCCCACGTACGAGGCGCTCCTGTCTCTCACACGTACGAGGTGTTCCTGTCTCACACGTACGAGGCGCTCCTGTCTCTAACACGTACGAGGTGCTCCTGTCTCACACGTACGAGGCGCTCCTGTCTCACACACGTACAAGGCGCTCCTGTCCCTAACACGTACGAGGCACTCCTCTCTCACACGTACGAGGTGCTCCTGTTTCATACGTACGAAGCGCTCCTGTCTCTCACACGTACGAGGCGCTCCTGTCTCTCACACGTACGAGGCGCTCCTGTCTCTCACACGTACGAGGCGCTACTGTCTCTCACACGTACGAGGCGCTCCTGTCTCTAACACGTACGAGGTGCTCCTGTCTCACATGTACAAGGCGCTCCTGTCTCACACACGGACGAGGCGATCCTGTCTCTCACACGTACGAGGTGCTCGTGTCTCTCACACGTACGAGGCGCTCCTGTCTCACACACGTACGAGGCGCTCCTGTCTCAAACACGTACAAGGTGCTCCTGTCCCTCACACGTACGAGGCGCTCCTGTCTCTCACACATACGAGGCGCTCCTGTCTCTCACACGTACGAGGCGCTCCTGTCTTACACGTACGAGGCGCTCCTGTCTCTCACACGTACGAGGCGCTCCTGTCTCTCACACGTACGAGGCAATCCTGTCTCACACACGTTCGAGGTGCTCCTGTCTCTCACACGTACGAGGCGCTCCTGTCTCTCACATGTACGAGGCGCTCCTGTCTCACACGTACGAGGCGCTCCTGTCTCTCACATGTACGAGGCGCTCCTGTCTCACACGTACGAGGCGCTGCTGTCTCTCACACACGTAAGAGCCGCTCCTGTCTCTCACACGTACGAGGCGCTCCTGTTTTTCCCAGTTACGAGGCGCTCCTGTCTCTCCCACGTACGAGGCGCGCCTGTCTCTCACGCGTACGAGGCGCTCCTGTCTCTCACAGATACGAGGCGCTCCTGTCGCTCACATGTACGCGGCTCTCCTATCTCACACGTACGAGGCGCTCCTGTCTCTCACACGTACAAGGCGCTCCTATCTCTCACACGTACGAGGCGCTCCTGTCTTACACGTACGAGGCGCTCCGGTCTCTCACACGTACGAGGCGCTCCTGTCTCTCACACGTACGAGGCACTCTTGACTCACACACGTACGAGGTGCTCCTGTCTCTCACACGTACGAGGCGCTCCTGTCTCTAACACGTACGAGGTGCTCCTGTCTCACACGTACGAGGCGCTCCTGTCTCACACAGGTACAAGGCGCTCCTGTCCCTAACACGTACGAGGCACTCCTCTCTCACACGTACGAGGCGCTCCTGTCTCTCACACGTACGAGGCGCTACTGTCTCTCACACGTACGAGTCGCTCCTGTCTCTAACACGTACGAGGTGCTCCTGTCTCTCACACGTACGAGGCGCTCCTGTCTCTCACACGTACGAGGCGCTCCTGTCTCTCACACGTACAAGGCGCTCCTGTCTCTCACATGTACGAGGCGCTCCTGTCTCACACACGTACGAGGCGCTCCCGTCTCACACACGCACGAGGCGCTCCCGTCTCTCACACGTACGAGGTGCTCCTGTCTCTCCCACGTACGAGGCGCTCCTGTCTCTCACACGTACGAGGTGTTCCTGTCTCACACGTACGAGGCGCTCCTGTCTCTAACACGTACGAGGTGCTCCTGTCTCACACGTACGAGGCGCTCCTGTCTCACACACGTACAAGGCGCTCCTGTCCCTAACACGTACGAGGCACTCCTCTCTCACACGTACGAGGTGCTCCTGTTTCATACGTACGAAGCGCTCCTGTCTCTCACACGTACGAGGCGCTCCTGTCTCTCACACGTACGAGGCGCTACTGTCTCTCACACGTACGAGGCGCTCCTGTCTCTAACACGTACGAGGTGCTCCTGTCTCACATGTACAAGGCGCTCCTGTCTCACACACGGACGAGGCGATCCTGTCTCTCACACGTACGAGGTGCTCGTGTCTCTCACACGTACGAGGCGCTCCTGTCTCACACACGTACGAGGCGCTCCTGTCTCAAACACGTACAAGGTGCTCCTGTCCCTCACACGTACGAGGCGCTCCTGTCTCTCACACATACGAGGCGCTCCTGTCTCTCACACGTACGAGGCGCTCCTGTCTTACACGTACGAGGCGCTCCTGTCTCTCACACGTACGAGGCGCTCCTGTCTCTCACACGTACGAGGCAATCCTGTCTCACACACGTTCGAGGTGCTCCTGTCTCTCACACGTACGAGGCGCTCCTGTCTCTCACATGTACGAGGCGCTCCTGTCTCACACGTACGAGGCGCTCCTGTCTCTCACATGTACGAGGCGCTCCTGTCTCACACGTACGAGGCGCTGCTGTCTCTCACACACGTAAGAGCCGCTCCTGTCTCTCACACGTACGAGGCGCTCCTGTCTCTCACACGTACGAGGCGCTCCTGTTTTTCCCAGTTACGAGGCGCTCCTGTCTCTCCCACGTACGAGGCGCGCCTGTCTCTCACGCGTACGAGGCGCTCCTGTCTCTCACAGATACGAGGCGCTCCTGTCGCTCACATGTACGCGGCTCTCCTATCTCACACGTACGAGGCGCTCCTGTCTCTCACACGTACAAGGCGCTCCTGTCTCTCACACGTACGAGGCGCTCCTGTCTTACACGTACGAGGCGCTCCGGTCTCTCACACGTACGAGGCGCTCCTGTCTTACACGTACGAGGCGCTCCTGTCTCTCACACGTAATAGGCGCTCCTGTCTCTCACACGTACGAGGCAATCCTGTCTCACACACGTTCGCGGTGCTCCTGTCTCTCACACGTACGAGGCGCTCCTGTCTCTCACATGTACGAGGCGCTCCTGTCTCACACGTACGAGGCGCTCCTGTCTCTCACATGTACGAGGCGCTCCTGTCTCACACGTACGAGGCGCTGCTGTCACTCACACACGTAAGAGGCGCTCCTGTCTCTCACACGTACGAGGCGCTCCTGTTTTTCCCAGTTATGAGGCGCTCCTGTCTCTCCCACGTACGAGGCGCGCCTGTCTCTCACGCGTACGAGGCGCTCCTGTCTCTCACACGTACGAGGCGCTCCTGTCTCTCACACGTACGAGGCGCTCCTGTCTCTCACAGATACGAGGCGCTCCTGTCGCTCACATGTACGCGGCTCTCCTATCTCACACGTACGAGGCGCTCCTGTCTCTCACACGTACAAGGCGCTCCTGTCTCTCACACGTACGAGGCGCTCCTGTCTTACACGTACGAGGTGCTCCTGTCTCTCACACGTACGAGGCGCTCCTGTTTCTCACAAGTACGAGGCGCTCCTGTCTCACACGTACGAGGCGCTCCTGTCTCTCACACGTACGAGGAGCTCCTGTCTCTCACACGTACGAGGCGCTCCTGTCTCTCACACGTACGAGGTGCTCCTGTCTCTCACACACGTACGAGCCGCTCCTGTCTCTCACACGTACGAGGCGCTCCTGTATCACACGTACGAGGCGCTCCTGTCTCTCAAACGTACGAGGCGCTCCTGTCTCTCACACGTGCGAGGCGCTCCTGTCTCTCCCACGTGCGAGGCGCTCCTGTCTCTCACACGTGCGAGGCGCTCCTGTCTCTCCCACATACGAGGAGCTCCTGTCTCTCACAGATACGAGGCGCTCCTGTCGCTCACATGTACGCGGCTCTCCTATCTCACACGTACGAGGCGCTTCTGTCTCTCACACGTACAAGGCGCTCCTGTCTCTCACACGTACGAGGCGCTCCTGTCTTACACGTACGAGGCGCTCCTGTCTCTCACACGTACGAGGCGCTCCTGTCTTACACGTACGAGGCGCTCCTGTCTCTCACACGTACGAGGCGCTCCTGTCTCTCACACGTACGAGGCAATCCTGTCTCACACACGTTCGCGGTGCTCCTGTCTCTCACACGTACGAGGCGCTCCTGTCTCTCACATGTACGAGGCGCTCCTGTCTCACACGTACGAGGCGCTCCTGTCTCTCACATGTACGAGGCGCTCCTGTCTCACACGTACGAGGCGCTGCTGTCACTCACACACGTAAGAGGCGCTCCTGTCTCTCACACGTACGAGGCGCTCCTGTTTTTCCCAGTTATGAGGCGCTCCTGTCTCTCCCACGTACGAGGCGCGCCTGTCTCTCACGCGTACGAGGCGCTCCTGTCTCTCACACGTACGAGGCGCTCCTGTCTCTCACACGTACGAGGCGCTCCTGTCTCTCACAGATACGAGGCGCTCCTGTCGCTCACATGTACGCGGCTCTCCTATCTCACACGTACGAGGCGCTCCTGTCTCTCACACGTACAAGGCGCTCCTGTCTCTCACACGTACGAGGCGCTCCTGTCTTACACGTACGAGGCGCTCCTGTCTCTCACACGTACGAGGAGCTCCTGTCTCTCACACGTACGAGGCGCTCCTGTCTCTCACACGTACGAGGTGCTCCTGTCTCTCACACACGTACGAGCCGCTCCTGTCTCTCACACGTACGAGGCGCTCCTGTATCACACGTACGAGGCGCTCCTGTCTCTCAAACGTACGAGGCGCTCCTGTCTCTCACACGTGCGAGGCGCTCCTGTCTCTCCCACGTGCGAGGCGCTCCTGTCTCTCACACGTGCGAGGCGCTCCATTCTCTCCCACATACGAGGAGCTCCTGTCTCTCACACGTATGAGGCCCTCCTGTCTCTCACAAGTATGAGGCGCTCCTGTCTCACACGTACGAGGCGCTCCTGTCTCTCACACGTACGAGGCGCTCCTGTCTCTCACACGTACGAGGAGCTCCTGTCTCTCACACGTACGAGGCGCTCCTGTCTCTCACACGTACGAGGCGCTCCTGTCTCTCACACGTACGAGGTGCTCCTGTCTCTCACACACGTACGAGCTGCTCCTGTCTCTCACACGTACGAGGCGCTCCTGTATCACACGTACGAGGCGCTCCTGTCTCACACGTACGAGGCGCTCCTGTCTCTCACACGTACGAGGCGATCCTGTCTCACACACGTACGAGGTGCTCCTGTCTCTCACACGTACGAGGCGCTCCTGTCTCTCACATGAACGAGGCGCACCTGTCTCACCCGTACGAGGCGCTCCTGTCTCACACACGTACGAGGCGCTCCTGCCTCTCACACGTATGAGGCGCTCCTGTCTCACACGTACGAGGCGCTACTGTCTCTCACACGTACGAACCGCTCCTGTCTCACACACGTACGAGGCGCTCCTGTCTCTCACACGTACGAGGCGCTCCTGTCTCACTCACGTACGAGGCGCTCCTGCCTCTCACATGTACGAGGCGCTCCTGTCTCACACGTACGAGGCGCTCCTGTATCACATGTACGAGGCGCTCCTGTCTCACTCGTACGAGGCGCTCCTGTCTCTCAAACGTACGAGGCGCTCCTGTCTCTCACACGTGCGAGGCGCTCCTGTCTCTCCCACGTACGAGGCGCTCCTGTCTCTCACACGTATGAGGCGCTCCTGTCTCTCCCACGTACGAGGAGCTCCTGTCTCTCACACGTACGAGGCGCTCCTGTCTCTCACACGTACGAGGCGCTCCTGTCTCTCACACGTACGAGGCGCTCCTGTCTCTCACACATACGAGGCGCTCCTGTCTCTCCCAGTTACGAGGCGCTCCTGTCTCTCCCACGTACGAGGCGCTCATGTCTCTCACACGTACGAGGCGCTCCTGTCTCTCACACGTACGAGGCAATCCTGTCTCACACACGTTCGAGGTGCTCCTGTCTCTCACACGTACGAGGCGCTCCTGTCTCTCACATGTACGAGGCGCTCCTGTCTCACACGTACGAGGCGCTCCTGTCTCTCACATGTACGAGGCGCTCCTGTCTCACACGTACGAGGCGCTGCTGTCTCTCACACACGTAAGAGCCGCTCCTGTCTCTCACACGTACGAGGCGCTCCTGTCTCTCACACGTACGAGGCGCTCCTGTTTTTCCCAGTTACGAGGCGCTCCTGTCTCTCCCACGTACGAGGCGCGCCTGTCTCTCACGCGTACGAGGCGCTCCTGTCTCTCACAGATACGAGGCGCTCCTGTCGCTCACATGTACGCGGCTCTCCTATCTCACACGTACGAGGCGCTCCTGTCTCTCACACGTACAAGGCGCTCCTGTCTCTCACACGTACGAGGCGCTCCTGTCTTACACGTACGAGGCGCTCCGGTCTCTCACACGTACGAGGCGCTCCTGTCTTACACGTACGAGGCGCTCCTGTCTCTCACACGTACGAGGCGCTCCTGTCTCTCACACGTACGAGGCAATCCTGTCTCACACACGTTCGCGGTGCTCCTGTCTCTCACACGTACGAGGCGCTCCTGTCTCTCACATGTACGAGGCGCTCCTGTCTCACACGTACGAGGCGCTCCTGTCTCTCACATGTACGAGGCGCTCCTGTCTCACACGTACGAGGCGCTGCTGTCACTCACACACGTAAGAGGCGCTCCTGTCTCTCACACGTACGAGGCGCTCCTGTTTTTCCCAGTTATGAGGCGCTCCTGTCTCTCCCACGTACGAGGCGCGCCTGTCTCTCACGCGTACGAGGCGCTCCTGTCTCTCACACGTACGAGGCGCTCCTGTCTCTCACACGTACGAGGCGCTCCTGTCTCTCACAGATACGAGGCGCTCCTGTCGCTCACATGTACGCGGCTCTCCTATCTCACACGTACGAGGCGCTCCTGTCTCTCACACGTACAAGGCGCTCCTGTCTCTCACACGTACGAGGCGCTCCTGTCTTACACGTACGAGGTGCTCCTGTCTCTCACACGTACGAGGCGCTCCTGTTTCTCACAAGTACGAGGCGCTCCTGTCTCACACGTACGAGGCGCTCCTGTCTCTCACACGTACGAGGAGCTCCTGTCTCTCACACGTACGAGGCGCTCCTGTCTCTCACACGTACGAGGTGCTCCTGTCTCTCACACACGTACGAGCCGCTCCTGTCTCTCACACGTACGAGGCGCTCCTGTATCACACGTACGAGGCGCTCCTGTCTCTCAAACGTACGAGGCGCTCCTGTCTCTCACACGTGCGAGGCGCTCCTGTCTCTCCCACGTGCGAGGCGCTCCTGTCTCTCACACGTGCGAGGCGCTCCTGTCTCTCCCACATACGAGGAGCTCCTGTCTCTCACAGATACGAGGCGCTCCTGTCGCTCACATGTACGCGGCTCTCCTATCTCACACGTACGAGGCGCTCCTGTCTCTCACACGTACAAGGCGCTCCTGTCTCTCACACGTACGAGGCGCTCCTGTCTTACACGTACGAGGCGCTCCTGTCTCTCACACGTACGAGGCGCTCCTGTCTTACACGTACGAGGCGCTCCTGTCTCTCACACGTACGAGGCGCTCCTGTCTCTCACACGTACGAGGCAATCCTGTCTCACACACGTTCGCGGTGCTCCTGTCTCTCACACGTACGAGGCGCTCCTGTCTCTCACATGTACGAGGCGCTCCTGTCTCACACGTACGAGGCGCTCCTGTCTCTCACATGTACGAGGCGCTCCTGTCTCACACGTACGAGGCGCTGCTGTCACTCACACACGTAAGAGGCGCTCCTGTCTCTCACACGTACGAGGCGCTCCTGTTTTTCCCAGTTATGAGGCGCTCCTGTCTCTCCCACGTACGAGGCGCGCCTGTCTCTCACGCGTACGAGGCGCTCCTGTCTCTCACACGTACGAGGCGCTCCTGTCTCTCACACGTACGAGGCGCTCCTGTCTCTCACAGATACGAGGCGCTCCTGTCGCTCACATGTACGCGGCTCTCCTATCTCACACGTACGAGGCGCTCCTGTCTCTCACACGTACAAGGCGCTCCTGTCTCTCACACGTACGAGGCGCTCCTGTCTTACACGTACGAGGCGCTCCTGTCTCTCACACGTACGAGGAGCTCCTGTCTCTCACACGTACGAGGCGCTCCTGTCTCTCACACGTACGAGGTGCTCCTGTCTCTCACACACGTACGAGCCGCTCCTGTCTCTCACACGTACGAGGCGCTCCTGTATCACACGTACGAGGCGCTCCTGTCTCTCAAACGTACGAGGCGCTCCTGTCTCTCACACGTGCGAGGCGCTCCTGTCTCTCCCACGTGCGAGGCGCTCCTGTCTCTCACACGTGCGAGGCGCTCCTGTCTCTCCCACATACGAGGAGCTCCTGTCTCTCACACGTATGAGGCCCTCCTGTCTCTCACAAGTATGAGGCGCTCCTGTCTCACACGTACGAGGCGCTCCTGTCTCTCACACGTACGAGGCGCTCCTGTCTCTCACACGTACGAGGAGCTCCTGTCTCTCACACGTACGAGGCGCTCCTGTCTCTCACACGTACGAGGCGCTCCTGTCTCTCACACGTACGAGGTGCTCCTGTCTCTCACACACGTACGAGCTGCTCCTGTCTCTCACACGTACGAGGCGCTCCTGTATCACACGTACGAGGCGCTCCTGTCTCACACGTACGAGGCGCTCCTGTCTCTCACACGTACGAGGCGATCCTGTCTCACACACGTACGAGGTGCTCCTGTCTCTCACACGTACGAGGCGCTCCTGTCTCTCACATGAACGAGGCGCACCTGTCTCACCCGTACGAGGCGCTCCTGTCTCACACACGTACGAGGCGCTCCTGCCTCTCACACGTATGAGGCGCTCCTGTCTCACACGTACGAGGCGCTACTGTCTCTCACACGTACGAACCGCTCCTGTCTCACACACGTACGAGGCGCTCCTGTCTCTCACACGTACGAGGCGCTCCTGTCTCACTCACGTACGAGGCGCTCCTGCCTCTCACATGTACGAGGCGCTCCTGTCTCACACGTACGAGGCGCTCCTGTCTCTCACATGTACGAGGCGCTCCTGTCTCACACGTACGAGGCGCTGCTGTCTCTCACACACGTAAGAGCCGCTCCTGTCTCTCCCACGTACGAGGCGCTCCTGTCTCTCACGCGTACGAGGTGCTCCTGTCTCTCACACGTACGAGGCGCTCCTGTCTCTCACACGTACGAGGCGCTCCTGTCTCTCACACGTATGAGGCGCTCCTGTCTCTCACACGTACGAGGTGCTCCTGTCTCTCACACACGTACGAGCCGCTCCTGTCTCTCACACGTACGAGGCGCTCCTGTATCACATGTACGAGGCGCTCCTGTCTCACTCGTACGAGGCGCTCCTGTCTCTCAAACGTACGAGGCGCTCCTGTCTCTCACACGTGCGAGGCGCTCCTGTCTCTCCCACGTACGAGGCGCTCCTGTCTCTCACACGTATGAGGCGCTCCTGTCTCTCCCACGTACGAGGAGCTCCTGTCTCTCATACGTACGAGGCGCTCCTGTCTCTCACACGTACGAGGCGCTCCTGTCTCTCACACGTACGAGGCGCTCCTGTCTCTCACACATACGAGGCGCTCCTGTCTCTCCCAGTTACGAGGCGCTCCTGTCTCTCCCACGTACGAGGCGCTCATGTCTCTCACACGTACGAGGCGCTCCTGTCTCTCACACGTACAACGCACTCCTGTCTCAAACACGTACGAGGCGCTCCTGTCCCTCACACGTACGAGGCGCTCCTGTCTCTCACACATACAAGGCGCTCCTGTCTCTCACACATACGAGGCGCTCCTGTCTTACACGTACGAGGCGCTCCTGTCTCTCACACACGTACGAGGCGATCCTGTCTCTCACACGTACGAGGTGCTCCTGTCTCTCACACGTACGAGGCGCTCCTGTCTCACACACGTACGAGGCGCTCCTGTCTCAAACACGTACAAGGTGCTCCTGTCCCTCACACGTACGAGGCGCTCCTGTCTCTCACACATACGAGGCGCTCCTGTCTCTCACACGTACGAGGCGCTCCTGTCTTACACGTACGAGGCGCTCCTGTCTCTCACACGTACGAGGCGCTCCTGTCTCTCACACGTACGAGGCACTCCTGTCTCACACACGTTCGAGGTGCTCCTGTCTCTCACACGTACGAGGCACTCCTGTCTCTCACATGTACGAGGCGCTCCTGTCTCACACGTACGAGGCGCTCCTGTCTCTCACATGTACGAGGCGCTCCTGTCTCACACGTACGAGGCGCTGCTGTCACTCACACACGTAAGAGGCGCTCCTGTCTCTCACACGTACGAGGCGCTCCTGTTTTTCCCAGTTATGAGGCGCTCCTGTCTCTCCCACGTACGAGGCGCGCCTGTCTCTCACGCGTACGAGGCGCTCCTGTCTCTCACACGTACGAGGCGCTCCTGTCTCTCACACGTACGAGGCGCTCCTGTCTCTCACAGATACGAGGCGCTCCTGTCGCTCACATGTACGCGGCTCTCCTATCTCACACGTACGAGGCGCTCCTGTCTCTCACACGTACAAGGCGCTCCTGTCTCTCACACGTACGAGGCGCTCCTGTCTTACACGTACGAGGCGCTCCTGTCTCTCACACACGTACGAGCCGCTCCTGTCTCTCACACGTACGAGGCGCTCCTGTATCACACGTACGAGGCGCTCCTGTCTCTCAAACGTACGAGGCGCTCCTGTCTCTCACACGTGCGAGGCGCTCCTGTCTCTCCCACGTGCGAGGCGCTCCTGTCTCTCACACGTGCGAGGCGCTCCTGTCTCTCCCACATACGAGGAGCTCCTGTCTCTCACACGTATGAGGCCCTCCTGTCTCTCACAAGTATGAGGCGCTCCTGTCTCACACGTACGAGGCGCTCCTGTCTCTCACACGTACGAGGCGCTCCTGTCTCTCACACGTACGAGGAGCTCCTGTCTCTCACACGTACGAGGCGCTCCTGTCTCTCACACGTACGAGGCGCTCCTGTCTCTCACACGTACGAGGTGCTCCTGTCTCTCACACACGTACGAGCTGCTCCTGTCTCTCACACGTACGAGGCGCTCCTGTATCACACGTACGAGGCGCTCCTGTCTCACACGTACGAGGCGCTCCTGTCTCTCAAACGTACGAGGCGCTCCTGTCTCTCACACGTGCGAGGCGATCCTGTCTCTCCCACGTACGAGGCGCTCCTGTCTCTCACACGTACGAGGCGCTCCTGTCTCTCCCACATACGAGGAGCTCCTGTCTCTCACACGTACGAGGCGATCCTGTCTCACACACGTACGAGGTGCTCCTGTCTCTCACACGTACGGGGCGCTCCTGTCTCTCACATGAACGAGGCGCTCCTGTCTCACCCGTACGAGGCGCTCCTGTCTCACACACGTACGAGGCGCTCCTGCCTCTCACACGTATGAGGCGCTCCTGTCTCACACGTACGAGGCGCTCCTGACTCTCACACGTACGAACCGCTCCTGTCTCACACACGTACGAGGCGCTCCTGTCTCTCACACGTACGAGGCGCTCCTGTCTCACTCACGTACGAGGCGCTCCTGCCTCTCACACGTATGAGGCGCTCCTGTCTCTCACACGTACGAGGCGCTCCTGTCTCTCACACGTACGAGGCACTCCTGTCTCACACACGTTCGAGGTGCTCCTGTCTCTCACACGTACGAGGCGCTCCTGTCTCTCACATGTACGAGGCGCTCCTGTCTCACACGTACGAGGCGCTCCTGTCTCTCACATGTACGAGGCGCTCCTGTCTCACACGTACGAGGCGCTGCTGTCTCTCACACACGTAAGAGCCGCTCCTGTCTCTCCCACGTACGAGGCGCTCCTGTCTCTCACGCGTACGAGGTGCTCCTGTCTCTCACACGTACGAGGCGCTCCTGTCTCTCACACGTACGAGGCGCTCCTGTCTCTCACACGTATGAGGCGCTCCTGTCTCTCACACGTACGAGGTGCTCCTGTCTCTCACACACGTACGAGCCGCTCCTGTCTCTCACACGTACGAGGCGCTCCTGTATCACATGTACGAGGCGCTCCTGTCTCACTCGTACGAGGCGCTCCTGTCTCTCAAACGTACGAGGCGCTCCTGTCTCTCACACGTGCGAGGCGCTCCTGTCTCTCCCACGTACGAGGCGCTCCTGTCTCTCACACGTATGAGGCGCTCCTGTCTCTCCCACGTACGAGGAGCTCCTGTCTCTCACACGTACGAGGCGCTCCTGTCTCTCACACGTACGAGGCGCTCCTGTCTCTCACACGTACGAGGCGCTCCTGTCTCTCACACACACGAGGCGCTCCTGTCTCTCCCAGTTACGAGGCGCTCCTGTCTCTCCCACGTACGAGGCGCTCATGTCTCTCACACGTACGAGGCGCTCCTGTCTCTCACACGTACAACGCACTCCTGTCTCAAACACGTACGAGGCGCTCCTGTCCCTCACACGTACGAGGCGCTCCTGTCTCTCACACATACAAGGCGCTCCTGTCTCTCACACATACGAGGCGCTCCTGTCTTACACGTACGAGGCGCTCCTGTCTCTCACACACGTACGAGGCGATCCTGTCTCTCACACGTACGAGGTGCTCCTGTCTCTCACACGTACGAGGCGCTCCTGTCTCACACACGTACGAGGCGCTCCTGTCTCAAACACGTACAAGGTGCTCCTGTCCCTCACACGTACGAGGCGCTCCTGTCTCTCACACATACGAGGCGCTCCTGTCTCTCACACGTACAAGGCGCTCCTGTCTTACACGTACGAGGCGCTCCTGTCTCTCACACGTACGAGGCGCTCCTGTCTCTCACACGTACGAGGCACTCCTGTCTCACACACGTTCGAGGTTCTCCTGTCTCTCACACGTACGAGGCACTCCTGTCTCTCACATGTACGAGGCGCTCCTGTCTCACACGTACGAGGCGCTCCTGTCTCTCACATGTACGAGGCGCTCCTGTCTCACACGTACGAGGCGCTGCTGTCACTCACACACGTAAGAGGCGCTCCTGTCTCTCACACGTACGAGGCGCTCCTGTTTTTCCCAGTTACGAGGCGCTCCTGTCTCTCCACGTACGAGGCGCGCCTGTCTCTCACGCGTACGAGGCGCTCCTGTCTCTCACACGTACGAGGCGCTCCTGTCTCTCACACGTACGAGGCGCTCCTGTCTCTCACAGATACGAGGCGCTCCTGTCGCTCACATGTACGCGGCTCTCCTATCTCACACGTACGAGGCGCTCCTGTCTCTCACACGTACAAGGCGCTCCTGTCTCTCACACGTACGAGGCGCTCCTGTCTTACACGTACGAGGCGCTCCTGTCTCTCACACGTACGAGGCGCTCCTTTTCTCACAAGTACGAGGCGCTCCTGTCTCACACGTACGAGGCGCTCCTGTCTCTCACACGTACGAGGCGCTCCTGTCTCTCACACGTACGAGGTGCTCCTGTCTCTCACACACGTACGAGCCGCTCCTGTCTCTCACACGTACGAGGCGCTCCTGTATCACATGTACGAGGCGCTCCTGTCTCACACGTATGAGGCCCTCCTGTCTCTCACAAGTATGAGGCGCTCCTGTCTCACACGTACGAGGCGCTCCTGTCTCTCACACGTACGAGGCGCTCCTGTCTCTCACACGTACGAGGAGCTCCTGTCTCTCACACGTACGAGGCGCTCCTGTCTCTCACACGTAAGAGGCGCTCCTGTCTCTCACACGTACGAGGTGCTCCTGTCTCTCACACACGTACGAGCTGCTCCTGTCTCTCACACGTACGAGGCGCTCCTGTATCACACGTACGAGGCGCTCCTGTCTCACACGTACGAGGCGCTCCTGTCTCTTAAACGTACGAGGCGCTCCTGTCTCTCACACGTGCGAGGCGCTCCTGTCTCTCCCACGTACGAGGCGCTCCTGTCTCTCACACGTACGAGGCGCTCCTGTCTCTCCCACATACGAGGAGCTCCTCTCCCTCACACGTATGAGGCCCTCCTGTCTCTCACAAGTATGAGGCGCTCCTGTCTCACACGTACGAGGCGCTCCTGTCTCTCACACGTACGAGGCGATCCTGTCTCACACACGTACGAGGTGCTCCTGTCTCTCACACGTACGAGGCGCTCCTGTCTCTCACATGAACGAGGCGCTCCTGTCTCACCCGTACGAGGCGCTCCTGTCTCTCACACGTACGAGGCGATCCTGTCTCACACACGTACGAGGTGCTCCTGTCTCTCACAGGTACGAGGCGCTCCTGTCTCTCACATGAACGAGGCGCTCCTGTCTCACCCGTACGAGGCGCTCCTGTCTCTCACACGTACGAGGCGCTCCTGTCTCACACGTACGAGGCGCTCCTGTCTCACACGTACGAGGCGCTCCTGTCTCTCACACGTACGAGGCGCTCCTGTCTCTCACATGTACGAGGCGCTCCTATCTCACACGTACGAGGCGCTCCTGTCTCTCACACGTACAAGGCGCTCCTGTCTCACACGTACGAGGCGCTCCTGTCTCTCACACATACGAGGCGCTCCTGTCTCACACACGTACGAGGAGCTCCTGTCTCCCACACGTACGAGGCGCTCCTGTGTCTCACATGTACGAGGAGCTCCTGTCTCACACGAACTAGGCGCTCCTGTCTCTCACACGTACGAGGAGCTCCTGTCTCACATATACGAGGCGCTCCTGTCTCACACGTACGAGGCGCCCCTGTCTCTCACACACGTACGAGCCGCTCCTGTCTCACACACGTACGAGGCGCTCCTGTCTCTCACACGTACGAGGCGCTCCTGTCTCATACACGTACGAGGTGCTCCTGTCTCTCACACACGTACGAGCTGCTCCTGTCTCTCACACGTACGAGGCGCTCCTGTATCACACGTACGAGGCGCTCCTGTCTCACACATACAAGGAGCTCCTCTCCCTCACACGTATGAGGCCCTCCTGTCTCTCACAAGTATGAGGCGCTCCTGTCTCACACGTACGAGGCGCTCCTGTCTCTCACACATACGAGGCGCTCCTGTCTCACACACGTACGAGGAGCTCCTGTCTCCCACACGTACGAGGCGCTCCTGTCTCTCACATGTACGAGGAGCTCCTGTCTCACACGAACTAGGCGCTCCTGTCTCTCACACGTACGAGGAGCTCCTGTCTCACATATACGAGGCGCTCCTGTCTCACACGTACGAGGCGCTCCTGTCTCTCACACGTACGAGGCGCCCCTGTCTCTCACACGTATGAGGCGCTCCTGTCTCTCACACGTACGAGGTTTTCCTGTCTCTCACACACGTACGAGCCGCTCCTGTCTCTCACACGTACGAGGCGCTCCTGTCTCATACACGTACGAGGCGCTCCTGTCTCTAACACGTATGAGGCGCTCCTGTCTCACACGTACGAGGCGCTCCTGTCTCTCACACGTACGAACCGCTCCTGTCTCTCCCACGTACGAGGCGCTCTTGTCTCTCACACATACGAGGTTTTCCTGTCTCTCACACACGTACGAGCCGCTCCTGTCTCACACACGTACGAGGCGCTCCTGTCTCTCACACGTACGAGGCGCTCCTGTCTCACACACGTACGAGGCGCTCCTGTCTCTCACACGTACGAGGCGCTCCTGTCTCACACACGTTCGAGGTGCTCCTGTCTCTCACACGTACGAGGCGCTCCTGTCTCTCACATGTACGAGGCACTCCTGTCTCACACACGTACGAGGCGCTCCTGTATCACACTTACGAGGTGCTCCTGTCTCTCACACACGTACGAGGCGCTCCTGTCTCTCACACACGTACGAGCCGCTCCTGTCTCTCACATGTACAAGGCGCTCCTGTCTATCACACGTACGAGGCGCTCCTGTCTCTCCCACGTACGAGGCGCTCCTGTCTCTCACACGTACGAGGAGCTCCTGTCTCTCACACATATGAGGCGCTCCTGTCGCTCACATGTACGAGGCGCTCCTATCTCACACGTACGAGGCGCTCCTGTCTCTCACACGTACAAGGCGCTCCTGTCTCACACGTACGAGGCGCTCCTGTCTCTCACAAGTACGAGGCGCTCCTGTCTCACACACGTACGAGGAGCTCCTGTCTCTCACACGTACGAGGCGCTCCTGTCTCACACGAACGAGGCGCTCCTGTCTCTCACACGTACGAGGAGCTCCTGTCTCACATATACGAGGCGCTCCTGTCTCACACGTACGAGGCGCTCCTGTCTCTCACACACGTACGAGCCGCTCCTGTCTCTCACACGTACGAGGCGCTCCTGTCTCTCACACGTACGAGGCGCTCCTGTTTTTCCCAGTTACGAGGCGCTCCTGTCTCTCCCACGTACGAGGCGGTCCTGTTTCTCACACGTACGAGGCGCTCTTGTCTCAAACGTACGAGGCGCTCCTGTCTCTCACACGTATGAGGCGCTCCTGTCTCTCCCACGTACGAGGAGCTCCTGTCTCTCACACGTACGAGGCGCCCCTGTCTCTCACACGTATGAGGCGCTCCTGTCTCTCCCACGTACGAGGCGCTCTTGTCTCACACGTACGAGTTGCTCCTGTCTCTCACACTTAAAAGGCGCTCCTGTCTCTCAAACACGTACGAGGCGCTCCTTTCTCTCACACGTACGAGGCGCTCCTGAATCACACACGTATGAGGCTCTCCCGTCTCTCACTCGTACGAGGCGCTCCTGTCTCTCACACGTACGAGGCGCTCCTGTCTCACAGGTACGAGGCGCTCCTGTCTCTCACACGTACGAGGTTTTCCTGTCTCTCACACACGTACGAGCCGCTCCTGTCTCTCACACGTACGAGGCGCTCCTGTCTCACACACGTACGAGGCGCTCCTGCCTCTCACACGTATGAGGCGCTCCTGTCTCACACGTACGAGGCGCTCCTGTTTCTCACACGTACGAGGCGCTCCTGTCTCTCACACGTACGAGGCACTCCTGTCTCACACACGTTCGAGGTGCTCCTGTCTCTCACACGTACGAGGCGCTCCTGTCTCTCACATGTACGAGGCGCTCCTGTCTCACACGTACGAGGCGCTGCTGTCTCTCACACGTACGAGGCACTCCTGACTCACACGTACGAGGCGCTCCTGTCTCACACACGTATGAGGCGCTCCTGCCTCTCACACGTATGAGGCGCTCCTGTCTCACACGTACGAGGCGCTCCTGTTTCTCACACGTACGAGGCGCTCCTGTCTCTCACACGTACGAGGCACTCCTGTGTCACACACGTTCGAGGTGCTCCTGTCTCTCACACGTACGAGGCGCTCCTGTCTCTCACATGTACGAGGCGCTCCTGTCTCACACGTACGAGGCGCTGCTGTCTCTCACACGTACGAGGCGCTCCTGTCTCACACGAACGAGGCGCTCCTGTCTCTCACACGTACGAGGCGCTCATGTCTCACATATACGAGGCGCTCCTGTCTCACACGTACGAGGCGCTCCTGTCTCTCACACACGTAAGAGCCGCTCCTGTCTCTCACACGTGCGAGGCGCTCCTGTCTCTCACACGTACGAGGCGCTCCTGTCTCTCACACGTACGAGGCACTCCTGTTTTTCCCAGTTACGAGGCGCTCCTGTCTCTCCCACGTACGAGGCGGTCCTGTTTCTCACACGTATGAGGCGCTCCTGTCTCTCCCACGTACGAGGAGCTCCTGTCTCTCACACGTACGAGGCGCCCCTGTCTCTCACACGTATGAGGCGCTCCTGTCTCTCCCACGTACGAGGCGCTCTTGTCTCACACGTACGAGTTGCTCCTGTCTCTCACACTTACAAGGCGCTCCTGTCTCTCAAACACGTACGAGGCGCTCCTGTCTCTCACACGTACGAGTTGCTCCTGTCTCTCACACTTACAAGGCGCTCCTGTCTCTCAAACACGTACGAGGCGCTCCTGTCTCACACACGTACGAGGCGCTTCTGAATCACACACGTACGAGGCTCTCCCGTCTCTCACTCGTACGAGGCGCTCCTGTCTCTCACACGTACGAGAAGCTCCTTTATCACAGGTACGAGGCGCTCCTGTCTCTCACACGTACGAGGCGCTCCTGTCTCACACACGTACGAGGCGCTCCTGCCTCTCACACGTATGAGGCGCTCCTGTCTCACACGTACGAGGCGCTCCTGTTTCTCACACGTACGAGGCGATCCTGTCTCTCACACGTACGAGGCACTCCTGTCTCACACACGTTCGAGGTGATCCTGTCTCTCACACGTACGAGGCGCTCCTGTCTCTCACATGTACGAGGCGCTCCTGTCTCTCACACGTACGAGGCACTCCTGTCTCACACACGTTCGAGGTGATCCTGTCTCTCACACGTACGAGGCGCTCCTGTCTCTCACACGTACGAGGCGCTCCTGTATCACACGTACGAGGTGCTCCTGTCTCTCACACACGTACGAGCCGCTCCTGTCTCTCACATGTACGAGGCGCTCCTGTTTCTAACACGTACGAGGCGCTCCTGTCTCACACGTACGAGGCGCTCCTGTCTCTCACACGTACGAGGCGCTCCTGTCTCTCCCACGTACGAGGCGCTCCTGTCTCTCACACGTACGAGGCGCTCCTGTCCCTCCCACGTACGAGGAGCTCCTGTCTCTCACACGTACGAGGCGCTCCTGTCTCTCACACGTATGAGGCGCTCCTGTCTCTCACACGTACAAGGCGCTCCTTTCTCTCACACGTAAGGGGCGCTCCAGTCTTACACGTACGAGGTGCTCCTGTCTCTCACACATACGACGCGCTCCTGTCTTACACGTACGAGGCGGTCCTGTTTCTCACACGTACGAGGCGCTCCTGTCTCTCACACGTACGAGGCGCTCCTGACTCACACACGTACGAGGCTCTCCCGTCTCTCACACGTACGAGGCGCTCCTGTCTCTCACACGTACGAGAAGCTCCTTTATCACACGTACGAGGCGCTCCTGTCTCACACGTACGAGGCTCTCCCGTCTCTCACACGTACGAGGCGCTCCTGTCTCTCACACGTACGAGAAGCTCCTTTATCACACGTACGAGGCGCTCCTGTCTCACACGTACGAGGCGCTCCTGTCTCTCACACATACGAGGTTTTCCTGTCTCTCACACACGTACGAGCCGCTCCTGTCTCACACACGTACGAGGCGCTCCTGTCTCTCACACGTACGAGGCGCTCCTGTCTCACACACGTACGAGGCGCTCCTGTCTCTCACACGTACGAGGCGCTCCTGTCTCTCACACGTACGAGGCGCTCCTGTCTCACACACGTTCGAGGTGCTCCTGTCTCTCACACGTACGAGGCGCTCCTGTCTCTCACATGTACGAGGCGCTCCTGTCTCACACACGTACGAGGCGCTCCTGTATCAATCGTACGAGGTGCTCCTGTCTCTCCCACGTACGAGGCGCTCCTGTCTCACACGTATGAGGCGCTCCTGTCTCACACACGTATGAGGCGCTCCTGTCTCTCCCACGTACGAGGAGCTCCTGTCTCTCACACGTACGAGGCGCTCCTGTCTCTCACACGTACGACGCGCTCCTGTCTCACACACGTACGTGGCGCTCCTGTCTCTCACACGAACGAGGCGCTCCTGTCTCTCACACATATGAGGCGTTCCTGTCTCTCACACGTACGACGCGCTCCTGTCTCACATACGTACGTGGCGCTCCTGTCCCTCACACGTACGAGGCGCTCCTGTCTCTCACACATATGAGGCGCTCCTGTCGCTCACTTGTACGAGGCGCTCCTATCTCACACGTACGAGGCGCTCCTGTCTCTCACACGTACAAGGCGCTCCTGTCTCACACGTACGAGGCGCTCCTGTCTCTCACACATACGAGGCGCTCCTGTCTCACACACGTACGAGGAGCTCCTGTCTCTCACACGTACGAGGCGCTCCTGTCTCACACGAACGAGGCGCTCCTGTCTCTCACACGTACGAGGAGCTCCTGTCTCTCACACGTACGAGAAGCTCCTTTATCACACGTACGAGGCGCTCCTGTCTCACAGGTACGAGGCGCTCCTGTCTCTCACACGTACGAGGTTTTCCTGTCTCTCACACACGTACGAGCCGCTCCTGTCTCTCACACGTACGAGGCGCTCCTGTCTCACACACGTACGAGGCGCTCCTGCCTCTCACACGTATGAGGCGCTCCTGTCTCACACGTACGAGGCGCTCCTGTTTCTCACACGTACGAGGCGCTCCTGTCTCTCACACGTACGAGGCACTCCTGTCTCACACACGTTCGAGGTGATCCTGTCTCTCACACGTACGAGGCGCTCCTGTCTCTCACATGTACGAGGCGCTCCTGTCTCACACGTACGAGGCACTGCTGTCTCTCACACGTACGAGGCGCTCCTGTATCACACGTACGAGGTGCTCCTGTCTCTCACATGTACGAGGCGCTCCTGTTTCTAACACGTACGAGGCGCTCCTGTCTCACACGTACGAGGCGCTCCTGTCTCTCACACGTACGAGGTGCTCCTGTCTCTCACATGTACAAGGCGCTCCTGTCTCTCACACACGTACGAGCCGCTCCTGTCTCTCACATGTACGAGGCGCTCCTGTCTCACCCGTACGAGGCGCTCCTGTCTCACACACGTACGAGGCGCTCCTGCCTCTCACACGTATGAGGCGCTCCTGTCTCACACGTACGAGGCGCTCCTGTCTCTCACACGTACGAACCGCTCCTGTCTCACACACGTACGAGGCGCTCCTGTCTCTCACACGTACGAGGCGCTCCTGTCTCACTCACGTACGAGGCGCTCCTGCCTCTCACACGTATGAGGCGCTCCTGTCTCTCACACGTACGAGGCGCTCCTGTCTCTCACACGTACGAGGCACTCCTGTCTCACACACGTTCGAGGTGCTCCTGTCTCTCACACGTACGAGGCGCTCCTGTCTCTCACATGTACGAGGCGCTCCTGTCTCACACGTACGAGGCGCTCCTGTCTCTCACACGTACGAACCGCTCCTGTCTCACACACGTACGAGGCGCTCCTGTCTCTCACACGTACGAGGCGCTCCTGTCTCACTCACGTACGAGGCGCTCCTGCCTCTCACACGTATGAGGCGCTCCTGTCTCTCACACGTACGAGGCGCTCCTGTCTCTCACACGTACGAGGCACTCCTGTCTCACACACGTTCGAGGTGCTCCTGTCTCTCACACGTACGAGGCGCTCCTGTCTCTCACATGTACGAGGCGCTCCTGTCTCACACGTACGAGGCGCTGCTGTCTCTCACACACGTAAGAGCCGCTCCTGTCTCTCCCACGTACGAGGCGCTCCTGTCTCTCACGCGTACGAGGTGCTCCTGTCTCTCACACGTACGAGGCGCTCCTGTCTCTCACACGTACGAGGCGCTCCTGTCTCTCACACGTATGAGGCGCTCCTGTCTCTCACACGTACGAGGTGCTCCTGTCTCTCACACACGTACGAGCCGCTCCTGTCTCTCACACGTACGAGGCGCTCCTGTATCACATGTACGAGGCGCTCCTGTCTCACTCGTACGAGGCGCTCCTGTCTCTCAAACGTACGAGGCGCTCCTGTCTCTCACACGTGCGAGGCGCTCCTGTCTCTCCCACGTACGAGGCGCTCCTGTCTCTCACAGGTATGAGGCGCTCCTGTCTCTCCCACGTACGAGGAGCTCCTGTCTCTCACACGTACGAGGCGCTCCTGTCTCTCACACGTACGAGGCGCTCCTGTCTCTCACACGTACGAGGCGCTCCTGTCTCTCACACACACGAGGCGCTCCTGTCTCTCCCAGTTACGAGGCGCTCCTGTCTCTCCCACGTACGAGGCGCTCATGTCTCTCACACGTACGAGGCGCTCCTGTCTCTCACACGTACAACGCACTCCTGTCTCAAACACGTACGAGGCGCTCCTGTCCCTCACACGTACGAGGCGCTCCTGTCTCTCACACATACAAGGCGCTCCTGTCTCTCACACATACGAGGCGCTCCTGTCTTACACGTACGAGGCGCTCCTGTCTCTCACACACGTACGAGGCGATCCTGTCTCTCACACGTACGAGGTGCTCCTGTCTCTCACACGTACGAGGCGCTCCTGTCTCACACACGTACGAGGCGCTCCTGTCTCAAACACGTACAAGGTGCTCCTGTCCCTCACACGTACGAGGCGCTCCTGTCTCTCACACATACGAGGCGCTCCTGTCTCTCACACGTACAAGGCGCTCCTGTCTTACACGTACGAGGCGCTCCTGTCTCTCACACGTACGAGGCGCTCCTGTCTCTCACACGTACGAGGCACTCCTGTCTCACACACGTTCGAGGTTCTCCTGTCTCTCACACGTACGAGGCACTCCTGTCTCTCACATGTACGAGGCGCTCCTGTCTCACACGTACGAGGCGCTCCTGTCTCTCACATGTACGAGGCGCTCCTGTCTCACACGTACGAGGCGCTGCTGTCACTCACACACGTAAGAGGCGCTCCTGTCTCTCACACGTACGAGGCGCTCCTGTTTTTCCCAGTTACGAGGCGCTCCTGTCTCTCCACGTACGAGGCGCGCCTGTCTCTCACGCGTACGAGGCGCTCCTGTCTCTCACACGTACGAGGCGCTCCTGTCTCTCACACGTACGAGGCGCTCCTGTCTCTCACAGATACGAGGCGCTCCTGTCGCTCACATGTACGCGGCTCTCCTATCTCACACGTACGAGGCGCTCCTGTCTCTCACACGTACAAGGCGCTCCTGTCTCTCACACGTACGAGGCGCTCCTGTCTTACACGTACGAGGCGCTCCTGTCTCTCACACGTACGAGGCGCTCCTTTTCTCACAAGTACGAGGCGCTCCTGTCTCACACGTACGAGGCGCTCCTGTCTCTCACACGTACGAGGAGCTCCTGTCTCTCACACGTACGAGGCGCTCCTGTCTCTCACACGTACGAGGTGCTCCTGTCTCTCACACACGTACGAGCCGCTCCTGTCTCTCACACGTACGAGGCGCTCCTGTATCACATGTACGAGGCGCTCCTGTCTCACACGTACGAGGCGCTCCTGTCTCTCAAACGTACGAGGCGCTCCTGTCTCTCACACGTGCGAGGCGCTCCTGTCTCTCCCACGTGCGAGGCGCTCCTGTCTCTCACACGTGCGAGGCGCTCCTGTCTCTCCCACATACGAGGAGCTCCTGTCTCTCACACGTATGAGGCCCTCCTGTCTCTCACAAGTATGAGGCGCTCCTGTCTCACACGTACGAGGCGCTCCTGTCTCTCACACGTACGAGGCGCTCCTGTCTCTCACACGTACGAGGAGCTCCTGTCTCTCACACGTACGAGGCGCTCCTGTCTCTCACACGTAAGAGGCGCTCCTGTCTCTCACACGTACGAGGTGCTCCTGTCTCTCACACACGTACGAGCTGCTCCTGTCTCTCACACGTACGAGGCGCTCCTGTATCACACGTACGAGGCGCTCCTGTCTCACACGTACGAGGCGCTCCTGTCTCTTAAACGTACGAGGCGCTCCTGTCTCTCACACGTGCGAGGCGCTCCTGTCTCTCCCACGTACGAGGCGCTCCTGTCTCTCACACGTACGAGGCGCTCCTGTCTCTCCCACATACGAGGAGCTCCTCTCCCTCACACGTATGAGGCCCTCCTGTCTCTCACAAGTATGAGGCGCTCCTGTCTCACACGTACGAGGCGCTCCTGTCTCTCACACGTACGAGGCGATCCTGTCTCACACACGTACGAGGTGCTCCTGTCTCTCACACGTACGAGGCGCTCCTGTCTCTCACATGAACGAGGCGCTCCTGTCTCACCCGTACGAGGCGCTCCTGTCTCTCACACGTACGAGGCGATCCTGTCTCACACACGTACGAGGTGCTCCTGTCTCTCACAGGTACGAGGCGCTCCTGTCTCTCACATGAACGAGGCGCTCCTGTCTCACCCGTACGAGGCGCTCCTGTCTCTCACACGTACGAGGCGCTCCTGTCTCACACGTACGAGGCGCTCCTGTCTCACACGTACGAGGCGCTCCTGTCTCTCACACGTACGAGGCGCTCCTGTCTCTAACATGTACGAGGTGCTCCTATCTCACACGTACGAGGCGCTCCTGTCTCTCACACGTACAAGGCGCTCCTGTCTCACACGTACGAGGCGCTCCTGTCTCTCACACATACGAGGCGCTCCTGTCTCACACACGTACGAGGAGCTCCTGTCTCCCACACGTACGAGGCGCTCCTGTGTCTCACATGTACGAGGAGCTCCTGTCTCACACGAACTAGGCGCTCCTGTCTCTCACACGTACGAGGAGCTCCTGTCTCACATATACGAGGCGCTCCTGTCTCACACGTACGAGGCGCCCCTGTCTCTCACACACGTACGAGCCGCTCCTGTCTCACACACGTACGAGGCGCTCCTGTCTCTCACACGTACGAGGCGCTCCTGTCTCATACACGTACGAGGTGCTCCTGTCTCTCACACACGTACGAGCTGCTCCTGTCTCTCACACGTACGAGGCGCTCCTGTATCACACGTACGAGGCGCTCCTGTCTCACACATACAAGGAGCTCCTCTCCCTCACACGTATGAGGCCCTCCTGTCTCTCACAAGTATGAGGCGCTCCTGTCTCACACGTACGAGGCGCTCCTGTCTCTCACACATACGAGGCGCTCCTGTCTCACACACGTACGAGGAGCTCCTGTCTCCCACACGTACGAGGCGCTCCTGTCTCTCACATGTACGAGGAGCTCCTGTCTCACACGAACTAGGCGCTCCTGTCTCTCACACGTACGAGGAGCTCCTGTCTCACATATACGAGGCGCTCCTGTCTCACACGTACGAGGCGCTCCTGTCTCTCACACGTACGAGGCGCCCCTGTCTCTCACACGTATGAGGCGCTCCTGTCTCTCACACGTACGAGGTTTTCCTGTCTCTCACACACGTACGAGCCGCTCCTGTCTCTCACACGTACGAGGCGCTCCTGTCTCATACACGTACGAGGCGCTCCTGTCTCTAACACGTATGAGGCGCTCCTGTCTCTAACACGTATGAGGCGCTCCTGTCTCACACGTACGAGGCGCTCCTGTCTCTCACACGTACGAACCGCTCCTGTCTCTCCCACGTACGAGGCGCTCTTGTCTCTCACACATACGAGGTTTTCCTGTCTCTCACACACGTACGAGCCGCTCCTGTCTCACACACGTACGAGGCGCTCCTGTCTCTCACACGTACGAGGCGCTCCTGTCTCACACACGTACGAGGCGCTCCTGTCTCTCACACGTACGAGGCGCTCCTGTCTCACACACGTTCGAGGTGCTCCTGTCTCTCACACGTACGAGGCGCTCCTGTCTCTCACATGTACGAGGCACTCCTGTCTCACACACGTACGAGGCGCTCCTGTATCACACTTACGAGGTGCTCCTGTCTCTCACACACGTACGAGGCGCTCCTGTCTCTCACACACGTACGAGCCGCTCCTGTCTCTCACATGTACAAGGCGCTCCTGTCTATCACACGTACGAGGCGCTCCTGTCTCTCCCACGTACGAGGCGCTCCTGTCTCTCACACGTACGAGGAGCTCCTGTCTCTCACACATATGAGGCGCTCCTGTCGCTCACATGTACGAGGCGCTCCTATCTCACACGTACGAGGCGCTCCTGTCTCTCACACGTACAAGGCGCTCCTGTCTCACACGTACGAGGCGC
This sequence comes from Eucyclogobius newberryi, assembly GCF_026437365.1. Classification (NCBI taxonomy): domain Eukaryota; kingdom Metazoa; phylum Chordata; class Actinopteri; order Gobiiformes; family Gobiidae; genus Eucyclogobius; species Eucyclogobius newberryi. Next base: position 3,819,397 of record NW_027315757.1, read on the forward strand.
TCCTGTCTCTCACAAGTACGAGGCGCTCCTGTCTCACACACGTACGAGGAGCTCCTGTCTCTCACACGTACGAGGCGCTCCTGTCTCACACGAACGAGGCGCTCCTGTCTCTCACACGTACGAGGAGCTCCTGTCTCACATATACGAGGCGCTCCTGTCTCACACGTACGAGGCGCTCCTGTCTCTCACACACGTACGAGCCGCTCCTGTCTCTCACACGTACGAGGCGCTCCTGTCTCTCACACGTACGAGGCGCTCCTGTTTTTCCCAGTTACGAGGCGCTCCTGTCTCTCCCACGTACGAGGCGGTCCTGTTTCTCACACGTACGAGGCGCTCTTGTCTCAAACGTACGAGGCGCTCCTGTCTCTCACACGTATGAGGCGCTCCTGTCTCTCCCACGTACGAGGAGCTCCTGTCTCTCACACGTACGAGGCGCCCCTGTCTCTCACACGTATGAGGCGCTCCTGTCTCTCCCACGTACGAGGCGCTCTTGTCTCACACGTACGAGTTGCTCCTGTCTCTCACACTTAAAAGGCGCTCCTGTCTCTCAAACACGTACGAGGCGCTCCTTTCTCTCACACGTACGAGGCGCTCCTGAATCACACACGTATGAGGCTCTCCCGTCTCTCACTCGTACGAGGCGCTCCTGTCTCTCACACGTACGAGGCGCTCCTGTCTCACAGGTACGAGGCGCTCCTGTCTCTCACACGTACGAGGTTTTCCTGTCTCTCACACACGTACGAGCCGCTCCTGTCTCTCACACGTACGAGGCGCTCCTGTCTCACACACGTACGAGGCGCTCCTGCCTCTCACACGTATGAGGCGCTCCTGTCTCACACGTACGAGGCGCTCCTGTTTCTCACACGTACGAGGCGCTCCTGTCTCTCACACGTACGAGGCACTCCTGTCTCACACACGTTCGAGGTGCTCCTGTCTCTCACACGTACGAGGCGCTCCTGTCTCTCACATGTACGAGGCGCTCCTGTCTCACACGTACGAGGCGCTGCTGTCTCTCACACGTACGAGGCGCTCCTGACTCACACGTACGAGGCGCTCCTGTCTCACACACGTATGAGGCGCTCCTGCCTCTCACACGTATGAGGCGCTCCTGTCTCACACGTACGAGGCGCTCCTGTTTCTCACACGTACGAGGCGCTCCTGTCTCTCACACGTACGAGGCACTCCTGTGTCACACACGTTCGAGGTGCTCCTGTCTCTCACACGTACGAGGCGCTCCTGTCTCTCACATGTACGAGGCGCTCCTGTCTCACACGTACGAGGCGCTGCTGTCTCTCACACGTACGAGGCGCTCCTGTCTCACACGAACGAGGCGCTCCTGTCTCTCACACGTACGAGGCGCTCATGTCTCACATATACGAGGCGCTCCTGTCTCACACGTACGAGGCGCTCCTGTCTCTCACACACGTAAGAGCCGCTCCTGTCTCTCACACGTGCGAGGCGCTCCTGTCTCTCACACGTACGAGGCGCTCCTGTCTCTCACACGTACGAGGCACTCCTGTTTTTCCCAGTTACGAGGCGCTCCTGTCTCTCCCACGTACGAGGCGGTCCTGTTTCTCACACGTATGAGGCGCTCCTGTCTCTCCCACGTACGAGGAGCTCCTGTCTCTCACACGTACGAGGCGCCCCTGTCTCTCACACGTATGAGGCGCTCCTGTCTCTCCCACGTACGAGGCGCTCTTGTCTCACACGTACGAGTTGCTCCTGTCTCTCACACTTACAAGGCGCTCCTGTCTCTCAAACACGTACGAGGCGCTCCTGTCTCTCACACGTACGAGTTGCTCCTGTCTCTCACACTTACAAGGCGCTCCTGTCTCTCAAACACGTACGAGGCGCTCCTGTCTCACACACGTACGAGGCGCTTCTGAATCACACACGTACGAGGCTCTCCCGTCTCTCACTCGTACGAGGCGCTCCTGTCTCTCACACGTACGAGAAGCTCCTTTATCACACGTACGAGGCGCTCCTGTCTCACAGGTACGAGGCGCTCCTGTCTCTCACACGTACGAGGCGCTCCTGTCTCACACACGTACGAGGCGCTCCTGCCTCTCACACGTATCAGGCGCTCCTGTCTCACACGTACGAGGCGCTCCTGTTTCTCACACGTACGAGGCGCTCCTGTCTCTCACACGTACGAGGCACTCCTGTCTCACACACGTTCGAGGTGATCCTGTCTCTCACACGTACGAGGCGCTCCTGTCTCTCACATGTACGAGGCGCTCCTGTCTCTCACACGTACGAGGCACTCCTGTCTCACACACGTTCGAGGTGATCCTGTCTCTCACACGTACGAGGCGCTCCTGTCTCTCACACGTACGAGGCGCTCCTGTATCACACGTACGAGGTGCTCCTGTCTCTCACACACGTACGAGCCGCTCCTGTCTCTCACATGTACGAGGCGCTCCTGTTTCTAACACGTACGAGGCGCTCCTGTCTCACACGTACGAGGCGCTCCTGTCTCTCACACGTACGAGGCGCTCCTGTCTCTCCCACGTACGAGGCGCTCCTGTCTCTCACACGTACGAGGCGCTCCTGTCCCTCCCACGTACGAGGAGCTCCTGTCTCTCACACGTACGAGGCGCTCCTGTCTCTCACACGTATGAGGCGCTCCTGTCTCTCACACGTACAAGGCGCTCCTTTCTCTCACACGTAAGGGGCGCTCCAGTCTTACACGTACGAGGTGCTCCTGTCTCTCACACATACGACGCGCTCCTGTCTTACACGTACGAGGCGGTCCTGTTTCTCACACGTACGAGGCGCTCCTGTCTCTCACACGTACGAGGCGCTCCTGACTCACACACGTACGAGGCTCTCCCGTCTCTCACACGTACGAGGCGCTCCTGTCTCTCACACGTACGAGAAGCTCCTTTATCACACGTACGAGGCGCTCCTGTCTCACACGTACGATGCTCTCCCGTCTCTCACACGTACGAGGCGCTCCTGTCTCTCACACGTACGAGAAGCTCCTTTATCACACGTACGAGGCGCTCCTGTCTCACACGTACGAGGCGCTCCTGTCTCTCACACATACGAGGTTTTCCTGTCTCTCACACACGTACGAGCCGCTCCTGTCTCACACACGTACGAGGCGCTCCTGTCTCTCACACGTACGAGGCGCTCCTGTCTCACACACGTACGAGGCGCTCCTGTCTCTCACACGTACGAGGCGCTCCTGTCTCTCACACGTACGAGGCGATCCTGTCTCACACACGTTCGAGGTGCTCCTGTCTCTCACACGTACGAGGCGCTCCTGTCTCTCACATGTACGAGGCGCTCCTGTCTCACACACGTACGAGGCGCTCCTGTATCAATCGTACGAGGTGCTCCTGTCTCTCACACACGTACGAGGCGCTCCTGTCTCTCACATGTACAAGGCGCTCCTGTCTATCACACGTACGAGGCGCTCCTGTCTCTCCCACGTACGAGGCGCTCCTGTCTCACACGTATGAGGCGCTCCTGTCTCACACACGTATGAGGCGCTCCTGTCTCTCCCACGTACGAGGAGCTCCTGTCTCTCACACGTACGAGGCGCTCCTGTCTCTCACACGTACGACGCGCTCCTGTCTCACACACGTACGTGGCGCTCCTGTCTCTCACACGAACGAGGCGCTCCTGTCTCTCACACATATGAGGCGCTCCTGTCTCTCACACGTACGACGCGCTCCTGTCTCACATACGTACGTGGCGCTCCTGTCCCTCACACGTACGAGGCGCTCCTGTCTCTCACACATATGAGGCGCTCCTGTCGCTCACTTGTACGAGGCGCTCCTATCTCACACGTACGAGGCGCTCCTGTCTCTCACACGTACAAGGCGCTCCTGTCTCACACGTACGAGGCGCTCCTGTCTCTCACACATACGAGGCGCTCCTGTCTCACACACGTACGAGGAGCTCCTGTCTCTTACACGTACGAGGCGCTCCTGTCTCACACGAACGAGGCGCTCCTGTCTCTCACACGTACGAGGAGCTCCTGTCTCTCACACGTACGAGAAGCTCCTTTATCACACGTACGAGGCGCTCCTGTCTCACAGGTACGAGGCGCTCCTGTCTCTCACACGTACGAGGTTTTCCTGTCTCTCACACACGTACGAGCCGCTCCTGTCTCTCACACGTACAAGGCGCTCCTGTCTCACACACGTACGAGGCGCTCCTGCCTCTCACACGTATGAGGCGCTCCTGTCTCACAAGTACGAGGCGCTCCTGTTTCTCACACGTACGAGGCGCTCCTGTCTCTCACACGTACGAGGCACTCCTGTCTCACACACGTTCGAGGTGATCCTGTCTCTCACACGTACGAGGCGCTCCTGTCTCTCACATGTACGAGGCGCTCCTGTCTCACACGTACGAGGCACTGCTGTCTCTCACACGTACGAGGCGCTCCTGTATCACACGTACGAGGTGCTCCTGTCTCTCACACACGTACGAGCCGCTCCTGTCTCTCACATGTACGAGGCGCTCCTGTTTCTAACACGTACGAGGCGCTCCTGTCTCACACGTACGAGGCGCTCCTGTCTCTCACACGTACGAGGTGCTCCTGTCTCTCACATGTACGAGGCGCTCCTGTCTCTCACACACGTACGAGCCGCTCCTGTCTCTCACATGTACGAGGCGCTCCTGTCTATCACACGTACGAGGCGCTCCTGTCTCTCCCACGTACGAGGCGCTCCTGTCTCACACGTACGAGGCGCTCCTGTCTCACACACGTGTGAGGCGCTCCTGTCTCTCCCAAGTACGAGGAGCTCCTGTCTCTCACACGTACGAGGCGCTCCTGTCTCTCACACGTACAACGCGCTCCTGTCTCACACACGTACGTGGCGCTCCTGTCCCTCACACGTACGAGGCGCTCCTGTCTCTCACACATATGAGGCGCTCCTGTCGCTCACATGTACGAGGCGCTCCTGTCTCACACACGTACGAGGCGCTCCTGTCTCTCACACGTACGAGGCGCTCCTGTCTCACACACGTACGAGGCGCTCCTGCCTCTCACACGTATGAGGCGCTCCTGTCTCACACGTACGAGGCGCTCCTGTCTCTCACACGTACGAGCCGCTCCTGTCTCACACACGTACGAGGCGCTCCTGTCTCTCATACGTACGAGGCGCTCCTGTCTCTCACACGTACGAGGCGCTCCTGTTTCTCACAAGTACGAGGCGCTCCTGTCTCACACGTACGAGGCGCTCCTGTCTCTCACACGTATGAGGCGCCTCTGTCTCTCCCAGGTACGAGGCGCTCCTGTCTCTCACACGTATGAGGCGCTCCTGTCTCTCACACGTATGAGGCGCTCCTGTCTCTCACACGTACGAGGTGCTCCTGTCTCTCACACACGTACGAGCCGCTCCTGTCTCTCACACGTACGAGGCGCTCCTGTCTCTCACACGTACGAGGCACTCTTGTCTCACACACGTTCGAGGTGCTCCTGTCTCTCACACGTACAAGGTGCTCCTGTCTCTCACATGTACGAGGCGCTCCTGTCTCTCACACACGTACGAGCCGCTCCTGTCTCTCACATGTACGAGGCGCTCCTGTCTATCACACGTACGAGGCGCTCCTGTCTCTCCCACGTACGAGGCGCTCCTGTCTCACACGTACGAGGCGCTCCTGTCTCACACACGTGTGAGGCGCTCCTGTCTCTCCCAAGTACGAGGAGCTCCTGTCTCTCACACGTACGAGGCGCTCCTGTCTCTCACACGTACGACGCGCTCCTGTCTCACACACGTACGTGGCGCTCCTGTCCCTCACACGTACGAGGCGCTCCTGTCTCTCACACATATGAGGCGCTCCTGTCGCTCACATGTACGAGGCGCTCCTATCTCACACGTACGAGGCGCTCCTGTCTCTCACACGTACGAGGTGCTCCTGTCTCTCACACACGTACGAGCCGCTCCTGTCTCTCACACGTACGAGGCGCTCCTGTCTCTCACACGTACGAGGCACTCCTGTCTCACACACGTTCGAGGTGCTCCTGTCTCTCACACGTACAAGGTGCTCCTGTCTCTCACATGTACGAGGCGCTCCTGTCTCTCACACACGTACGAGCCGCTCCTGTCTCTCACATGTACGAGGCGCTCCTGTCTATCACACGTACGAGGCGCTCCTGTCTCTCCCACGTACGAGGCGCTCCTGTCTCACACGTACAAGGCGCTCCTGTCTCACACACGTGTGAGGCGCTCCTGTCTCTCCCACTTACGAGGAGCTCCTGTCTCTCACACGTACGAGGCGCTCCTGTCTCTCACACGTACGACGCTCTCCTGTCTCACACACGTACGTGGCGCTCCTGTCCCTCACACGTACGAGGCGATCCTGTCTCTCACACATATGAGGCGCTCCTGTCTCTCACACGTACAAGGCGCTCCTGTCTCACACGTACGAGGCGCTCCTGTCTCTCACACGTATGAGGCGCTCCTGTCTCACACACGTACGAGGAGCTCCTGTCTCTCCCACGTACGAGGCGGTCCTGTTTCTCACACGTACGAGGCGCTCTTGTCTCACACGTATGAGGCGCTCCTGTCTCTCCCACGTACGAGGAGCTCCTGTCTCTCACACGTACGAGGCGCCCCTGTAACTCACACGTATGAGACGATCCTGTCTCTCCCACGTACGAGGCGCTCTTGTCTAACACGTACGAGTTGCTCCTGTCTCTCACACTTACAAGGCGCTCCTGTCTCTCAAACACGTACGAGGCGCTCCTGTCTCTCACACGTACGAGGCACTCCTGTCTCACACACGTACAAGGCGCTCCTGACTCACACACGTACGAGGCGATCCTGTCTCTCACACATATGAGGCGCTCCTGTCTCTCACACGTACGAGGCTCTCCTGTCTCTCACACGTATGAGGCGCTCCTGTCTCACACACGTACGAGGAGCTCCTGTCTCTCCCACGTACGAGGCGGTCCTGTTTCTCACACGTACGAGGCGCTCTTGTCTCACACGTATGAGGCGCTCCTGTCTCTCCCACGTACGAGGAGCTCCTGTCTCTCACACGTACGAGGCGCCCCTGTAACTCACACGTATGAGACGATCCTGTCTCTCCCACGTACGAGGCGCTCTTGTCTAACACGTACGAGTTGCTCCTGTCTCTCACACTTACAAGGCGCTCCTGTCTCTCAAACACGTACGAGGCGCTCCTGTCTCTCACACGTACGAGGCACTCCTGTCTTACACACGTACAAGGCGCTCCTGACTCACACACGTACGAGGCTCTCCCGTCTCTCACACGTACGAGGCGCTCCTGTCTCTCACACGTACGAGAAGCTCCTTTATCACACGTACGAGGCGCTCCTGTCTCACAGGTACGAGGCGCTCCTGTCTCTCACACGTACGAGGTTTTCCTGTCTCTCACACACGTACGAGCCGCTCCTGTCTCTCACACGTACGAGGCGCTCCTGCCTCTCACACTTACGAGGCGCTCCTGTCTCTCACACATACGAGGCGCTCCTGTCTCACACGTACGAGGCACTCCTGTCTCTCACACGTATGAGGCGCTCCTGTCTCTCCCACGTACGAGGCGCTCCTGTCTCTCACACGTAAGAGGCGCTCCTGTCTCTCCCACGTACGAGGAGCTCCTGTCTCTCACACGTATGAGGCGCTCCTGTCTCTCACACGTACGAGGTTTTCCTGTCTCTCACACACGTACGAGCCGCTCCTGTCTCACACACGTACGAGGCGCTCCTGTCTCTCACACGTACGAGGCGCTCCTGTCTCACACACGTACGAGGCGCTCCTGCCTCTCACACGTATGAGGCGCTCCTGTCTCACACGTACGAGGCGCTCCTGTCTCTCACACGTACGAGCCGCTCCTGTCTCACACACGTACGAGGCGCTCCTGTCTCTCATACGTACGAGGCGCTCCTGTCTCTCACACGTACGAGGCGCTCCTGTTTCTCACAAGTACGAGGCGCTCCTGTCTCACACGTACGAGGCGCTCCTGTCTCTCACAAGTACGAGGCGCTCCTGTCTCACACGTATGAGGCGCCTCTGTCTCTCCCAGGTACGAGGCGCTCCTGTCTCTCACACGTATGAGGCGCTCCTGTCTCTCACACGTATGAGGCGCTCCTGTCTCTCACACGTACGAGGTGCTCCTGTCTCTCACACACTTACGAGCCGCTCCTGTCTCTCACACGTACGAGGCGCTCCTGTCTCTCACACGTACGAGGCACTCCTGTCTCACACACGTTCGAGGTGCTCCTGTCTCTCACACGTACAAGGTGCTCCTGTCTCTCACATGTACGAGGCGCTCCTGTCTCTCACACACGTACGAGCCGCTCCTGTCTCTCACATGTACGAGGCGCTCCTGTCTATCACACGTACGAGGCGCTCCTGTCTCTCCCACGTACGAGGCGCTCCTGTCTCTCACACGTATGAGGCGCTCCTGTCTCTCACACGTACGAGGTGCTCCTGTCTCTCACACACTTACGAGCCGCTCCTGTCTCTCACACGTACGAGGCGCTCCTGTCTCTCACACGTACGAGGCACTCCTGTCTCACACACGTTCGAGGTGCTCCTGTCTCTCACACGTACAAGGTGCTCCTGTCTCTCACATGTACGAGGCGCTCCTGTCCCTCACACGTACGAGGCGCTCCTGTCTCTCACACATATGAGGCGCTCCTGTCGCTCACATGTACGAGGCGCTCCTATCTCACACGTACGAGGCGCTCCTGTCTCTCACACGTACAAGGCGCTCCTGTCTCACACGTACGAGGCGCTCCTGTCTCTCACACGTATGAGGCGCTCCTGTCTCACACACGTACGAGGAGCTCCTGTCACTCACACATACGAGGCGCTCCTGTCTCTCACATGTACGAGGCGCTCCTGTCTCACACGAACGAGGCGCTCCTGTCTCTCACACGTACGAGGAGCTCCTGTCTCACATATACGAGGCGCTCCTGTCTCACACGTACGAGGCGCTCCTGTCTCTCACACACGTACGAGCCGCTCCTGTCTCTCACACGTACGAGGCGCTCCTGTCTCTCACACGTATGAGGCGCTCCTGTCTCACACGTACGAGGCGCTCCTGTCTCTCACATGTACGAGGCGCTCCTGTCTCACACGAACGAGGCGCTCCTGTCTCTCACACGTACGAGGAGCTCCTGTCTTACATATACGAGGCGCTCCTGTCTCTCACACGTACGAGGAGCTCCTGTCTCACACGTACGAGGCGCTCCTGTCTCTCACACACGTACGAGGCGCTCCTGTCTCTCACACGTACGAGGCGCTCCTGTTTTTCCCAGTTACGAGGCGCTCCTGTCTCTCCCACGTACGAGGCGGTCCTGTTTCTCACACGTACGAGGCGCCCCTGTCTCTCACACGTATGAGGCGCTCCTGTCTCTCCCACGTACGAGGCGCTCTTGTCTCACACGTACGAGTTGCTCCTGTCTCTCACACTTACAAGGCGCTCCTGTCTCTCAAACACGTACGAGGCGCTCCTGTCTCTCACACGTACGAGGCGCTCCTGTCTCACACACGTACGAGGCTCTCCCGTCTCTCACACGTACGAGGCGCTCCTGTCTCTCACACGTACGAGGCGCTCCTGTCTCACACGTACGAGGCGCTCCTGTCTCTCACATGTACGAGGTTTTCCTGTCTCTCACACACGTACGAGCCGCTCCTGTCTCTCCCACGTACGAGGAGCTCCTGTCTCACACGTACGAGGCGCTCCTGTCTCTCACACGTACGACGCGCTCCTGTCTCACACACGTACGTGGCGCTCCTGTCCCTCACACGTACGAGGCGCTCCTGTCTCTCACACATATGAGGCGCTCCTGTCGCTCACATGTACGAGGCGCTCCTGTCTCTCACACGTGCGAGGCGCTCCTGTCTCTCACAGGTACGAGGCGCTCCTGTTTTTCCCAGTTACGAGGCGCTCCTGTCTCTCCCACGTACGAGGTGCTCCTGTCTCTCACGCGTACGAGGCGCTCCTGTCTCTCACACGTAGGAGGCGCTCCTGTCTCTCACAAGTACAAGGCGCTCCTGTCTCTCACACTTACAAGGCGCTCCTGTCTCTCAAACACGTACGAGGCGCTCCTGTCTCTCACACGTTTGAGGCGCTCCTGTCTCATACACGTACGAGGCGCTCCTGTCTCTCACTCGTACGAGGCGCTCCTGTCTCATACACGTACGAGGCGCTCCTGCATCTCACACGTAGGAGGCGCTCCTGTCTCTCACAAGTACAAGGCGCTCCTGTCTCTCACACTTACAAGGCGCTCCTGTCTCTCACACGTACGAGGTTTTCCTGTCTCTCACACGTTTGAGGCGCTCCTGTCTCATACACGTACGAGGCGCTCCTGTCTCTCACTCGTACGAGGCGCTCCTGTCTCACACACGTACGAGGCGCTCCTGTCTCACACACGTATGAGGCGCTCCTGTCTCTCCCACGTACGAGGAGCTCCTGTCTCTCACACGTACGAGGCGCTCCTGTCTCTCAAACGTACGACGCGCTCCTGTCTCACACACGTACGAGGCGCTCCTGTCCCTCACACGTACGAGGCGCTCCTGTCTCTCACATGTACGAGGCGCTCCTGTCTCACACGTACGAGGCGCTGCTGTGTCTCACACGTACGAGGTGCTCCTGTCTCTCACACACGTACGAGCCGCTCCTGTCTCTCACATGCACTAGGCGGTCCTGTCTATCACACGTACGAGGCGCTCCTGTCTCTCCCACGTACGAGGCGCTCCTGTCTCACACGTACGAGGCGCTCCTGTCTCACACACGTATGAGGCGCTCCTGTCTCTCCCAAGTACGAGGAGCTCCTGTCTCTCACACGTACGAGGTGCTCCTGTCTCACACACGTACGAGGCGCTCCTGCCTCTCACACGTATGAGGCGCTCCTGTCTCACACGTACGAGGCGCTCCTGTCTCTCACGCGTACGAGGCGCTCCTGTCTCTCACACGTATGAGGCGCTCCTGTCTCTCCCACGTACGAGGCGCTCCTGTCTCTCACACGTATGAGGCGCTCCTGTCTCTCCCACGTACGAGGCGCTCCTGTCTCTCCCACGTACGAGGAGCTCCTGTCTCTCACACGTACGAGGCGCCCCTGTCTCTCACACGTATGAGGCGCTCCTGTCTCTCCCACGTACGAGGCGCTCCTGTCTCTCCCACGTACGAGGAGCTCCTGTCTCTCACACGTACGAGCCGCTCCTGTCTCACACACGTACGAGGCGCTCCTGTCTCTCACACGTACGAGGCGCTCCTGTCTCACACACGTACGAGGCGCTCCTGCCTCTCACACGTATGAGGCGCTCCTGTCTCACACGTACGAGGCGCTCCTGTCTCTCACACGTACGAGCCGCTCCTGTCTCACACACGTACGAGGCGCTCCTGTCTCTCACACGTACGAGGCGCTCCTGTCTCTCACACGTACGAGGCGCTCCTGTTTCTCACAAGTACGAGGCGCTCCTGTCTCACACGTACGAGGCGCTCCTGTCTCTCACACGTATGAGGCGCTCCTGTCTCTCACACGTATGAGGCGCTCCTGTCTCTCACACGTACGAGGTGCTCCTGTCTCTCACACACGTACGAGCCGCTCCTGTCTCTCACACGTACGAGGCGCTCCTGTCTCTCACACGTACGAGGAGCTCCTGTCTCACATATACGAGGCGCTCCTGTCTCACACGTACGAGGCGCTCCTGTCTCTCACACACGTACGAGGCGCTCCTGTCTCTCACACGTACGAGGCGCTCCTGTTTTTCGCAGTTACGAGGCGCTCCTGTCTCTCCCACGTACGAGGCGCTCTTGTCTCACACGTACGAGTTGCTCCTGTCTCTCACACTTACAAGGCGCTCCTGTCTCTCAAACACGTACGAGGCGCTCCTGTCTCTCACACGTACGAGGCGCTCCTGTCTCACACACGTACGAGGCTCTCCCGTCTCTCACACGTACGAGGCGCTCCTGTCTCTCACACGTACGAGGCGCTCCTGTCTCACACGTACGAGGCGCTCCTGTCTCTCACACGTACGAGGCGCTCCTGTTTTTCCCAGTTACGAGGCGCTCCTGTCTCTCCCATGTACGAGGCGGTCCTGTTTCTCACACATACCAGGCGCTCTTGTCTCAAACGTACGAGGCGCTCCTGTCTCTCACACGTATGAGGCGCTCCTGTCTCTCCCACGTACGAGGAGCTCCTGTCTCTCACACGTACGAGGCGCCCCTGTCTCTCACACGTATGAGGCGATCCTGTCTCTCCCACGTACGAGGCGCTCTTGTCTCACACGTACGAGTTGCTCCTGTCTCTCACACTTACAAGGCGCTCCTGTCTCTCAAACACGTACGAGGCGCTCCTGTCTCTCACACGTAAGAGGATCTCCTGTCTCACATATACGAGGCGCTCCTGTCTCTCACACGTACGAGGCGCTCCTGTTTCTCACAAGTACGAGGCGCTCCTGTCTCACACGTACGAGGCGCTCCTGTCTCTCACACGTATGAGGCGCTCCTGTCTCTCCCAGGTACGAGGACCTCCTGTCTCTCACACGTATGAGGCGCTCCTGTCTCTCACACGTATGAGGCGCTCCTGTCTCTCACACGTACGAGGTGCTCCTGTCTCTCACACACGTACGAGCCGCTCCTGTCTCTCACACGTACGAGGCGCTCCTGTCTCTCACACGTACGAGGAGCTCCTGTCTCACATATACGAGGCGCTCCTGTCTCACACGTACGAGGCGCTCCTGTCTCTCACACACGTACGAGGCGCTCCTGTCTCTCACACGTACGAGGCGCTCCTGTTTTTCCCAGTTACGAGGCGCTCCTGTCTCTCCCACGTACGAGGCGGTCCTGTTTCTCACACGTACGAGGCGCCCCTGTCTCTCACACGTATGAGGCGCTCCTGTCTCTCCCACGTACGAGGCGCTCTTGTCTCACACGTACGAGTTGCTCCTGTCTCTCACACTTACAAGGCGCTCCTGTCTCTCAAACACGTATGAGGCGCTCCTGTCTCTCACACGTACGAGGCGCTCCTGTCTCACACACGTACGAGGCTCTCCCGTCTCTCACACGTACGAGGCGCTCCTGTCTCTCACACGTACGAGGCGCTCCTGTCTCACACGTACGAGGCGCTCCTGTCTCTCACACGTACGAGGCGCTCCTGTCTCACACACGTACGAGCCGCTCCTGTCTCTCCCACGTACGAGGAGCTCCTGTCTCACACGTGGGAGAGACAGGAGCGCCTCGTACGTGTGAGACAGCTCCTGTCTCTCACTCGTACGAGGCGCTCCTGTCTCTCACATGTACGAGGCGCTCCTGTCTCACACGAACGAGGCGCTCCTGTCTCTCACACGTACGAGGCGCTCATGTCTCACATATACGAGGCGCTCCTGTCTCACACGTACAAGGCGCTCCTGTCTCTCACACACGTAAGAGCCGCTCCTGTCTCTCACACGTGCGAGGCGCTCCTGTCTCTCACAGGTACGAGGCGCTCCTGTTTTTCCCAGTTACGAGGCGCTCCTGTCTCTCCCACGTACGAGGCGCTCCTGTCTCTCACGCGTACGAGGCGCTCCTGTCTCTCACACGTAGGAGGCGCTCCTGTCTCTCACACTTACAAGGCGCTCCTGTCTCTCAAATACGTACGAGGCGCTCCTGTCTCTCACACGTTTGAGGCGCTCCTGTCTCATACACGTACGAGGCGCTCCTGTCTCTCACTCGTACGAGGCGCTCCTGTCTCATACACGTACGAGGCGCTCCTGCATCTCACACGTAGGAGGCGCTCCTGTCTCTCACAAGTACAAGGCACTCCTGTCTCTCACACTTACAAGGCGCTCCTGTCTCTCACACGTACGAGGTTTTCCTGTCTCTCACACGTTTGAGGCGCTCCTGTCTCATACACGTACGAGGCGCTCCTGTCTCTCACTCGTACGAGGCGCTCCTGTCTCACACACGTACGAGGCGCTCCTGTCTCACACACGTATGAGGCGCTCCTGTCTCTCCCACGTACGAGGAGCTCCTGTCTCTCACACGTACGAGGCGCTCCTGTCTCTCACACGTACGACGCGCTCCTGTCTCACACACGTACGAGGCGCTCCTGTCTCTCACATGTACGAGGCGCTCCTGTCTCTCACTCGTACGAGGCGCTCCTGTCTCACACACGTACGAGGCGCTCCTGTCTCACACACGTATGAGGCGCTCCTGTCTCTCCCACGTACGAGGAGCTCCTGTCTCTCACACGTACGAGGCGCTCCTGTCTCTCACACGTACGACGCGCTCCTGTCTCACACACGTACGAGGCGCTCCTGTCCCTCACACGTACGAGGCGCTCCTGTCTCTCACATGTACGAGGCGCTCCTGTCTCACACGTACGAGGCGCTGCTGTGTCTCACACGTACGAGGCGCTCCTGTCTCTCACACGTACGACGCGCTCCTGTCGCTCACATGTACGAGGCGCTCCTATCTCACACGTACGAGGCGCTCCTGTCTTACACGTACGAGGCGCTCCTGTCTCTCACACGTACGAGGCGCTCCTGTCTCACACGTACGAGGCGCTCCTGTCTCTCACACGTAAGAGGCGCTCCTGTCTCACACACGTACAAGGAGCTCCTGTCTCTCACTCGTACGAGGCGCTCCTGTCTCTCACATGTACGAGGCGCTCCTGTCTCACACGAACGAGGCGCTCCTGTCTCTCACACGTACGAGGCGCTCATGTCTCACATATACGAGGCGCTCCTGTCTCACACGTACAAGGCGCTCCTGTCTCTCACACACGTAAGAGCCGCTCCTGTCTCTCACACGTGCGAGGCGCTCCTGTCTCTCACAGGTACGAGGCGCTCCTGTTTTTCCCAGTTACGAGGCGCTCCTGTCTCTCAAACACGTACGAGGCGCTCCTGTCTCTCACACGTTTGAGGCGCTCCTGTCTCATACACGTACGAGGCGCTCCTGTCTCTCACTCGTACGAGGCGCTCCTGTCTCATACACGTACGAGGCGCTCCTGCATCTCACACGTAGGAGGCGCTCCTGTCTCTCACAAGTACAAGGCGCTCCTGTCTCTCACACTTACAAGGCGCTCCTGTCTCTCACACGTACGAGGTTTTCCTGTCTCTCACACGTTTGAGGCGCTCCTGTCTCATACACGTACGAGGCGCTCCTGTCTCTCACTCGTACGAGGCGCTCCTGTCTCACACACGTACGAGGCGCTCCTGTCTCACACACGTATGAGGCGCTCCTGTCTCTCCCACGTACGAGGAGCTCCTGTCTCTCACACGTACGAGGCGCTCCTGTCTCTCACACGTACGACGCGCTCCTGTCTCACACACGTACGAGGCGCTCCTGTCCCTCACACGTACGAGGCGCTCCTGTCTCTCACATGTACGACGCGCTCCTGTCTCACACGTACGAGGCGCTGCTGTGTCTCACACGTACGAGGTGCTCCTGTCTCTCACACACGTACGAGCCGCTCCTGTCTCTCACATGCACTAGGCGGTCCTGTCTATCACACGTACGAGGCGCTCCTGTCTCTCCCACGTACGAGGCGCTCCTGTCTCACACGTACGAGGCGCTCCTGTCTCACACACGTATGAGGCGCTCCTGTCTCTCCCAAGTACGAGGAGCTCCTGTCTCTCACACGTACGAGGTGCTCCTGTCTCACACACGTACGAGGCGCTCCTGCCTCTCACACGTATGAGGCGCTCCTGTCTCACACGTACGAGGCGCTCCTGTCTCTCACGCGTACGAGGCGCTCCTGTCTCTCACACGTACGAGGCACTCCTGTCTCACACACGTTCGAGGTGCTCCTGTCTCTCACACGTACGAGGCGCTTCTGTCTCTCACATGTACGAGGCGCTCCTGTCTCACACGTACGAGGCGCTGCTGTCTCTCACACGTACGAGGCGCTCCTGTATCACACGTTCGAGGTGCTCCTGTCTCTCACACGTACGAGGCGCTTCTGTCTCTCACATGTACGAGGCGCTCCTGTCTCACACGTACGAGGCGCTGCTGTCTCTCACACGTACGAGGCGCTCCTGTATCACAAGTACGAGGCACTCCTGTCTCTCACACGTACGAGCCGCTCCTGTCTCACACACGTACGAGGCGCTCCTGCCTCTCACACGTATGAGGCGCTCCTGTCTCACACGTACGAGGCGCTCCTGTTTCTCACACGTACGAGGCGCTCCTGTCTCTCACACGTACGAGGCACTCCTCTCTCTCACACGTACGAGGCGCTCCTGTCTCTCACATGTACGAGGCGCTCCTGTCTCACACGTACGAGGCGCTGCTGTCTCTCACACGTACGAGGCGCTCCTGTATCACACGTACGAGGTGCTCCTGTCTCTCACACACGTACGAGCCGCTCCTGTCTCTCACATGTACGAGGCGCTCCTGTCTCACACGTACGAGGCGCTCCTGTCTCACACGTACGAGGCGCTCCTGTCTCACACACGTATGAGGCGCTCCTGTCTCTCCCACGTACGAGGAGCTCCTGTCTCTCACATGTATGAGGCGCTCCTGTCTCTCACGCGTACGACGCGCTCCTGTCTCTCACACTTACAAGGCGCTCCTGTCTCTCACACGTACGAGGTTTTCCTGTCTCTCACATGTTTGAGGCGCTCCTGTCTCATACACGTACGAGGCGCTCCTGTCTCTCACTCGTACGAGGCGCTCCTGTCTCACACACGTACGAGGCGCTCCTGTCTCACACACGTATGAGGCGCTCCTGTCTCTCCCACGTAAGAGGAGCTCCTGTCTCTCACACGTACGAGGCGCTCCTGTCTCTCACACGTACGACGCGCTCCTGTCTCACACACGTACGAGGCGCTCCTGTCCCTCACACGTACGAGGCGCTCCTGTCTCTCACATGTACGAGGCGCTCCTGTCTCACACGTACGAGGCGCTGCTGTGTCTCACACGTACGAGGTGCTCCTGTCTCTCACACACGTACGAGCCGCTCCTGTCTCTCACATGCACTAGGCGGTCCTGTCTATCACACGTACGAGGCGCTCCTGTCTCTCCCACGTACGAGGCGCTCCTGTCTCACACGTACGAGGCGCTCCTGTCTCACACACGTATGAGGCGCTCCTGTCTCTCCCAAGTACGAGGAGCTCCTGTCTCTCACACGTACGAGGCGCTCCTGTCTCACACACGTACGAGGCGCTCCTGCCTCTCACACGTATGAGGCGCTCCTGTCTCACACGTACGAGGCGCTCCTGTCTCTCACGCGTACGAGGCGCTCCTGTCTCTCACACGTACGAGGCACTCCTGTCTCACACACGTTCGAGGTGCTCCTGTCTCTCACACGTACGAGGCGCTTCTGTCTCTCACATGTACGAGGCGCTCCTGTCTCACACGTACGAGGCGCTGCTGTCTCTCACACGTACGAGGCGCTCCTGTCTCTCACACACATACGAGCCGCTCCTGTCTCTCACACGTACGAGCCGCTCCTGTCTCACACACGTACGAGGCGCTCCTGCCTCTCACACGTATGAGGCGCTCCTGTCTCACACGTACGAGGCGCTCCTGTTTCTCACACGTACGAGGTGCTCCTGTCTCTCACACACGTACGAGCCGCTCCTGTCTCTCACATGTACGAGGCGCTCCTGTCTCACACGTACGAGGCGCTCCTGTCTCACACGTACGAGGCGCTCCTGTTTTTCCCAGTTACGAGGCGCTCCTGTCTCTCCCACGTACGAGGCGCTCCTGTCTCTCACGCGTACGAGGCGCTCCTGTCTCTCACACGTAGGAGGCGCTCCTGTCTCTCACAAGTACAAGGCGCTCCTGTCTCTCACACTTACAAGGCGCTCCTGTCTCTCAAACACGTACGAGGCGCTCCTGTCTCTCACTCGTACGAGGCGCTCCTGTCTCATACACGTACGAGGCGCTCCTGCATCTCACACGTAGGAGGCGCTCCTGTCTCTCACAAGTACAAGGCGCTCCTGTCTCTCACACTTACAAGGCGCTCCTGTCTCTCACACGTACGAGGTTTTCCTGTCTCTCACACGTTTGAGGCGCTCCTGTCTCATACACGTACGAGGCGCTCCTGTCTCTCACTCGTACGAGGCGCTCCTGTCTCACACACGTACGAGGCGCTCCTGTCTCACACACGTATGAGGCGCTCCTGTCTCTCCCACGTACGAGGAGCTCCTGTCTCTCACACGTACGAGGCGCTCCTGTCTCTCACACGTACGACGCGCTCCTGTCTCACACACGTACGAGGCGCTCCTGTCTCTCACACGTACGAGGCGCTCCTGTCTCTCACATGTACGAGGCGCTCCTGTCTCACACGTACGAGGTGTTCCTGTCTCTCACACACGTACGAGCCGCTCCTGTCTCTCACATGCACTAGGCGGTCCTGTCTATCACACGTACGAGGCGCTCCTGTCTCTCCCACGTACGAGGCGCTCCTGTCTCACACGTACGAGGCGCTCCTGTCTCACACACGTATGAGGCGCTCCTGTCTCTCCCAAGTACGAGGAGCTCCTGTCTCTCACACGTACGAGGCGCTCCTGTCTCACACACGTACGAGGCGCTCCTGCCTCTCACACGTATGAGGCGCTCCTGTCTCACACGTACGAGGCGCTCCTGTCTCTCAAGCGTACGAGGCGCTCCTGTCTCTCACACACGTACGAGCCGCTCCTGTCTCTCACACGTACGAGGCGCTCCTGTCTCTCACACGTACGAGGCGCTCCTGTTTTTCCCAGTTACGAGGCGCTCCTGTCTCTCCCACGTACGAGGCGGTCCTGTTTCTCACACGTACGAGGCGCTCTTGTCTCAAACGTACGAGGCGCTCCTGTCTCTCACACGTATGAGGCGCTCCTGTCTCTCCCACGTACGAGGAGCTCCTGTCTCTCACACGTACGAGGCGCCCCTGTCTCTCACACGTATGAGGCGATCCTGTCTCTCACACGTAAGAGGCACTCCTGTCTCACACACGTACGAGGCGCTCCTGACTCACACACGTACGAGGCGCTCCTGTCTCACACACGTACGAGAAGCTCCTTTATCACACGTACGAGGCGCTCCTGTCTCACAGGTACGAGGCGCTCCTGTCTCTAGCACGTACGAGGTTTTCCTGTCTCTCACACGTACGAGCCGCTCCTGTCTCTCACACGTACGAGGCGCTCCTGTCTCACAGGTACGAGGCGCTCCTGTCTCTCACACGTACGAGGTTTTCCTGTCTCTCACACACGTACGAGCCGCTCCTGTCTCTCACACGTACGAGGCGCTCCTGCCTCTCACACGTACGAGGCGCTCCTGTCTCTCACACGTATGAGGCGCTCCTGTCTCTCCCACGTACGAGGCGCTCCTGTCTCTCACACATACGAGGCGCTCCTGTCTCACACGTACGAGGCGCTCCTGTCTCTCAAACATACGAGGCGCTCCTGTCTCACACGTACGAGGCGCTCCTGTCTCTCACACGTATGAGGCGCTCCTGTCTCTCCCACGTACGAGGCGCTCCTGTCTCTCACACGTATGAGGCGCTCCTGTCTCTCCCACGTACGAGGCGCTCCTGTCTCTCCCACGTACGAGGAGCTCCTGTCTCTCACACGTACGAGGCGCCCCTGTCTCTCACACGTATGAGGCGCTCCTGTCTCTCCCACGTACGAGGCGCTCCTGTCTCTCCCACGTACGAGGAGCTCCTGTCTCTCACACGTACGAGCCGCTCCTGTCTCACACACGTACGAGGCGCTCCTGTCTCTCACACGTACGAGGCGCTCCTGTCTCACACACGTACGAGGCGCTCCTGCCTCTCACACGTATGAGGCGCTCCTGTCTCACACGTACGAGGCGCTCCTGTCTCTCACACGTACGAGCCGCTCCTGTCTCACACACGTACGAGGCGCTCCTGTCTCTCACACGTACGAGGCGCTCCTGTCTCTCACACGTACGAGGCGCTCCTGTTTCTCACAAGTACGAGGCGCTCCTGTCTCACACGTACGAGGCGCTCCTGTCTCTCACACGTATGAGGCGCTCCTGTCTCTCACACGTATGAGGCGCTCCTGTCTCTCACACGTACGAGGTGCTCCTGTCTCTCACACACGTACGAGCCGCTCCTGTCTCTCACACGTACGAGGCGCTCCTGTCTCTCACACGTACGAGGAGCTCCTGTCTCACATATACGAGGCGCTCCTGTCTCACACGTACGAGGCGCTCCTGTCTCTCACACACGTACGAGGCGCTCCTGTCTCTCACACGTACGAGGCGCTCCTGTTTTTCGCAGTTACGAGGCGCTCCTGTCTCTCCCACGTACGAGGCGCTCTTGTCTCACACGTACGAGTTGCTCCTGTCTCTCACACTTACAAGGCGCTCCTGTCTCTCAAACACGTACGAGGCGCTCCTGTCTCTCACACGTACGAGGCGCTCCTGTCTCACACACGTACGAGGCTCTCCCGTCTCTCACACGTACGAGGCGCTCCTGTCTCTCACACGTACGAGGCGCTCCTGTCTCACACGTACGAGGCGCTCCTGTCTCTCACACGTACGAGGCGCTCCTGTTTTTCCCAGTTACGAGGCGCTCCTGTCTCTCCCATGTACGAGGCGGTCCTGTTTCTCACACGTACCAGGCGCTCTTGTCTCAAACGTACGAGGCGCTCCTGTCTCTCACACGTATGAGGCGCTCCTGTCTCTCCCACGTACGAGGAGCTCCTGTCTCTCACACGTACGAGGCGCCCCTGTCTCTCACACGTATGAGGCGATCCTGTCTCTCCCACGTACGAGGCGCTCTTGTCTCACACGTACGAGTTGCTCCTGTCTCTCACACTTACAAGGCGCTCCTGTCTCTCAAACACGTACGAGGCGCTCCTGTCTCTCACACGTAAGAGGATCTCCTGTCTCACATATACGAGGCGCTCCTGTCTCTCACACGTACGAGGCGCTCCTGTTTCTCACAAGTACGAGGCGCTCCTGTCTCACACGTACGAGGCGCTCCTGTCTCTCACACGTATGAGGCGCTCCTGTCTCTCCCAGGTACGAGGACCTCCTGTCTCTAACACGTATGAGGCGCTCCTGTCTCTCACACGTATGAGGCGCTCCTGTCTCTCACACGTACGAGGTGCTCCTGTCTCTCACACACGTACGAGCCGCTCCTGTCTCTCACACGTACGAGGCGCTCCTGTCTCTCACACGTACGAGGAGCTCCTGTCTCACATATACGAGGCGCTCCTGTCTCACACGTACGAGGCGCTCCTGTCTCTCACACACGTACGAGGCGCTCCTGTCTCTCACACGTACGAGGCGCTCCTGTTTTTCCCAGTTACGAGGCGCTCCTGTCTCTCCCACGTACGAGGCGGTCCTGTTTCTCACACGTACGAGGCGCCCCTGTCTCTCACACGTATGAGGCGCTCCTGTCTCTCCCACGTACGAGGCGCTCTTGTCTCACACGTACGAGTTGCTCCTGTCTCTCACACTTACAAGGCGCTCCTGTCTCTCAAACACGTATGAGGCGCTCCTGTCTCTCACACGTACGAGGCGCTCCTGTCTCACACACGTACGAGGCTCTCCCGTCTCTCACACGTACGAGGCGCTCCTGTCTCTCACACGTACGAGGCGCTCCTGTCTCACACGTACGAGGCGCTCCTGTCTCTCACACGTACGAGGCGCTCCTGTCTCACACACGTACGAGCCGCTCCTGTCTCTCCCACGTACGAGGAGCTCCTGTCTCACACGTGGGAGAGACAGGAGCGCCTCGTACGTGTGAGACAGCTCCTGTCTCTCACTCGTACGAGGCGCTCCTGTCTCTCACATGTACGAGGCGCTCCTGTCTCACACGTACGAGGCGCTCATGTCTCACATATACGAGGCGCTCCTGTCTCACACGTACAAGGCGCTCCTGTCTCTCACACACGTAAGAGCCGCTCCTGTCTCTCACACGTGCGAGGCGCTCCTGTCTCTCACAGGTACGGGGCGCTCCTGTTTTTCCCAGTTACGAGGCGCTCCTGTCTCTCCCACGTACGAGGCGCTCCTGTCTCTCACGCGTACGAGGCGCTCCTGTCTCTCACACGTAGGAGGCGCTCCTGTCTCTCACAAGTACAAGGCGCTCCTGTCTCTCACACTTACAAGGCGCTCCTGTCTCTCAAATACGTACGAGGCGCTCCTGTCTCTCACACGTTTGAGGCGCTCCTGTCTCATACACGTACGAGGCGCTCCTGTCTCTCACTCGTACGAGGCGCTCCTGTCTCATACACGTACGAGGCGCTCCTGCATCTCACACGTAGGAGGCGCTCCTGTCTCTCACAAGTACAAGGCGCTCCTGTCTCTCACACTTACAAGGCGCTCCTGTCTCTCACACGTACG
This sequence comes from Eucyclogobius newberryi, assembly GCF_026437365.1. Lineage (NCBI taxonomy): Eukaryota > Metazoa > Chordata > Actinopteri > Gobiiformes > Gobiidae > Eucyclogobius > Eucyclogobius newberryi. The sequence goes on from NW_027315757.1 coordinate 3,841,615, forward strand.
AGGTTTTCCTGTCTCTCACACGTTTGAGGCGCTCCTGTCTCATACACGTACGAGGCGCTCCTGTCTCTCACTCGTACGAGGCGCTCCTGTCTCACACACGTACGAGGCGCTCCTGTCTCACACACGTATGAGGCGCTCCTGTCTCTCCCACGTACGAGGAGCTCCTGTCTCTCATACGTACGAGGCGCTCCTGTCTCTCACACGTACGACGCGCTCCTGTCTCACACACGTACGAGGCGCTCCTGTCCCTCACACGTACGAGGCGCTCCTGTCTCTCACATGTACGAGGCGCTCCTGTCTCACACGTACGAGGCGCTGCTGTGTCTCACACGTACGAGGCGCTCCTGTCTCTCACACGTACGACGCGCTCCTGTCGCTCACATGTACGAGGCGCTCCTATCTCACACGTACGAGGCGCTCCTGTCTTACACGTACGAGGCGCTCCTGTCTCTCACACGTACGAGGCGCTCCTGTCTCACACGTACGAGGCGCTCCTGTCTCTCACACGTAAGAGGCGCTCCTGTCTCACACACGTACAAGGAGCTCCTGTCTCTCACTCGTACGAGGCGCTCCCGTCTCTCACATGTACGAGGCGCTCCTGTCTCACACGAACGAGGCGCTCCTGTCTCTCACACGTACGAGGCGCTCATGTCTCACATATACGAGGCGCTCCTGTCTCACACGTACAAGGCGCTCCTGTCTCTCACACACGTAAGAGCCGCTCCTGTCTCTCACACGTGCGAGGCGCTCCTGTCTCTCACAGGTACGAGGCGCTCCTGTTTTTCCCAGTTACGAGGCGCTCCTGTCTCTCCCACGTACGAGGTGCTCCTGTCTCTCACGCGTACGAGGCGCTCCTGTCTCTCACACGTAGGAGGCGCTCCTGTCTCTCACAAGTACAAGGCGCTCCTGTCTCTCACACTTACAAGGCGCTCCTGTCTCTCAAACACGTACGAGGCGCTCCTGTCTCTCACACGTTTGAGGCGCTCCTGTCTCATACACGTACGAGGCGCTCCTGTCTCTCACTCGTACGAGGCGCTCCTGTCTCATACACGTACGAGGCGCTCCTGCATCTCACACGTAGGAGGCGCTCCTGTCTCTCACAAGTACAAGGCGCTCCTGTCTCTCACACTTACAAGGCGCTCCTGTCTCTCACACGTACGAGGTTTTCCTGTCTCTCACACGTTTGAGGCGCTCCTGTCTCATACACGTACGAGGCGCTCCTGTCTCTCACTCGTACGAGGCGCTCCTGTCTCACACACGTACGAGGCGCTCCTGTCTCACACACGTATGAGGCGCTCCTGTCTCTCCCACGTACGAGGAGCTCCTGTCTCTCACACGTACGAGGCGCTCCTGTCTCTCACACGTACGACGCGCTCCTGTCTCACACACGTACGAGGCGCTCCTGTCCCTCACACGTACGAGGCGCTCCTGTCTCTCACATGTACGAGGCGCTCCTGTCTCACACGTACGAGGCGCTGCTGTGTCTCACACGTACGAGGTGCTCCTGTCTCTCACACACGTACGAGCCGCTCCTGTCTCTCACATGCACTAGGCGGTCCTGTCTATCACACGTACGAGGCGCTCCTGTCTCTCCCACGTACGAGGCGCTCCTGTCTCACACGTACGAGGCGCTCCTGTCTCACACACGTATGAGGCGCTCCTGTCTCTCCCAAGTACGAGGAGCTCCTGTCTCTCACACGTACGAGGTGCTCCTGTCTCACACACGTACGAGGCGCTCCTGCCTCTCACACGTATGAGGCGCTCCTGTCTCACACGTACGAGGCGCTCCTGTCTCTCACACGTACGAGGCGCTCCTGTCTCTCACACGTACGAGGCACTCCTGTCTCACACACGTTCGAGGTGCTCCTGTCTCTCACACGTACGAGGCGCTTCTGTCTCTCACATGTACGAGGCGCTCCTGTATCACACGTTCGAGGTGCTCCTGTCTCTCACACGTACGAGGCGCTTCTGTCTCTCACATGTACGAGGCGCTCCTGTCTCACACGTACGAGGCGCTGCTGTCTCTCACACGTACGAGGCGCTCCTGTATCACAAGTACGAGGCACTCCTGTCTCTCACACGTACGAGCCGCTCCTGTCTCACACACGTACGAGGCGCTCCTGCCTCTCACACGTATGAGGCGCTCCTGTCTCACACGTACGAGGCGCTCCTGTTTCTCACACGTACGAGGCGCTCCTGTCTCTCACACGTACGAGGCACTCCTCTCTCTCACACGTACGAGGCGCTCCTGTCTCTCACATGTACGAGGCGCTCCTGTCTCTCACACGTACGAGGCGCTGCTGTCTCTCACACGTACGAGGCGCTCCTGTATCACACGTACGAGGTGCTCCTGTCTCTCACACACGTACGAGCCGCTCCTGTCTCTCACATGTACGAGGCGCTCCTGTCTCACACGTACGAGGCGCTCCTGTCTCACACGTACGAGGCGCTCCTGTCTCACACACGTATGAGGCGCTCCTGTCTCTCCCACGTACGAGGAGCTCCTGTCTCTCACATGTATGAGGCGCTCCTGTCTCTCACGCGTACGACGCGCTCCTGTCTCTCACACTTACAAGGCGCTCCTGTCTCTCACACGTACGAGGTTTTCCTGTCTCTCACACGTTTGAGGCGCTCCTGTCTCATACACGTACGAGGCGCTCCTGTCTCTCACTCGTACGAGGCGCTCCTGTCTCACACACGTACGAGGCGCTCCTGTCTCACACACGTATGAGGCGCTCCTGTCTCTCCCACGTAAGAGGAGCTCCTGTCTCTCACACGTACGAGGCGCTCCTGTCTCTCACACGTACGACGCGCTCCTGTCTCACACACGTACGAGGCGCTCCTGTCCCTCACACGTACGAGGCGCTCCTGTCTCTCACATGTACGAGGCGCTCCTGTCTCACACGTACGAGGCGCTGCTGTGTCTCACACGTACGAGGTGCTCCTGTCTCTCACACACGTACGAGCCGCTCCTGTCTCTCACATGCACTAGGCAGTCCTGTCTATCACACGTACGAGGCGCTCCTGTCTCTCCCACGTACGAGGCGCTCCTGTCTCACACGTACGAGGCGCTCCTGTCTCACACACGTATGAGGCGCTCCTGTCTCTCCCAAGTACAAGGAGCTCCTGTCTCTCACACGTACGAGGCGCTCCTGTCTCACACACGTACGAGGCGCTCCTGCCTCTCACACGTATGAGGCGCTCCTGTCTCACACGTACGAGGCGCTCCTGTCTCTCACGCGTACGAGGCGCTCCTGTCTCTCACACGTACGAGGCACTCCTGTCTCACACACGTTCGAGGTGCTCCTGTCTCTCACACGTACGAGGCGCTTCTGTCTCTCACATGTACGAGGCGCTCCTGTCTCACACGTACGAGGCGCTGCTGTCTCTCACACGTACGAGGCGCTCCTGTATCACACGTACGAGGTGCTCCTGTCTCTCACACACATACGAGCCGCTCCTGTCTCTCACACGTACGAGCCGCTCCTGTCTCACACACGTACGAGGCGCTCCTGCCTCTCACACGTATGAGGCGCTCCTGTCTCACACGTACGAGGCGCTCCTGTTTCTCACACGTACGAGGTGCTCCTGTCTCTCACACACGTACGAGCCGCTCCTGTCTCTCACGTACGAGGCGCTCCTGTCTCACACACGTACGAGGCGCTCCTGTCTCACACACGTATGAGGCGCTCCTGTCTCTCCCACGTACGAGGAGCTCCTGTCTCTCACATGTATGAGGCGCTCCTGTCTCTCACGCGTACGACGCGCTCCTGTCCCTCACACGTACGAGGCGCTCCTGTCTCACACGTACGAGGCGCTCCTGTCTCTCACACGTATGAGGCGCTCCTGTCTCTCCCACGTACGAGGCGCTCCTGTCTCTCACACATATGAGGCGCTCCTGTCTCTCCCACGTACGAGGCGCTCCTGTCTCTCCCACGTACGAGGCGCTCCTGTCTCACAGGTACGAGGCGCTCCTGTCTCACACACGTATGAGGCGCTCCTGTCTCTCCCACGTACGAGGAGCTCCTGTCTCTCACACGTACGAGGCGCTCCTGTCTCTCACACGTACGACGCGCTCCTGTCTCACACACGTACGAGGCGCTCCTGTCCCTCACACGTACGAGGCGCTCCTGTCTCTCACACGTACGAGGCGCTCCTGTCGCTCACATGTACGAGGCGCTCCTATCTCACACGTACGAGGCGCTCCTGTCTTACACGTACGAGGCGCTCCTGTCTCTCACACGTACGAGGCGCTCCTGTCTCACACGTACGAGGCGCTCCTGTCTCTCACACGTAAGAGGCGCTCCTGTCTCACACACGTACGAGGAGCTACTGTCTCTCACTCGTACGAGGCGCTCCTGTCTCTCACATGTACGAGGCGCTCCTGTCTCACACGAACGAGGCGCTCCTGTCTCTCACACGTACGAGGCGCTCATGTCTCACATATACGAGGCGCTCCTGTCTCACACGTACAAGGCGCTCCTGTCTCTCACACACGTAAGAGCCGCTCCTGTCTCTCACACGTGCGAGGCGCTCCTGTCTCTCACAGGTACGAGGCGCTCCTGTTTTTCCCAGTTACGAGGCGCTCCTGTCTCTCCCACGTACGAGGCGCTCCTGTCTCTCACGCGTACGAGGCGCTCCTGTCTCTCACACGTAGGAGGCGCTCCTGTCTCTCACAAGTACAAGGCGCTCCTGTCTCTCACACTTACAAGGCGCTCCTGTCTCTCAAACACGTACGAGGCGCTCCTGTCTCTCACTCGTACGAGGCGCTCCTGTCTCTCACACGTACGAGGCGCTCCTGCATCTCACACGTAGGAGGCGCTCCTGTCTCTCACAAGTACAAGGCGCTCCTGTCTCTCACACTTACAAGGCGCTCCTGTCTCTCACACGTACGAGGTTTTCCTGTCTCTCACACGTTTGAGGCGCTCCTGTCTCATACACGTACGAGGCGCTCCTGTCTCTCACTCGTACGAGGCGCTCCTGTCTCACACACGTACGAGGCGCTCCTGTCTCACACACGTATGAGGCGCTCCTGTCTCTCCCACGTACGAGGAGCTCCTGTCTCTCACACGTACGAGGCGCTCCTGTCTCTCACACGTACGACGCGCTCCTGTCTCACACACGTACGAGGCGCTCCTGTCTCTCACACGTACGAGGCGCTCCTGTCTCTCACATGTACGAGGCGCTCCTGTCTCACACGTACGAGGTGCTCCTGTCTCTCACACACGTACGAGCCGCTCCTGTCTCTCACATGCACTAGGCGGTCCTGTCTATCACACGTACGAGGCGCTCCTGTCTCTCCCACGTACGAGGCGCTCCTGTCTCACACGTACGAGGCGCTCCTGTCTCACACACGTATGAGGCGCTCCTGTCTCTCCCAAGTACGAGGAGCTCCTGTCTCTCACACGTACGAGGCGCTCCTGTCTCACACACGTACGAGGCGCTCCTGCCTCTCACACGTATGAGGCGCTCCTGTCTCACACGTACGAGGCGCTCCTGTCTCTCACGCGTACGAGGCGCTCCTGTCTCTCACACGTACGAGGCACTCCTGTCTCACACACGTTCGAGGTGCTCCTGTCTCTCACACGTACGAGGCGCTTCTGTCTCTCACATGTACGAGGCGCTCCTGTCTCACACGTACGAGGCGCTGCTGTCTCTCACACGTACGAGGCGCTCCTGTATCACACGTACGAGGTGCTCCTGTCTCTCACACACATACGAGCCGCTCCTGTCTCTCACACGTACGAGCCGCTCCTGTCTCACACACGTACGAGGCGCTCCAGCCTCTCACACGTATGAGGCGCTCCTGTCTCACACGTACGAGGCGCTCCTGTTTCTCACACGTACGAGGCGCTCCTGTCTCTCACACGTACGAGGCACTCCTCTCTCTCACACGTACGAGGCGCTCCTGTCTCTCACATGTACGAGGCGCTCCTGTCTCACACGTACGAGGCGCTGCTGTCTCTCACACGTACGAGGCGCTCCTGTATCACACGTACGAGGTGCTCCTGTCTCTCACACACGTACGAGCCGCTCCTGTCTCTCACATGTACGAGGCGCTCCTGTCTCACACGTACGAGGCGCTCCTGTCTCACACGTACGAGGCGCTCCTGTCTCTCCCACGTACGAGGAGCTCCTGTCTCTCACGCGTACGACGCGCTCCTGTCTCACACGTACGAGGCGCTCCTGTCTCTCACACGTACGAGGCGCTCCTGTCTCACACGTACGAGGCGCTCCTGTCTCTCACACGTATGAGGCGCTCCTGTCTCTCCCACGTACGAGGCGCTCCTGTCTCTCACACATATGAGGCGCTCCTGTCTCTCCCACGTACGAGGCGCTCCTGTCTCTCCCACGTACGAGGCGCTCCTGTCTAACACGTACGAGGCGCTCCAGTCTCACACACGTATGAGGCGCTCCTGTCTCTCCCACGTACGAGGAGCTCCTGTCTCTCACACGTACGAGGCGCTCCTGTCTCACACACGTACGAGGCGCTCCTGTCCCTCACACGTACGAGGCGCTCCTGTCTCTCACACGTACGAGGCGCTCCTGTCGCTCACATGTACGAGGCGCTCCTATCTCACACGTACGAGGCGCTCCTGTCTTACACGTACGAGGCGCTCCTGTCTCTCACACGTACGAGGCGCTCCTGTCTCACACGTACGAGGCGCTCCTGTCTCTCACACGTAAGAGGCGCTCCTGTCTCACACACGTACGAGGAGCTCCTGTCTCTCACTCGTACGAGGCGCTCCTGTCTCTCACATGTACGAGGCGCTCCTGTCTCACACGAACGAGGCGCTCCTGTCTCTCACACGTACGAGGCGCTCATGTCTCACATATACGAGGCGCTCCTGTCTCACACGTACAAGGCGCTCCTGTCTCTCACACACGTAAGAGCCGCTCCTGTCTCTCACACGTGCGAGGCGCTCCTGTCTCTCACAGGCACGAGGCGCTCCTGTTTTTCCCAGTTACGAGGCGCTCCTGTCTCTCCCACGTACGAGGCGCTCCTGTCTCTCACGCGTACGAGGCGCTCCTGTCTCTCACACGTAGGAGGCGCTCCTGTCTCTCACAAGTACAAGGCGCTCCTGTCTCTCACACTTACAAGGCGCTCCTGTCTCTCAAACACGTACGAGGCGCTCCTGTCTCTCACACGTTTGAGGCGCTCCTGTCTCATACACGTACGAGGCGCTCCTGTCTCTCACTCGTACGAGGCGCTCCTGTCTCACACACGTACGAGGCGCTCCTGCATCTCACACGTAGGAGGCGCTCCTGTCTCTCACAAGTACAAGGCGCTCCTGTCTCTCACACTTACAAGGCGCTCCTGTCTCTCACACGTACGAGGTTTTCCTGTCTCTCACACGTTTGAGGCGCTCCTGTCTCATACACGTACGAGGCGCTCCTGTCTCTCACTCGTACGAGGCGCTCCTGTCTCACACACGTACGAGGCGCTCCTGCATCTCACACGTATGAGGCGCTCCTGTCTCACACGTACGAGGCGCTCCTGTTTCTCACACTTACGAGGTGCTCCTGTCTCTCACACGTACGAGGCACTCCTGTCTCACACACGTTCGAGGTGCTCCTGTCTCTCACACGTACGAGGCGCTCCTGTCTCTCACATGTACGAGGCGCTCCTGTCTCACACGTACGAGGCGCTGCTGTGTCTCACACGTACGAGGTGCTCCTGTCTCTCACACACGTACGAGCCGCTCCTGTCTCTCACATGCACTAGGCGGTCCTGTCTATCACACGTACGAGGCGCTCCTGTCTCTCCCACGTACGAGGCGCTCCTGTCTCACACGTACGAGGCGCTCCTGTCTCACACACGTATGAGGCGCTCCTGTCTCTCCCAAGTACGAGGAGCTCCTGTCTCTCACACGTACGAGGCGCTCCTGTCTCACACACGTACGAGGCGCTCCTGCCTCTCACACGTATGAGGCGCTCCTGTCTCACACGTACGAGGCGCTCCTGTCTCTCACGCGTACGAGGCGCTTCTGTCTCTCACATGTACGAGGCGCTCCTGTCTCACACGTACGAGGCGCTGCTGTCTCTCACACGTACGAGGCGCTCCAGTATCACACGTACGAGGTGCTCCTGTCTCTCACACACATACGAGCCGCTCCTGTCTCTCACACGTACGAGGCGCTCCTGTCTCTCACACGTACGAGGCGCTCCTGTTTTTCCCAGTTACGAGGCGCTCCTGTCTCTCCCACGTACGAGGCGCTCCTGTCTCTAACACGTACAAGGTGCTCCTGTCTCACACACGTACGAGGCTCTCCTGTCTTTCCCACGTACAAGGCGCTCCTGTCTCTCACACGCACGAGGCGCTCCTGTCTCTCACACGTACGAGGCGCTCCTGTCTCTCACACGTACGAGGCGGTCCTGTCTCTCACACGTACAAGGCGCTCCTGTCTCTCAAACACGTACGAGGCGCTCGTGTCTCTCACACGTACGAGGCGCTCGTGTCTCTCACACGTACGAGGCGCTCCTGTCTCTCACACGTACGAGGCGCTCCTGTCTCTCGCACGTACGAGGCGGTCCTGTCTCTCCCACGTACAAGGTGCTCCTGTCTCTCACACGTACGAGACGCTCCTGTCTCTCCCACGAACGAGGCGCTCCTGTCTCTCACACGTACGAGGCGCTCCTGTCTCTCACACGCACGAGGCTCTCCTGTCTCTCACACGTACGAGGCGCTCCTGTCTCTCACACGTACGAGGCGGTTCTGTCTCTCCCACGTACAAGGTGCTCCTGTCTCTCACACGTACGAGACGCTCCTGTCCCTCACACGTATGAGGCGCTCCTGTCTCTCACACGTACAAGGCGCTCCTGTCTCTCACACGTACAAGGCGCTCCTGTCCCTCACACGTACGAGGCGCTCCTGTCTCTCACACGTACGAGGCGCTCCTGTCTCTCGCACGTACGAGGCGCTCCTGTCTCGCACCTACGAGGCGCTCCTGTCTCTCACACGTAAGAGGCGCTCCTGTCCCTCACACGTATGAGGCACTCTTGACTCACACACGTAAGAGGAGCTCCTGTCTCTCACACGTACGAGGCGCTCCTGTCTCTCACATGTACGAGGCGCTCCTGTCTCACACGAACGAGGCGCTGCTGTCTCACATATACGAGGCGCTCCTGTCTCACACGTACGAGGCGCTCCTGTCTCTCACACACGTACGAGCCGCTCCTGTCTCTCACACGTACGAGGCGCTCCTGTCTCTCACACGTATGAGGCGCTCCTGTTTGTCCCAGTTACGAGGCGCTCCTGTCTCTCCCACGTACGAGGCGCTCCTGTCTCTCACGCATACGAGGCGCTCCTGTCGCTCACATGTACGAGGCGCTCCTATCTCACACGTACGAGGCGCTCCTGTCTCTCACACGTACAAGGCGCTCCTGTCTCTCACACGTACGAGGCGTTCCTGTCTCTCACACGTACGAGGCGCTCCTGTTTCTCACAATTACGAGGCGCTCCTGTCTCACACGTACGAGGCGGTCCTGTCTCTCACACGTATGAGACGCTCCTGTCTCTCCCACGTACGAGGCGCTCCTGTCTCTCACACGTATGAGGCGCTCCTGTCTCTCCCACGTACGAGGAGCTCCTGTCTCACACACGTACGTGGCGCTCCTGTCCCTCACACGTACGAGGCGCTCCTGTCTCTCAAACACATGAGGCGCTCCTGTCGCTCACATGTACGAGGCGCTCCTATCTCACACGTACGAGGCGCTCCTGTCTCTCACAAGTACAAGGCGCTCCTGTCTCACACGTACGAGGCGCTCCTGTCTCTCACACGTATGAGGCGCTCCTGTCTCACACATGTATGAGGAGCTCCTGTCACTCACACGTACGAGGCGCTCCTGTCTCCCACATGTACGAGGCGCTCCTGTCTCACACGAACGAGGCGCTCCTGTCTCTCACACGTACGAGGAGCTCCTGTCTCACATATACGAGGCGCTCCTGTCTCACACGTACGAGGCGCTCCTGTCTCTCACACACGTACGAGCCGCTCCTGTCTCTCACACGTACGAGGCGCTCCTGTCTCTCACACGTACGAGGCGCTCCTGTTTTTCCCAGTTACGAGGCGCTCCTGTCTCTCCCACGTACAAGGCGGTCCTGTCTCTCACACGTACGAGGCGCCCATGTCTCTCACACGTATGAGGCGCTCCTGTCTCTCCCACGTACGTGGCGCTCTTGTCTCACACGTACGAGTTGCTCCTGTCTCTCACACTTACAAGGCGCTCCTGTCTCTCAAACACGTACGAGGCGCTCCTGTCTCTCACACGTACGAGGCGCTCCTGTCTCACACACGTACAAGGCTCTCCCGTCTCTCACACGTACGAGGCGCTCCTGTCTCTCACAGGTACGAGGCGCTCCTGTCTCACACGTACGAGGCGCTCCTGTCTCTCACACGTACAAGGTTTTCCTGTCTCTCACACACGTACGAGCCACTCCTGTCTCACACAAGTACGAGGCGCTCCTGTCTCTCACACGTACGAGGCGCTCCTGTCTCACACACGTACGAGGCGCTCCTGCCTCTCACACGTATGAGGCGCTCCTGTCTCACACGTACGAGGCGCTCCTTTCTCACACACGTTCGAGGTGCTCCTGTCTCTCACACGTACGAGGCGCTCCTGTCTCTCACACGTACGAGGCGCTCCTGTCTCACACGTACGAGGCGCTGCTGTCTCTCACACGTACGAGGCGCTCCTGTATCACACGTACGAGGCGCTCCTGTCTCTCACACGTACGAGGCACTCCTGTCTCTCACACGTACGAGGCGCTCCTGTCTCTCACACGTACCAGGTGCTCCTGTCTCTCCCACGTACGAGGCTCTCCTGTCTCTCCCACGTACGAGGCGCTCCTGTCTCTCACACGTACGAGGCGCTCCTGTTTGTCCCAGTTACGAGGCGCTCCTGTCCTCCCACGTACGAGGCGCTCCTGTCTCTCACGCGTACGAGGCGCTCCTGTCTCTCACACGTACGAGGCGCTCCTGTCTCTCACACATACGAGGCGCTCCTGTCGCTCACATGTACGAGGCGCTCCTATCTCACACGTACGAGGCGCTCCTGTCTCTCACACGTACAAGGCGCTCCTGTCTCTCACACGTACGAGGCGCTCCTGTCTTACACGTACGAGGCGCTCCTGTCTCTCACACGTACGAGGCGCTCCTGTTTCTCACACGTACGAGGCGGTCCTGTCTCTCACACGTATGAGACGCTCCTGTCTCTCCCACGTACGAGGCGCTCCTGTCTCTCACACGTATGAGGCGCTCCTGTCTCTCCCACGTACGAGGAGCTCCTGTCTCTCACACGTACGAGGCGCTCCTGTCTCTCACACGTATGAGGCGCTCCTGTCTCTAACACGTACGAGTTGCTCCTGTCTCTCACACTTACAAGGCGCTTCTGTCTCTCAAACACGTACGAGGCGCTCCTGTCTCTCACACGTACGAGGCGCTCCTGTCTCACACACGTACGAGGCGCTACTGTCTCTCACACGTATAAGGCGCTCCTGTCTCTCACACGTACGAGGCGCTCCTGTCTCTCACACGTATGAGGCGCTCCTGTCTCTAACACGTACGAGTTGCTCCTGTCTCTCACACTTACAAGGCGCTCCTGTCTCTCAAACACGTACGAGGCGCTCCTGTCTCTCACACGTACGAGGCGCTCCTGTCTCTCACAGGTACGAGGCGCTCCTGTCTTTCCACCTACGAGGCGCTCCTGTCTCTCACAGGGACAAGGCGCTCCTGTCTCTCACACGTACGAGGCGCTCCTGTCTCTCACACGCACGAGGCGCTCCTGTCTCTCACACGTACGAGGCGCTCCTGTCTCACACGGACGAGGCGCTCCTGTCTCTCAAACGTACGAGGCGCTCCTGTCTTTCCACGTACGAGGCGCTCCTGTCTCTCACACGGACAAGGCGCTCCTGTCTCTCACACGTACGAGGCGCTCCTGTCTCTCACACGTACGAGGCGCTCCTGTCTCTCACACGTACGAGGCGCTCCTGTCTCACACGGACGAGGCGCTCCTGTCTCTCACACGTACGAGGCGCTCCTGTCTCTCCCACGTACGAGGTGCTCCTTTCTCTCACTCGTACGAGGCGCTCCTGTCTCTCACACGTACGAGGCGCTCCTGTCTCTCACACGTACGAGGCGCTCCTGTCTCACACGTACGAGGCGCTCCTGTCTCAAACACGTACGAGGCGCTCCTGTCTCTCACACGTACGAGGCGCTCCTGTCTCACACGTACGAAGCGCTCCTGTCTCACACGTACGAAGCGCTCCTGTCTAACACGTACGAGGCGCTCCTGTCTCTCACACGTACGAGGCGCTCCTGTCTCTCCCACGTACAAGGTTCTCCTGTCTCTCACACGTACGAGGCGCTCCAATCTCTCACTCGTACGAGGCGCTCCTGTCTCACACGTACGAAGCGCTCCTGTCTCACACGTACGAAGCGCTCCTGTCTAACACGTACGAGGCGCTCCTGTCTCACACACGTACGAGGCGCTGCTGTCTCTCACACGTACGAGGCGCTCCTGTCTCACACACGTACGAGGCGCTCCTGTCTCACACACGTACGAGGCGCTCCTGTCTCACACACGTACGAGGCCACTCCTGTCTCTCACACGTACGAGGCGCTCCTGTCTCTCACACGTACCAGGTGCTCCTGTCTCTCCCACGTACGAGGTGCTCCTGTCTCTCACACGTACGAGGCGCTCCTGTCTCTCACACGTACAAGGCGCTCCTGTCTCTCCCACGTACGAGGTTCTCCTGTCTCTCACACGTACGAGGCGCTCCAATCTCTCACTCGTACGAGGCGCTCCTGTCTCACACGTACGAAGCGCTCCTGTCTCACACGTACGAAGCGCTCCTGTCTAACACGTACGAGGCGCTCCTGTCTCACACACGTACGAGGCGCTGCTGTCTCTCACACGTACGAGGCGCTCCTGTCTCACACACGTACGAGGCGCTCCTGTCTCACACACGTACGAGGCCACTCCTGTCTCTCACACCTACGAGGCGCTCCTGTCTCACACACGTACGAGGCGCTCCTGTCTCTCACACGTACGAGGCGCTCCTGTCTCTCACACGTACGAGGCGCTCCTGTCTCACACGTACGAGGCGCTCCTGTCTCAAACACGTACGAGGCGCTCCTGTCTCTCACACGTACGAGGCGCTCCTGTCTCACACGTACGAAGCGCTCCTGTCTCACACGTACGAAGCGCTCCTGTCTAACACGTACGAGGCGCTCCTGTCTCTCACACGTACGAGGCGCTCCTGTCTCTCCCACGTACAAGGTTCTCCTGTCTCTCACTCGTACGAGGCGCTCCTGTCTCACACGTACGAAGCGCTCCTGTCTCACACGTACGAAGCGCTCCTGTCTAACACGTACGAGGCGCTCCTGTCTCACACACGTACGAGGCGCTGCTGTCTCTCACACGTACGAGGCGCTCCTGTCTCACACACGTACGAGGCGCTCCTGTCTCACACACGTACGAGGCGCTCCTGTCTCACACACGTACGAGGCCACTCCTGTCTCTCACACGTACGAGGCGCTCCTGTCTCTCACACGTACCAGGTGCTCCTGTCTCTCCCACGTACGAGGCTCTCCTGTCTCTCCCACGTACGAGGCGCTCCTGTCTCTCACACGTACGAGGCGCTCCTGTCTCTCACACGTACAAGGCGCTCCTGTCTCTCCCACGTACGAGGTTCTCCTGTCTCTCACACGTACGAGGCGCTCCAATCTCTCACTCGTACGAGGCGCTCCTGTCTCACACGTACGAAGCGCTCCTGTCTCACACGTACGAAGCGCTCCTGTCTAACACGTACGAGGCGCTCCTGTCTCACACACGTACGAGGCCACTCCTGTCTCTCACACCTACGAGGCGCTCCTGTCTCACACACGTACGAGGCGCTCCTGTCTCACACACGTACGAGGCCACTCCTGTCTCTCACACCTACGAGGCGCTCCTGTCTCACACACGTACGAGGCGCTCCTGTCTCTCACACGTACGAGGCGCTCCTGTCTCTCACACGTACGAGGCGCTCCTGTCTCACACGTACGAGGCGCTCCTGTCTCAAACACGTACGAGGCGCTCCTGTCTCTCACACGTACGAGGCGCTCCTGTCTCACACGTACGAAGCGCTCCTGTCTCACACGTACGAAGCGCTCCTGTCTAACACGTACGAGGCGCTCCTGTCTCTCACACGTACGAGGCGCTCCTGTCTCTCCCACGTACAAGGTTCTCCTGTCTCTCACACGTACGAGGCGCTCCAATCTCTCACTCGTACGAGGCGCTCCTGTCTCACACGTACGAAGCGCTCCTGTCTCACACGTACGAGGCGCTCCTGTCTCACACACGTACGAGGCGCTGCTGTCTCTCACACGTACGAGGCGCTCCTGTCTCTCACACGTACCAGGTGCTCCTGTCTCTCCCACGTACGAGGCTCTCCTGTCTCTCCCACGTACGAGGCGCTCCTGTCTCTCACACGTACGAGACGCTCCTGTTTGTCCCAGTTACGAGGCGCTCCTGTCTCTCCCACGTACGAGGCGCTCCTGTCTCTCACACGTACGAGGCGCTCCTGTCTCTCACACATACGAGGCGCTCCTGTCGCTCACATGTACGAGGCGCTCCTATCTCACACGTACGAGGCGCTCCTGTCTCTCACACGTACAAGGCGCTCCTGTCTCTCACACGTACGAGGCGCTCCTGTCTTACACGTACGAGGCGCTCCTGTCTCTCACACGTACGAGGCGCTCCTGTTTCTCACAAGTACGAGGCGCTCCTGTCTCACACGTACGAGGCGGTCCTGTCTCTCACACGTACGAGGCGCTCCTGTCTCACACACGTACGAGGCGCTCCTGTCTCACACACGTACGAGGCGCTCCTGTCTCACACACGTACGAGGCGCTCCTGTCTCTCCCACGTACGAGGTGCTCCTGTCTCTCACACGTACGAGGCGCTCCTGTCTCTCACACGTACGAGGCGCTCCTGTCTCTCACACGTACGAGGCGCTCCTGTCTCACACACGTACGAGGCGCTCCTGTCTCTCACACGTATGAGGCGCTCCTGTCTCTAACACGTACGAGTTGCTCCTGTCTCTCACACTTACAAGGCGCTCCTGTCTCTCAAACACGTACAAGGCGCTCCTGTCTCTCACACGTACGAGGCACTCCTGTCTCACACACGTACGAGGCGCTCCTGTCTCACACACGTACGAGGCTCTCCCGTCCCTCACACGTACAAGGCGCTCCTGTCTCTCACACGTACGAGAAGCTCCTGTATCACACGTACGAGGCGCTCCTGTCTCACACGTACGAGGCGCTCCTGTCTCTCACACACGTACGAGCCGCTCCTGTCTCACACACGTACGAGGCGCTCCTGTCTCTCACACGTCGGAGGCGCTCCTGTCTCTCACACGTACGAGGCGCTCCTGTCTCTCACACGTACGAGGCGCTCCTGTCTCACACACGTACGAGGCGCTCCTGTCTCTCACATGTACGAGGCGCTCCTGTCTCTAACACGTACGAGTTGCTCCTGTCTCACACACGTACGAGGCGCTCCTGTCTCTCACACGTACTTCGTCTCACACGTACGAAGCGCTCCTGTCTAACACGTACGAGACGCTCCTGTCTCACACACCTACGAGGCGCTCCTGTCTCACACACGTACGAGGCGCTCCTGTCTCTCACACGTACGAGGCACTCCTGTCTCTCACACGTACGAGGCCACTCCTGTCTCTCACACCTACAAGGCGCTCCTGTCTCACACACGTACGAGGCGCTCCTGTCTCTCACACGTAAGAGGTGCTCCTGTCTCTCACACGTACGAGGCGCTCCTGTCTCTCACAAGTACGAGGCGCTCCTGTCTCTCACACGTACGAGGCTCTCCTGTCTCTCCCACGTACGAGGCGCTCCTGTCTCTCACACGTACGAGGCGCTCCTGTTTGTCCCAGTTACGAGGCGCTCCTGTCCCTCCCACGTACGAGGCGCTCCTGTCTCTCACGCATACGAGGCGCTCCTGTCGCTCACATGTACGAGGCGCTCCTATCTCACACGTACGAGGCGCTCCTGTCTCTCACACGTACAAGGCGCTCCTGTCTCTCACACGTACGAGGCGCTCCTGTCTTACACGTACGAGGCGCTCCTGTCTCTCACACGTACGAGGCGCTCCTTTTTCTCACAAGTACGAGGCGCTCCTGTCTCACACGTACGAGGCGGTCCTGTCTCTCACACGTATGAGACGCTCCTGTCTCTCCCACGTACGAGGCGCTCCTGTCTCTCACACGTATGAGGCGCTCCTGTCTCTCACACGTACGAGGCGCTCCTGTCTCTCACACGTATGAGGCGCTCCTGTCTCTAACACGTACGAGTTGCTCCTGTCTCTCACACGTACGAGGCGCTCCTGTCTCTCACACGTACGAGGCGCTCCTGTCTCTCACACGTACGAGGCGCTCCTGTCTCTCACACGTACAAGGCGCTCCTGTCTCTCACACGTACGAGGCGCTCCTGTCTTACACGTACGAGGCGCTTCTTTCTCTCACACGTACGAGGCGCTCCTGTTTCTCACAAGTACGAGGCGCTCCTGTCTCACACGTACGAGGCGGTCCTGTCTCTCACACGTATGAGACGCTCCTGTCTCTCCCACGTACGAGGCGCTCCTGTCTCTCACACGTATGAGGCGCTCCTGTCTCTCCCACGTACGAGGAGCTCCTGTCTCTCACACGTACGAGGCGCTCCTGTCTCTCACACGTATGAGGCGCTCCTGTCTCTAACACGTACGAGTTGCTCCTGTCTCTCACACGTACGAGGCGCTCCTGTCTCTCACACGTACGAGGCGCTCCTGTCTCTCACACGTACGAGGCGCTCCTGTCTCTCACACGTACGAGGCGCTCCTGTCTTTCCCACGTACGAGGTGCTCCTGTCTCTCACACGTACGAGGCGCTCCTGTCTCTCACACGTACGAGGCGCTCCTGTCTCTCACACGTACGAGGCGCTCCTGTCTCACACACGTACGAGGCGCTCCTGTCTCTCACACGTACGAGGCGCTCCTGTCTCTCACACCTACGAGGCGCTCCTGTCTCACACACGTACGAGGCGCTCCTGTCTCTCACATGTACGAGGCGCTCCTGTCTCTAACACGTACGAGTTGCTCCTGTCTCACACACGTACGAGGCGCTCCTGTCTCTCACACGTACGAAGCGCTCCTGTCTAACACGTACGAGACGCTCCTGTCTCACACACCTACGAGGCGCTCCTGTCTCACACACGTACGAGGCGCTCCTGTCTCTCACACGTACGAGGCACTCCTGTCTCTCACACGTACGAGGCCACTCCTGTCTCTCACACCTACAAGGCGCTCCTGTCTCACACACGTACGAGGCGCTCCTGTCTCTCACACGTAAGAGGTGCTCCTGTCTCTCACACGTACGAGGCGCTCCTGTCTCTCACAAGTACGAGGCGCTCCTGTCTCTCACACGTACGAGGCTCTCCTGTCTCTCCCACGTACGAGGCGCTCCTGTCTCTCACACGTACGAGGCGCTCCTGTTTGTCCCAGTTACGAGGCGCTCCTGTCCCTCCCACGTACGAGGCGCTCCTGTCTCTCACGCATACGAGGCGCTCCTGTCGCTCACATGTACGAGGCGCTCCTATCTCACACGTACGAGGCGCTCCTGTCTCTCACACGTACAAGGCGCTCCTGTCTCTCACACGTACGAGGCGCTCCTGTCTTACACGTACGAGGCGCTCCTGTCTCTCACACGTACGAGGCGCTCCTTTTTCTCACAAGTACGAGGCGCTCCTGTCTCACACGTACGAGGCGGTCCTGTCTCTCACACGTATGAGACGCTCCTGTCTCTCCCACGTACGAGGCGCTCCTGTCTCTCACACGTATGAGGCGCTCCTGTCTCTCACACGTACGAGGCGCTCCTGTCTCTCACACGTATGAGGCGCTCCTGTCTCTAACACGTACGAGTTGCTCCTGTCTCTCACACGTACGAGGCGCTCCTGTCTCTCACACGTACGAGGCGCTCCTGTCTCTCACACGTACAAGGCGCTCCTGTCTCTCACACGTACGAGGCGCTCCTGTCTTACACGTACGAGGCGCTTCTTTCTCTCACACGTACGAGGCGCTCCTGTTTCTCACAAGTACGAGGCGCTCCTGTCTCACACGTACGAGGCGGTCCTGTCTCTCACACGTATGAGACGCTCCTGTCTCTCCCACGTACGAGGCGCTCCTGTCTCTCACACGTATGAGGCGCTCCTGTCTCTCCCACGTACGAGGAGCTCCTGTCTCTCACACGTACGAGGCGCTCCTGTCTCTCACACGTATGAGGCGCTCCTGTCTCTAACACGTACGAGTTGCTCCTGTCTCTCACACGTACGAGGCGCTCCTGTCTCTCACACGTACGAGGCGCTCCTGTCTCTCACACGTACGAGGCGCTCCTGTCTCTCACACGTACGAGGCGCTCCTGTCTTTCCCACGTACGAGGCGCTCCTGTCTCTCACACGTACGAGGCATTCCTGTCTTTCACACGTACGAGGCGCTCCTGTCTCACACGTACGAGGCGCTCCTGTCTCTCACACGTACGAGGCGCTCCTGTCTTTCCCACGTACGAGGCGCTCCTGTCTCTCACACGTACGAGGCGCTCCTGTCTCTCACACGTACGAGGCGCTCCTGTCTCTCACACGTACGAGGCGCTCCTGTCTCTCACACGTACGAGGCGCTCCTTTCTCTCACACGTACGAGGCGCTCCTGTCTCTCACACGTACGAGGCGCTCCTGTCTCACACGTACGAGGCGTACCTGTCTCTCACACGTACGAGGCGCCCCTGTCTCTCACAAGTACGAAGCGCTCCTGTCCCTCACACGTACGAGGCGCTCCTGTCTCTCCCACGTACGAGGCGCTCCTGTCTCTCACACGTACGAGGCGCTCCTGTCTCACACGTACGAGGCGCTCCTGTCTCACACGCACGAGGCGCTCCTGTCTCACACACGTACGAGGCGCTCCTGTCTCTCCCACGTACGAGGCGCTCCTGTCTCTCACACGTACGAGGCGCTCCTGTCTCTCACACAAACGAGGCGCTCCTGTCACTAACACGTACGAGGCGCTCCTGTCTCTCACACGTACGAGGCGCTCCTGTCTCACACGCACGAGGCGCTCCTGTCTCACACACGTACGAGGCGCTCCTGTCTCTCACACGTACGAGGTGCTCCTGTCTCTCCCACGTACGAGGCGCTCCTGTCTCACACACGTACGAGGCGCTCCTGTCTCTCACACGTATGAGGCGCTCCTGTCTCTAACACGTACAAGTTGCTCCTGTCTCTCACACTTACAAGGCGCTCCTGTCTCTCAAACACGTACAAGGCGCTCCTGTCTCTCACACGTACGAGGCACTCCTGTCTCACACACGTACGAGGCGCTCCTGTCTCACACACGTACGAGGCTCTCCCGTCTCTCACACGTACAAGGCGCTCCTGTCTCTCACACGTACGAGAAGCTCCTGTATCACACGTACGAGGCGCTCCTGTCTCACACGTACGAGGCGCTCCTGTCTCTCACACACGTACGAGCCGCTCCTGTCTCACACACGTACGAGGCGCTCCTGTCTCTCACACGTCGGAGGCGCTCCTGTCTCTCACACGTACGAGGCGCTCCTGTCTCTCACACGTACGAGGCGCTCCTGTCTCACACACGTACGAGGCGCTCCTGTCTCTCACATGTACGAGGCGCTCCTGTCTCTAACACGTACGAGTTGCTCCTGTTTCACACACGTACGAGGCGCTCCTGTCTCTCACACGTACTTCGTCTCACACGTACGAAGCGCTCCTGTCTAACACGTACGAGACGCTCCTGTCTCACACACCTACGAGGCGCTCCTGTCTCACACACGTACGAGGCGCTCCTGTCTCTCACACGTACGAAGCGCTCCTGTCTAACACGTACGAGACGCTCCTGTCTCACACACCTACGAGGCGCTCCTGTCTCACACACGTACGAGGCGCTCCTGTCTCTCACACGTACGAGGCACTCCTGTCTCTCACACGTACGAGGCCACTCCTGTCTCTCACACCTACAAGGCGCTCCTGTCTCACACACGTACGAGGCGCTCCTGTCTCTCACACGTAAGAGGTGCTCCTGTCTCTCACACGTACGAGGCGCTCCTGTCTCTCACACGTACGAGGCGCTCCTGTCTCTCACACGTACGAGGCTCTCCTGTCTCTCCCACGTACGAGGCGCTCCTGTCTCTCACACGTACGAGGCGCTCCTGTTTGTCCCAGTTACGAGGCGCTCCTGTCCCTCCCACGTACGAGGCGCTCCTGTCTCTCACGCATACGAGGCGCTCCTGTCGCTCACATGTACGAGGCGCTCCTATCTCACACGTACGAGGCGCTCCTGTCTCTCACACGTACAAGGCGCTTCTGTCTCTCACACGTACGAGGCGCTCCTGTCTTACACGTACGAGGCGCTCCTGTCTCTCACACGTACGAGGCGCTCCTTTTTCTCACAAGTACGAGGCGCTCCTGTCTCACACGTACGAGGCGGTCCTGTCTCTCACACGTATGAGACGCTCCTGTCTCTCCCACGTACGAGGCGCTCCTGTCTCTCACACGTACGAGGCGCTCCTGTCTCACACGCACGAGGCGCTCCTGTCTCACACACGTACGAGGCGCTCCTGTCTCTCACACGTACGAGGTGCTCCTGTCTCTCCCACGTACGAGGCGCTCCTGTCTCTCACACGTACGAGGCACTCCTGTCTTTCCCACGTACGAGGCGCTCCTGTCTCTCACACGTACGAGGCATTCCTGTCTCTCACACGTACGAGGCGTTCCTGTCTCTCACACGTACGAGGCGCTCCTGTCTCACACGTACGAGGCGCTCCTGTCTCTCACACGTACGAGGCATTCCTGTCTCTCACACGTACGAGGCGTTCCTGTCTCTCACACGTACGAGGCGCTCCTGTCTCACACGTACGAGGCGCTCCTGTCTCTCACACACGTACGAGGAGCTCCTGTCTCACACGTACGAGGCGCTCCTGTCTCTCACACGTACGAGGCCACTCCTGTCTCTCACACCTACGAGGCGCTCCTGTCTCACACACGTTCGAGGCGCTCCTGTCTCTTACATGTACGAGGCGCTCCTGTCTCTTACACGTACGAGGCGCTCCTGTCTCACACAGGTACGAGGCTCTCCTGTCTCTCCCACGTACGAGGCGCTCCTGTCTCGGCGACGTACGAGGTGCTCCTGTCTCTCATACGTACGAGGCGCTCCTGTCTCTCACACGTACGAGGCGCTCCTGTCCCTCACACGTACGAGGCGCTCCTGTCTCACACACGTTCGAGGCGCTCCTGTCTCTTACATGTACGAGGCGCTCCTGTCTCTTACACGTACGAGGCGCTCCTGTCTCACACGGGTACGAGGCTCTCCTGTCTCTCCCACGTACGAGGCGCTCCTGTCTCTCACACGTACGAGGCGCTCCTGTCTCTCACACGTACGAGGCGCTCCTTTCTCTCACACGTACGAGGCGCTCCTGTCTCTCACACGTACGAGGCGCTCCTTTTTCTCACAAGTACGAGGCGCTCCTGTCTCACACGTACGAGGCGGTCCTGTCTCTCACACGTATGAGACGCTCCTGTCTCTCCCACGTACGAGGCGCTCCTGTCTCTCACACGTATGAGGCGCTCCTGTCTCTCACACGTACGAGGCGCTCCTGTCTCTCACACGTATGAGGCGCTCCTGTCTCTAACACGTACGAGTTGCTCCTGTCTCTCACACGTACGAGGCGCTCCTGTCTCTCACACGTACGAGGCGCTCCTGTCTCTCACACGTACGAGGCGCTCCTGTCTCTCACACGTACAAGGCGCTCCTGTCTCTCACACGTACGAGGCGCTCCTGTCTTACACGTACGAGGCGCTTCTTTCTCTCACACGTACGAGGCGCTCCTGTTTCTCACACACGTACGAGGCGCTCCTGTCTCACACGTACGAGGCGGTCCTGTCTCTCACACGTATGAGACGCTCCTGTCTCTCCCACGTACGAGGCGCTCCTGTCTCTCACACGTATGAGGCGCTCCTGTCTCTCCCACGTACGAGGAGCTCCTGTCTCTCACACGTACGAGGCGCTCCTGTCTCTCACACGTATGAGGCGCTCCTGTCTCTAACACGTACGAGTTGCTCCTGTCTCTCACACGTACGAGGCGCTCCTGTCTCTCACACGTACGAGGCGCTCCTGTCTCTCACACGTACGATGCGCTCCTGTCTCTCACACGTACGAGGCGCTCCTGTCTTTCCCACGTACGAGGCGCTCCTGTCTCTCACACGTACGAGGCATTCCTGTCTTTCACACGTACGAGGCGCTCCTGTCTCACACGTACGAGGCGCTCCTGTCTCTCACACGTACGAGGCGCTCCTGTCTTTCCCACGTACGAGGCGCTCCTGTCTCTCACACGTACGAGGCGCTCCTGTCTCTCACACGTACGAGGCGCTCCTGTCTCTCACACGTACGAGGCGCTCCTGTCTCTCACACGTACGAGGCGCTCCTTTCTCTCACACGTACGAGGCGCTCCTGTCTCTCAAACATACGAGGCGCTCCTGTCTCTCACACGTACGAGGCGCTCCTGTCTCACACGTACGAGGCGTACCTGTCTCTCACACGTACGAGGCGCCCCTGTCTCTCACACGTACGAAGCGCTCCTGTCCCTCACACGTACGAGGCGCTCCTGTCTCTCCCACGTACGAGGCGCTCCTGTCTCTCACACGTACGAGGCGCTCCTGTCTCACACGTACGAGGCGCTCCTGTCTCACACGCACGAGGCGCTCCTGTCTCACACACGTACGAGGCGCTCCTGTCTCTCCCACGTACGAGGCGCTCCTGTCTCTCACACGTACGAGGCGCTCCTGTCTCTCACACGAACGAGGCGCTCCTGTCACTAACACGTACGAGGCGCTCCTGTCTCTCACACGTACGAGGCGCTCCTGTCTCACACGCACGAGGCGCTCCTGTCTCACACACGTACGAGGCGCTCCTGTCTCTCACACGTACGAGGTGCTCCTGTCTCTCCCACGTACGAGGCGCTCCTGTCTCTCACACGTACGAGGCACTCCTGTCTTTCCCACGTACGAGGCGCTCCTGTCTCTCACACGTACGAGGCATTCCTGTCTCTCACACGTACGAGGCGTTCCTGTCTCTCACACGTACGAGGCGCTCCTGTCTCACACGTACGAGGCGCTCCTGTCTCTCACACGTACGAGGCATTCCTGTCTCTCACACGTACGAGGCGTTCCTGTCTCTCACACGTACGAGGCGCTCCTGTCTCACACGTACGAGGCGCTCCTGTCTCTCACACACGTACGAGGAGCTCCTGTCTCACACGTACGAGGCGCTCCTGTCTCTCACACGTACGAGGCCACTCCTGTCTCTCACACCTACGAGGCGCTCCTGTCTCACACACGTTCGAGGCGCTCCTGTCTCTTACATGTACGAGGCGCTCCTGTCTCTTACACGTACGAGGCGCTCCTGTCTCACACAGGTACGAGGCTCTCCTGTCTCTCCCACGTACGAGGCGCTCCTGTCTCGGCGACGTACGAGGTGCTCCTGTCTCTCATACGTACGAGGCGCTCCTGTCTCTCACACGTACGAGGCGCTCCTGTCCCTCACACGTACGAGGCGCTCCTGTCTCACACACGTTCGAGGCGCTCCTGTCTCTTACATGTACGAGGCGCTCCTGTCTCTTACACGTACGAGGCGCTCCTGTCTCACACAGGTACGAGGCTCTCCTGTCTCTCCCACGTACGAGGCGCTCCTGTCTCTCACACGTACGAGGCGCTCCTGTCTCTCACACGTACGAGGCGCTCCTTTCTCTCACACGTACGAGGCGCTCCTGTCTCTCAAACATACGAGGCGCTCCTGTCTCTCACACGTACGAGGCGCTCCTGTCTCACACGTACGAGGCGTACCTGTCTCTCACACGTACGAGCCGCCCCTGTCTCTCACACGTACGAAGCGCTCCTGTCCCTCACACGTACGAGGCGCTCCTGTCTCTCCCACGTACGAGGCGCTCCTGTCTCTCACACGTACGAGGCGCTCCTGTCTCACACGCACGAGGCGCTCCTGTCTCACACACGTACGAGGCGCTCCTGTCTCTCCCACGTACGAGGCGCTCCTTTCTCTCACACGTACGAGGCGCTCCTGTCTCTCACACGAACGAGGCGCTCCTGTCACTAACACGTACGAGGCGCTCCTGTCTCTCACACGTACGAGGCGCTCCTGTCTCACACGCACGAGGCGCTCCTGTCTCACACACGTACGAGGCGCTCCTGTCTCTCACACGTACGAGGTGCTCCTGTCTCTCCCACGTACGAGGCGCTCCTGTCTCTCACACGTACGAGGCACTCCTGTCTTTCCCACGTACGAGGCGCTCCTGTCTCTCACACGTACGAGGCGCTCCTGTCTCTCACACGTACGAGGCGCTCCTGTCTCACACGTACGAGGCGCTCCTGTCTCTCACACATGTACGAGGAGCTCCTGTCTCACACGTACGAGGCGCTCCTGTCCCTCCCACGTACGAGGCGCTCCTGTCTCTCACACCTACGAGGCGCTCCTGTCTCACACACGTTCGAGGCGCTCCTGTCTCTTACATGTACGAGGCGCTCCTGTCTCTTACACGTACGAGGCGCTCCTGTCTCACACAGGTACGAGGCTCTCCTGTCTCTCCCACGTACGAGGCGCTCCTGTCTCGCCGACGTACGAGGTGCTCCTGTCCCTCACACGTACGAGGCGCTCCTGTCTCACACCGGCTTTTTTTAATGCGTCCGGTCTTTTTCTGTCAAAAGCGTGACACCCTCCCCCCAAATGTCTCTGTCAAAAAAGAGAAAAGTGGACACAGAAAGCAGAGTTTTCCAAGAAAAATGGACCACAAGGTTCGTGAAAACATGTGTGGCAAGCGAGTGTTTTGATATTGTGATAAGTTAAATTAAGAAAAGCCAACAACGCCACTGGAGATTAATCCAGAAAAATAATTCAACTAAAAAAGGACACACAGGTAAGTTCATTGATGAGGCAGTGCTGAATGAATAACTTACATCCTTTAATTTCAGTTAGCAGAGTTTCAACTGGTGGATTCACAGTCTGATCATTTTTAGTCACATTACGTCAAACACATGTTCACAATATTCCACATATAAAGGAAAAAAAAAACAGAAAATAGTAAACAGAAAATGGAAAACGGTGATTAAAAGGGCGTGTTAAAGGGCCAGTGCCGTTGGATCTCCACAGCTTAAGACGCATCACGTTAGGCCCCCCACGACGAGGCATTACGTTCCTGCCCGACCCGCCCGGTACCAGCTACACCGAGGACTCCAGCTGGGGACATAACCACCTCGCAGCCGGCTACACGGAGTACCCCGGCACACTGGAAATGGGGCGCAATGGAGGGTGGCGACATGCGGCGTGCAGCGTCCTGCAACGGCACTAAAATACATAATCGCCAATTTTCAAGGTACTAAAATACATAGATTTGCGTAAGAAAGTTGTCACACAATATTATTTTTCACAATATAAAATGTTTTTGCTCGCCATTCACAGTTAAGGCTGCGGATCTGCCCCGCGACATACAATGTGATCAGGATTTAAAGGACACATTTCATCTGTACCCTTTGCCAGGATACCTCAAATTGACAGCCCTGGCAGCACACGTTTGGAGCATGTTTGGGACCACCCACCTGTGCGGACAAGTGTTCTCTGTAATGAACATCACTAAAACAAAGCTTCGCTCAAGACTCACACACAAGCACTTGAATGATGTTCTTAAATTGGCTGCTACTCAGGATTTGAAGCCTGATACTGAGGCACTTGTGAGGGCTAAAAGATGCATCGGTGAGTTGACGTTCATGTGGCTTCAGACACTTTTGCATCGTGAACAACAGTTTTGTGAAAATGAAAACATACTGTTGAAATATTTGACACTGAACATTGTGCATAACATAATAACATAACATAATGTCAACCAGCAGCTTCAGTACAAAAGAGTTTTGTTTGAAATAAAAAAAAATGTTTATCTCTGTAGATCAACTCTGAAGTTGTAATGCACATAAACTGAAGCACAGTGTTGATGAAATTACACTTTTTTTGTACTTAATAAATTTCAGTTTATGAGAACAAACGTTTTGTATTTTTGTTTTAATCGATCCAGAAATTGCTTCAAAAACAGCGTACGCTATCTAAAGCTATGTATTATTCTTATATTTTTATTGCTTTATGTTTTACGTTATGTTCCCAAAATATGTCGGTGTAATCCCTCATTCGTCCAGGCGTGTTCCATAGTAGAAAAAGCTTCAGTTGTAGTCATCTGGACTCAGTTAGAAAAAAATAGACATTTCGACTCTCATTCAAGAGTCATTGTCAATAAAAGAATTTAGGACCAAGAGTCATTGTCAATAAATTCTTTTATTGACAATGACTCTTGGATGAGAGTCGAAACGTCTATTTTTTTCTAACTGAGTCCAGATGACTACAACTGAAGCTTTTTCTACTAAGTTCCAAAAATAAGTTTGACACTCGTGATCTCCAGAGTGACGTCACATCTCCACATTATAATACATATTATAATAACAGCTGTAGAACCATATTCTAACAAGGACACATTCTACTATAAGTCACGTGAACAAAAGAATCCACAGATTGTATGGTCATATGTCAGAGGACTTTCTGTCAGCCTCATGTTAAACCAGTGCAGATTTGAAGATGCTAAACACTAAACTTCGCGTCCATTCAAAAGTCTCCGGACTCTAAAGTGTGATAAATGTTTTTACCTGTAGTGAGACAGCAGTTTCTCGGCTTGTTCCTTGGCTCTTTTTTTCACCTTTTTCACCTTGTTTGTGCTAATGTCTCGCTGCAAACGTAAAGTTTATGTTGTATGTCCTGTGCAAATGAACTATGGAACATAAAGAAAGGCTTGTTATTCCTCTTTTAGAAGCAGCTCTTTCACAGACGCAGACTTTCAGAGGAAATGCTCCCACGACAGGAACACCAAACTCACAAGGACCATGGATCTATTATAATATCTGGATAGGGTATGGCTCGCCACCACCCCCAGTGGCCACTCCATTGGTACTGCAGCCATAGAGATTGTGCAGCCCAGAAAGCTTTTTTTCCCTAGAGCGGAATGTAACGAAAAACTGTTCGTGTTCGGTTGAAAGAGCAGCTAGAGCTTTCAAAAATGTCAGATATAGCAGTAATTCTTACCTATTTTTGGATCATTCACTTTTTCTAATTTTAAGATTCTTCATTTGTCTTTAAAACGCATTTTAAGCTGTTAGCTTCGGCTACACTCCAGCGCACCGCTCTAGCTCAGCTCGTGCACTGATTGGTCAGAGCGATCGTCTAGACCAATCAGAGCGCGTGTAGGTGACGTGAAGGGGCTGAGATGCTGTGGATGAGCCCAAATGCCACGAATAAGCTACTGGCGTAAAAATATGATCTATGAGTTTAATAACAGAATAACAAATCATGGAACTAATTACCACCACGGATCTGAGGACCGTGGTCTGAGGGCCGTGGATCTGAGGGCCGTGGATCTGAGGGCCGTGGATCTGAGGGCCGTGGATCTGAGGGCTGTGGATCTGCTACTCAGAAGCGATGTCTTTAAATTATTATGCCTTAAAAACTGAAAGAACCTGAGAAATGCTACGGAAAGAAAGCGAGGAAATGGAATGTTTGCCAGGTATAAACTAATGTATCATCAGTGTGTTATCTGTGTTACACATACAAGCAGCCTTAATACTGACTTAATCATGACTTTAACATGTTTTGTAGATAGATAAACATGTCATCTGAATACATTTGACATGTTGTAGAATGATTTGAAATCCGTAATTTAAGTAATCAATTTTAGATCATACATTCCATGTACTTAATAAGAATCAGAATTATTTCCATCGTCAGTGAAAAAGTTTACAAACTAGACATTTTTCATGGTTTTATATAAGGGAGTGTGTCTACAGAGCCGCGGCGCGCGGCCGAAACTGCTATGTTATTTTGTGCTATTTGACCACGCCGTTTTAGACCGCGCCGGGTTAAGGTTAGGGTTAGGGTTAGGGTTAGCAATGAGGCTATATGGCAGTGCCGCGATTCCTGAAACTGCTGGGCCATTTGACCGCGCCGCGGCTCTGCAGCCACGGCCTTTATATTTTATTTGCGATAAACTACAAAACACTGAATAACCTGACGCAAACATACGCAACTTCAGGGCCGCGTTGCCCGGAGAGCTAAAAGCTAATTGGCGACATGCACCACTGAGCAGCTCTCATTGACTTGAATGGGCAGCCATCTTGGCTGCTGGGGGCTTAACAAGGACCCCTTAGCTGCCCCACAAATGCCTAACAGAAATCCAACCGTTCAATCCGGCTAGTCATTACCAAACTCCCGCGAGAAGGCACAGAAATACCGCGAGATCTGGAAGCGGTCCATATACAGCAGTGCAGAGTAAAGCTAACAATACATCAGAATAGAATAGCTTAATATTCTACTATTTGCAAGGGTAACAAAGGAGTTTATTGCCATTTTTAGTGGAATTCACAAACTATGAACCTGTTTGGCGGTTAGGTGCAAGATCCAGAAACGCTCCCAGCAGACACTGAACGGGGACGAAGGGGCACATGGACTGTCAGCCCTGAGGTTTTCAGGGTGTGGAGCTGCACACGTCGTCTTACTGCTCCAGAATCTGTTTAAAGCAGCTGAGCAAACACACCACGGCAACAGGACAGCGTGTGAGTGCGCCTGGTAACCTCCACATCCAGTTTATTCATTTTACAAACAATATCAAACACTATGAACAGAAAGGAACACAAGCACAACACAGAGAGCTGACTTTCTATGTGAAGACCTGGAGTCAAACATTAGATCTGCCGGACAGTTGGTGTAAAAATGTTTTAGATTCAAAAGTGTCATAAATCAGACTCTGAATGTTGTGTGAACAAACGCTTATGTCGGTTCTGTCAGAATCTTGTCGAGTCCGGGATTGTGCACTTTTGTGTTTGTAGGAGCCGCTTTAAGGCCTGATCTTTATATCTCTGTGGGAGAAAAGTGCATTCAGACAAAACAATGTCCCAGAGAAATCTATGGATGAAGTGGGCTCGATTCAAGAATAAAACAACAATCATTTAACTTGTAGTGTCTCCCCTTGAATCAAACCTGAAATAGATCTATAAGAAAGTCGTTTTTAAAATGAGCTCTGGGGCATTTTAGTAGTAGTCTCTTTCCTCGTGACACATTTCTCTAAACCAACATCACAGTAACAGCCCAAGTGCTTCTGTTGAGCATACTTGCAGATGGAGCAAAGCCATGTGTTACCTGCGTGATCAGTGAATGTGTTGTTGTGTTGAAATGAGCATGCGCAATAAATGGTCAGTGGTGTTGTTTTCCCTCAGACCAAAGAGACGACGGTTGTCTGTATTTTTCCCCCCGAACCACATTGGTGACTACAAAACGATAGACTGCTGCAGAATGTCTAACGTAACAGGTTATGGGCCCCAAAGAGAAAAGTTACGAGCTGTGGGAAACGAGGTTCCTCGGGCATATGGAGTTACGCGGCCTCAGAGGAGTTATCTCGGAAGACCCGGGGATAGATGAGGAGGACGAAGATGCTCGCGCGGGAGATGAGACGAAGAACGGCGAGGCATATGCAGAGCTAGCGCAATGTCTGGACAACAAGAGCTTGTCATTGGTAATGAGAGACGCGAAAAGAGACGGAAGAAAAGCGCTGAATATTCTCCGCGAACACTCCGCTGGAAAGGACAAACCTCGCGTTGTGAGTTTATATTGTGAACTTTCCTAGCTTCATAAGACCAGCAATGAAACGTTAACTGACTATATTATTCGAGCAGAGACTATATTCACGTCATTGAGAAGAGGAGAAGAGCACATTAGTGATGGGCTTCAGATAGCGATGGTAGTTAAAGGGCTACCTGATTCATACAAGCCATTCGTCGTGCACATCACCCAGACAAATGACACTGTAACGTTCAGCGAGTTTAAAACGAAACTGCAAACTTATGAGAGTACTGAAAAATATGGGAAGAGTGACGTGAATGCTGATGAAGACAACGTGATGAAGACTAGTTGGGCAACAAGGTCACGAGGAAGAGGAAAGAAAATGGTCCCGGCTGATGTTGGATGTTACACGTGCGGTAAAAAGGGACACATGGCCAAGACATGTCCAGATGGATACCAGTTGAGAAAAGAGGAACGAAAATGGGACACAACGCAGCGCGGAAGGGGACAATTTTGATGATGTTGCAAAATTAGAAAAGGTGGTTGAAGGAATGTCTATAAAAGGGAAACATGACAAATCCAACGAAAAATGTGAAATATGTACACAGGGCAAATTCACACAAAGCAGAAACCGACAGGCAGACTCTAAAGCCACAGCTGTGTTAGAGCTTGTACACACAGACTCTAAAGCCACAGCTGTGTTAGAGCTTGTACACACAGACTCTAAAGCTACAGCTGTGTTAGAGCTCGTACACACAGACTCTAAAGCCATAGCTGTGTTAGAGCTCGTACACACAGACTCTAAAGCCACAGCTGTGTTAGAGCTTGTACACACAGACTCTAAAGCTACAGCTGTGTTAGAGCTTGTACACACAGACTCTAAAGCCACAGCTGTGTTAGAGCTCGTACACAGACTCTAAAGCTACAGCTGTGTTAGAGCTTGTACACACAGACTCTAAAGCTACAGCTGTGTTAGAGCTTGTACACACAGACTCTAAAGCCACAGCTGTGTTAGAGCTCGTACACACAGACTCTAAAGCCACAGCTGTGTTAGAGCTCGTACACACAAACTCTAAAGCCACAGCTGTGTTAGAGCTTGTACACACAGACTCTAAAGCCATAGCTGTGTTAGAGCTTGTACACACAGACTCTAAAGCCACAGCTGTGTTAGAGCTTGTACACACAGACTCTAAAGCTACAGCTGTGTTAGAGCTTGTACACACAGACTCTAAAGCCACAGTTGCGTTAGAGCTTGTACACAAAGACTCTAAAGCCACAGCTGTGTTAGAGCTTGTACACACAGACTCTAAAGCCACAGCTGTGTTAGAGCTCGTACACACAGACTCTAAAGCCACAGCTGTGTTAGAGCTCGTACACACAGACTCTAAAGCCATAGCTGTGTTAGAGCTCGTACACAGACTCTAAAGCTACAGCTGTGTTAGAGCTTGTACACACAGACTCTAAAGCCACAGCTGTGTTAGAGCTCGTACACACAGACTCTAAAGCCACAGCTGTGTTAGAGCTCGTACACAGACTCTAAAGCTACAGCTGTGTTAGAGCTCGTACACACAGACTCTAAAGCCACAGCTGAGTTAGAGCTTGTACACACAGACTCTAAAGCCACAGCTGTGTTAGAGCTTGTACACAGACTCTAAAGCTACAGCTGTGTTAGAGCTTGTGCACACAGACTCTAAAGCTACAGCTGTGTTAGAGCTTGTACACACAGACTCTAAAGCCACAGCTGTGTTAGAGCTTGTACACAGACTCTAAAGCCACAGCTGTGTTAGAGCTTGTGCACACAGACTCTAAAGCTACAGCTGTGTTAGAGCTTGTACACACAGACTCTAAAGCTACAGCTGTGTTAGAGCTCGTACACACAGACTCTAAAGCTACAGCTGTGTTAGAGCTTGTACACACAGACTCTAAAGCCACAGCTGTGTTAGAGCTTGTACACACAGACTCTAAAGCTACAGCTGTGTTAGAGCTTGTACACACAGACTCTAAAGCCACAGCTGTGTTAGAGCTTGTACACACAGACTCTAAAGCCACAGCTGTGTTAGAGCTCGTACACACAGACTCTAAAGCCACAGCTGTGTTAGAGCTCGTACACACAAACTCTAAAGCCACAGCTGTGTTAGAGCTCGTACACACAGACTCTAAAGCCACAGCTGTGTTAGAGCTTGTACACACAGACTCTAAAGCCATAGCTGTGTTAGAGCTCGTACACACAGACTCTAAAGCCACAGCTGTGTTAGAGCTTGTACACACAGACTCTAAAGCTACAGCTGTGTTAGAGCTTGTACACACAGACTCTAAAGCCACAGTTGCGTTAGAGCTTGTACACACAGACTCTAAAGCCATAGCTGTGTTAGAGCTTGTACACACAGACTCTAAAGCTACAGCTGCGTTAGAGCTTGTACACACAGACTCTAAAGCCACAGCTGTGTTAGAGCTTGTACACACAGACTCTAAAGCTACATCTGTGTTAGAGCTTGTACACACAGACTCTAAAGCCACAGCTGTGTTAGAGCTTGTACACACAGACTCTAAAGCCACAGCTGTGTTAGAGCTTGTACACACAGACTCTAAAGCTACAGCTGTGTTAGAGTTTGTACACACAGACTCTAAAGCCATAGCTGTGTTAGAGCTTGTACACACAAACTCTAAAGCCACAGCTGTGTTAGAGCTTGTACACACAGACTCTAAAGCCACAGCTGTGTTAGAGCTTGTACACACAGACTCTAAAGCCACAGCTGTGTTAGAGCTTGTACACACAGACTCTAAAGCCACAGCTGTGTTAGAGCTCGTACACACAGACTCTAAAGCCATAGCTGTGTTAGAGCTTATACACACAGACTCTAAAGCTACAGCTGTGTTAGAGCTTGTACACACAGACTCTAAAGCTACAGCTGTGTTAGAGCTCGTACGCACAGACTCTAAAGCTACAGCTGTGTTAGAGCTTGTACACACAGACTCTAAAGCCACAGCTGTGTTAGAGCTTGTACACACAGACTCTAAAGCTACAGCTGTGTTAGAGCTTGTACACACAGACTCTAAAGCCACAGCTGTGTTAGAGCTTGTACACACAGACTCTAAAGCTACAGCTGTGTTAGAGCTTGTACACACGGACTCTAAAGCTACAGCTGTGTTAGAGCTCGTACACACAGACTCTAAAGCTACAGCTGTGTTAGAGCTCGTACACAGACTCTAAAGCTACAGCTGTGTTAGAGCTCGTACACAGACTCTAAAGCTACAGCTGTGTTAGAGCTCGTACACAGACTCTAAAGCTACAGCTGTGTTAGAGCTCGTACACACAGACTCTAAAGCCACAGCTGTGTTAGAGCTTGTACACACAGACTCTAAAGCCACAGCTGTGTTAGAGTTCGTACACACAGACTCTAAAGCCACAGCTGTGTTAGAGCTTGTACACACAGACTCTAAAGCTACAGCTGTGTTAGAGTTTGTACACACAGACTCTAAAGCCATAGCTGTGTTAGAGCTTGTACACACAGACTCTAAAGCTACAGCTGTGTTAGAGCTCGTACGCACAGACTCTAAAGCCACAGCTGTGTTAGAGCTTGTACACACAGACTCTAAAGCCACAGCTGTGTTAGAGCTTGTACACACAGACTCTAAAGCTACAGCTGTGTTAGAGCTTGTACACACAGACTCTAAAGCCACAGCTGTGTTAGAGCTTGTACACACAGACTCTAAAGCTACAGCTGTGTTAGAGCTTGTACACACAGACTCTAAAGCTACAGCTGTGTTAGAGCTTGTACACACAGACTCTAAAGCCACAGCTGTGTTAGAGCTTGTACACACAGACTCTAAAGCTACAGCTGTGTTAGAGCTTGTACACAGACTCTAAAGCCACAGCTGTGTTAGAGCTTGTACACACAGACTCTAAAGCCACAGCTGTGTTAGAGCTCGTACACACAGACTCTAAAGCCACAGCTGTGTTAGAGCTTGTACACACAGACTCTAAAGCTACAGCTGTGTTAGAGCTTGTACACACAGACTCTAAAGCCACAGTTGCGTTAGAGCTTGTACACACAGACTCTAAAGCCATAGCTGTGTTAGAGCTTGTACACACAGACTCTAAAGCTACAGCTGTGTTAGAGCTTGTACACACAGACTCTAAAGCCACAGCTGTGTTAGAGCTCGTACACACAGACTCTAAAGCTACAGCTGTGTTAGAGCTTGTACACACAGACTCTAAAGCCACAGCTGTGTTAGAGCTTGTACACACAGACTCTAAAGCCACAGCTGTGTTAGAGCTTGTACACACGGACTCTAAAGCTACAGCTGTGTTAGAGCTCGTACACACAGACTCTAAAGCCACAGCTGTGTTAGAGCTCGTACACACAGACTCTAAAGCCACAGCTGTGTTAGAGCTCGTACACACAGACTCTAAAGCCACAGCTGTGTTAGAGCTCGTACACACAGACTCTAAAGCCACAGCTGTGTTAGAGCTCGTACACACAGACTCTAAAGCCACAGCTGTGTTAGAGCTTGTACACACAGACTCTAAAGCCACAGCTGTGTTAGAGCTCGTACACACAGACTCTAAAGCCACAGCTGTGTTAGAGCTCGTACACACAGACTCTAAAGCCACAGCTGTGTTAGAGCTCGTACACACAGACTCTAAAGCCACAGCTGTGTTAGAGCTCGTACACACGGACTCTAAAGCCACAGCTGTGTTAGAGCTCGTACACACGGACTCTAAAGCTACAGCTGTGTTAGAGCTCGTACACACAGACTCTAAAGCCACAGCTGTGTTAGAGCTCGTACACACAGACTCTAAAGCCACAGCTGTGTTAGAGCTCGTACACACAGACTCTAAAGCCACAGCTGTGTTAGAGCTCGTACACACAGACTCTAAAGCCACAGCTGTGTTAGAGCTTGTACGCACAGACTCTAAAGCCACAGCTGTGTTAGAGCTTGTACACACAGACTCTAAAGCTACAGCTGTGTTAGAGCTCGTACGCACAGACTCTAAAGCTACAGCTGTGTTAGAGCTCGTACGCACAGACTCTAAAGCCACAGCTGTGTTAGAGCTTGTACGCACAGACTCTAAAGCCACAGCTGTGTTAGAGCTTGTACACACAGACCTATGCGGTCCTATAGAACCAGCAGATAAAGATGGGTACAGATATGCAATAGCATTTACTGATGATTGCAGTGGGATGATATTTCCATACTTTATTAAAACAAAAAGTTACACGACAAAAGCTACAGAAAAATTCATAGCGGATGTAGCCCCATATGGAAAGGTAAAGTGCATAAGGTCAGATAACATCACAGAGTTTACCGGACAAGAGTTTCAATGTCTACTTAGGAGTAATGGGATAAGGCACGAGAAGAGTGCACCCTACTCACCTCATCAGAATGGAACTGCCGAAAGAGGGTGGAGAACCTTATTTGAGATGTCACGATGCATGCTATTGGAGAGTAACCTCCCAAAGCAATTATGGACATATGCTGTACAAACAGCAGCCCAAATCCGCAACAGGTGCTACAGTAAGCGGCTAGAGCAGACACCTTACCGTATTTTTACAGGAAAAACACCTAACCTATCCAACATGCAGATATTTGGCTCTGAATGCTATGTTTACAAGCAGGATAAGAAAAAGCTAGACCCTAGATGCAACAAGGGGATCCTTGTAGGCTATGACAAATATAGTCCAGCATATAATGTGTATTATCCTGAGACAGGAAAAGTCCTAAAACATAGGCTGGTAAAATGTATCACCAAAGGTGGCACAGATAGCCAGACCCAGACAGATTGTGACATGGGGGAAGACATTGAGAGTTATGTAAATACACCTCAGAAGAGAGTCAACCAGGGTCAGAGACAGCCTGAAGTATTGAAGAGGCTGCTGAGACAGGTCCGACTCAGACAGACAATACTCAGAAAGAAGAGGGAGAAAGGAGATACCCTACAAGACAGAGAAAGGCTCCAGAATACTTTAAGGAGTACCAGTGTAAAGTTGAGTGTAACAATGACGGAAGTGAGAATGTAGATAATTTCTACAGAGTAGCTTATGATGTTCCTAAAACACTTAGAGAGGCAATGGACTCTAAAAAGTCAAAAATGTGGGCTGATGCGATGAAGGAGGAGATGAACTCTTTGACAGAGAATGAAACTTTCACTCTGCTCCCACTGCCAAGAGGCAAGCAAGCAGTGGGAGGTCGCTGGGTATATGCAGTGAAAGAGAGCCCAGATGGATCTGAGACTTGTAAAGCCAGATATGTTGCAAAGGGCTATGGTCAAGTGGAAGGAATTGACTATAAAGAGACTGAGACTTTTTCACCAACAGCCAACATGACCTCTGTATAAGCATTAATGCAGGTGGCTGTACAGGAGGATCTTATTTTACACCAAATGGATGTGAAGACTGCTTACCTCCATGCTCTGTGAGGACTGTGAGGTATAAATGGAACAGCCGGAAGGTTTTGAAATCAAATCAAAGACAGGGGAACACTTAGTGTGTAAACTCAACAAGTCATTGTATGGTTTAAAACAGTCCGGGCGTAACTGGAATATGTTACTACATGATCACCTTACAGAGAACGGTTTTGTACAAAATGATGCTGATCATTGTGTCTACAGCAGAAAATCTGAGAATGAGAAAGTGATTTTGTTAGTATGGGTGGATGATTTAATCATAGCAGCGAGTAACAACACCTTACTCAGTGATGAGAAAGAAATGTTGAAGAGAAGATTTAAGATGAAGGATATGGGTCCACTTAAATACTTCCTGGGTATAGATTTCAGACAGAGTGATGGAGAAATCAAAATGACCCAAAAGAGACACATAGAGAAGATATTAGCAAAATTTGGAATGTCCGAATGCAAACCGAGATCCACCCCATGTGAGCAAAAGTTAAACTTTTACAGTGAGGGTGAAGTTATTGATTCAACAGGATACAGAGAGATAGTAGGAAGCTTGATATACATTATGACATGTACAAGACCTGACCTGAGCTGGGCTGTGAGTAAACTATCTCAATATCTAGCAGAACCAAAGCAACAGCATTGGGCTACAGCGAAACACATACTGAGGTACTTAAAGGGTACTATGGATCAAGAACTACACTACCAGAAATGTGAGGAAAGCCCATTACAGCTGGAGGGATACAGTGATGCTGATTGGCCGATACGGATGACAGGAGGAGCACAACTGGATACTGTTTCAGCTTAACTGAGAATGGTCCAGTTATATCATGGAAGAGCAGAAAACAGCAAACGGTGGCATTATCCACATGCGAAGCTGAGTATATGGCGCTAGCAGCCACTACTCAAGAGAGTATGTATCTTTCTATCAACTACTTGGAGGAATAGATAGTTGTAACCAGCATACACCAGTCAAGATATTTGAGGACAACCAGGGGGCGATAGCTTTATCAAAGAACCCAGTTTGCAGACAAAGAAGCAAACATATAGACATAAAGTACCATTTTGTACGGTCTGCACACGCAGAAGGTAAAATGTGTATAGAATATTGCCCTACTGCAAACATGGTAGCTGATGTCCTTATCAAGCCTTTGACAAAAGCTAAGTTTGAGAGTTTTAAGGGATATTTGTTTGGGAAGTAATGTTGAACATTGCTAATATACCAATTTTTTTTATTTTAAAGTTGTTTTGAAGTGTTTAGAACTTTGCCAGTATGCCAAATGTTTTATTTTAGGGTTATATATTTTTGTTTTTATTTACCACTATATGAGAACTATACACATGTCTTTGAGTGGGAGTGTTGAGCATACTTGCAGATGGAGCAAAGCCATGTGTTACCTGCGTGATCAGTGAATGTGTTGTTGTGTTGAAATGAGCATGCGCAATAAAATGGTCAGTGGTGTTGTTTTCCCTCAGACCAAAGAGACGACGGTTGTCTGTATTTTTCCCCCCGAACCACATTGGTGACTACAAAACGATAGACTGCTGCAGAATGTCTAACGTAACAGCTTCACGCGACAGGAAGTGCATTCAACAGAGATAAAGTCATAACAGAGAAGAAATAAAATGATTTCAGTCAAATGTCCCGACTCTGGCACCGGCAGAAGGGAATCACACGGAGGATTTGACATTTGGGATTTTAGACTTTTTAGAAACAGCCATTATTATCATTATTTTGACTCTTTTTACAATGGTGGACAAAACAGTGACATCATGAAGTTTGAATTTACCTATTTTACATTCACGTTTGAAATGTTTGCCGTGTGTAAGACGTTCAGTTCCAAAAGGAGAACTAACATATGAACTCAATAGCAGTAATATAAACATGTGAAGTGTATGTTATATGACTTGTATAATCTAAACATGTGAAGTGTATGTTATATGACTTGTATAATCTAAACATGTGAAGTGTATGTTATATGACTTGTATAATATAAACATATGAAGTGTATGTTATATGACTTGTATAATCTAAACATGTGAAGTGTATGTTATATGACTTGTATAATCTAAAACATATGAAGTGTATGTTATGTGACTTGTATAATCTAAACATGTGAAGTGTATGTTATATGACTTGTATAATCTAAACATGTGAAGTGTATGTTATATGACTTGTATAATCTAAACATATGAAGTGTATGTTATATGACTTGTATAATCTAAACATGTGAAGTGTATGTTATATGACTTGTATAATCTAAACATGTGAAGTGTATGTTATATGACATGTATAATCTAAACATGTGAAGTGTATGTTATATGACTTGTATAATCTAAACATGTGAAGTGTATGTTATATGACTTGTATAATCTAAACATGTGAAGTGTATGTTATATGACTTGTATAATCTAAACATGTGAAGTGTATGTTATATGACTTGTATAATCTAAACATATGAAGTGTATGTTATATGACTTGTATAATCTAAAACATGTGAAGTGTATGTTATATGACTTGTATAATCTAAACATGTGAAGTGTATGTTATATGACTTGTATAATCTAAACATGTGAAGTGTATGTTATATGACTTGTATAATCTAAAACATGTGAAGTGTATGTTATATGACATGTATAATCTAAACATGTGAAGTGTATGTTATATGACTTGTATAATCTAAACATGTGAAGTGTATGTTATATGACTTGTATAATCTAAACATGTGAAGTGTATGTTATATGACATTTATAATCTAAACATGTGAAGTGTATGTTATATGACTTGTATAATCTAAACATGTGAAGTGTATGTTATATGACTTGTATAATCTAAAACATATGAAGTGTATGTTATGTGACTTGTATAATCTAAACATGTGAAGTGTATGTTATATGACTTGTATAATCTAAACATGTGAAGTGTATGTTATATGACTTGTATAATCTAAACATGTGAAGTGTATGTTATATGACTTGTATAATCTAAACATGTGAAGTGTATGTTATATGACTTGTATAATCTAAACATATGAAGTGTATGTTATATGACTTGTATAATCTAAACATGTGAAGTGTATGTTATATGACTTGTATAATCTAAACATGTGAAGTGTATGTTATATGACATGTATAATCTAAACATGTGAAGTGTATGTTATATGACTTGTATAATCTAAACATGTGAAGTGTATGTTATATGACTTGTATAATCTAAACATGTGAAGTGTATGTTATATGACTTGTATAATCTAAACATGTGAAGTGTATGTTATATGACTTGTATAATCTAAACATATGAAGTGTATGTTATATGACTTGTATAATCTAAAACATGTGAAGTGTATGTTATATGACTTGTATAATCTAAACATGTGAAGTGTATGTTATATGACTTGTATAATCTAAACATGTGAAGTGTATGTTATATGACTTGTATAATCTAAAACATGTGAAGTGTATGTTATATGACATGTATAATCTAAACATGTGAAGTGTATGTTATATGACTTGTATAATCTAAACATGTGAAGTGTATGTTATATGACTTGTATAATCTAAACATGTGAAGTGTATGTTATATGACATGTAAAATCTAAACATGTGAAGTGTATGTTATATGACTTGTATAATCTAAACATGTGAAGTGTATGTTATATGACTTGTATAATCTAAACATGTGAAGTGTATGTTATATGACATGTATAATCTAAACATATGAAGTGTATGTTATATGACTTGTATAATCTAAACATGTGACGTGTATGTTATATGACTTGTATAATCTAAACATATGAAGTGTATGTTATATGACTTGTATAATCTAAACATATGAAGTGTATGTTATATGACTTGTATAATCTAAACATGTGAAGTGTATGTTATATGACATGTATAATCTAAACATATGAAGTGTATGTTATATGACTTGTATAATCTAAACATGTGACGTGTATGTTATATGACTTGTATAATCTAAACATATGAAGTGTATGTTATATGACTTGTATAATCTAAACATGTGAAGTGTATGTTATATGACTTGTATAATCTAAACATGTGAAGTGTATGTTATATGACTTGTATAATCTAAACATGTGAAGTGTATGTTATATGACTTGTATAATCTAAACATGTGAAGTGTATGTTATATGACTTGTATAATCTAAACATGTGAAGTGTATGTTATATGACTTGTATAATCTAAACATGTGAAGTGTATGTTATATGACTTGTATAATCTAAACATGTGAAGTGTATGTTATATGACTTGTATAATCTAAACATGTGAAGTGTATGTTATATGACTTGTATAATCTAAAACATGTGAAGTGTATGTTATATGACATGTATAATCTAAACATGTGAAGTGTATGTTATATGACTTGTATAATCTAAACATGTGAAGTGTATGTTATATGACTTGTATAATCTAAACATGTGAAGTGTATGTTATATGACTTGTATAATCTAAACATATGAAGTGTATGTTATATGACTTGTATAATCTAAACATGTGAAGTGTATGTTATATGACTTGTATAATCTAAACATGTGAAGTGTATGTTATATGACTTGTATAATCTAAACATGTGAAGTGTATGTTATATGACATGTATAATCTAAACATGTGAAGTGTATGTTATATGACTTGTATAATCTAAACATGTGAAGTGTATGTTATATGACTTGTATAATCTAAACATGTGAAGTGTATGTTATATGACATGTATAATCTAAACATGTGAAGTGTATGTTATATGACTTGTATAATCTAAACATGTGAAGTGTATGTTATATGACTTGTATAATCTAAACATGTGAAGTGTATGTTATATGACTTGTATAATCTAAACATATGAAGTGTATGTTATATGACTTGTATAATCTAAACATGTGAAGTGTATGTTATATGACTTGTATAATCTAAACATATGAAGTGTATGTTATATGACTTGTATAATCTAAACATGTGAAGTGTATGTTATATGACTTGTATAATCTAAACATATGAAGTGTATGTTATATGACTTGTATAATCTAAACATGTGAAGTGTATGTTATATGACTTGTATAATCTAAACATGTGAAGTGTATGTTATATGACTTGTATAATCTAAACATGTGAAGTGTATGTTATATGACTTGTATAATCTAAACATGTGAAGTGTATGTTATATGACATGTATAATCTAAACATATGAAGTGTATGTTATATGACTTGTATAATCTAAACATGTGACGTGTATGTTATATGACTTGTATAATCTAAACATGTGAAGTGTATGTTATATGACTTGTATAATCTAAACATGTGAAGTGTATGTTATATGACTTGTATAATCTAAACATGTGAAGTGTATGTTATATGACTTGTATAATCTAAACATGTGAAGTGTATGTTATATGACTTGTATAATCTAAACATGTGAAGTGTATGTTATATGACTTGTATAATCTAAACATATGAAGTGTATGTTATATGACTTGTATAATCTAAACATGTGAAGTGTATGTTATATGACTTGTATAATCTAAACATGTGAAGTGTA
The DNA here is from genome assembly GCF_026437365.1 of Eucyclogobius newberryi. Lineage (NCBI taxonomy): Eukaryota > Metazoa > Chordata > Actinopteri > Gobiiformes > Gobiidae > Eucyclogobius > Eucyclogobius newberryi. The sequence goes on from NW_027315757.1 coordinate 3,883,315, forward strand.
TGTTATATGACTTGTATAATCTAAACATGTGAAGTGTATGTTATGTGACTTGTATAATCTAAACTGTGACATGTTCATATGATGGAGCTGAACGATGCAGTTACTGAAGTCCTTTTCACCAGAAGACTGTGTAACCATGGAAACAAAGTCTTGTTAAATATTGAGATATTCAGTATTCAGTTTGTTCTATTTGACTTATAAATGCTGATTTATCATTGTTTTATGTTGCACTGAATCACCAAAGATCCTATGTTTGTGAATTCTGTTCTTTGACAATGGCAATAAACCTTTTCTGATTCTAATAATAATGATAATACACGGACTCCAAAACTCCTTAATAAGAAAGTTCCACATTGTAGCTTTAAAACTGAGGCTCAAATCAAACAACACGTGTGATCATTTCCTTGTGTTGTATTCATCTTTTGTCTGTTGAATCAGTGTTACATTAGGACTGCAGATGAAATTACATGTGTAGCTATAATCAGATTTACATTTGTTCAACAGGTTAATTCATGTTCATTATTCTCATTAAATACATTAATAAACAGATGTGTTTTGTATTTATTAAAGATTGACATGACACAAAACCGACACACAAGGAACTGAATACAATTAAATACTGCTTAACTCCATTATGTGACAGAATTAAATCAAATCAATTTATTTTTGTAAGGCCCAAAATCACAACAACAGTTGCCTCTGAGGGCCACAGGGAGAAATGAATCAACAATGTCTGTGGTGGCGATGGAGTCAGACAATGTCTGTGGTGGCGAGGGACGATGTCCCAGGGTCCTCTGTCCTTAGACCCTCCTTCTCGGCCAGGAAAAACTACAAAAAAAACCTCTTTGGGAAAAAAGCGTAGAAACCTGGAGGATCTGACTCTCACAGACGGACACGAGGGAGACTGGAGCTGGACCCACTCTTCAGGCAGATGAGGGACCGTCGGAGGCGAGCTGGACCCACTCTTCAGGCGGATGAGGGACCGTCCACACAGGGCAGGGACCACTTCACCAGGAGAGGGACATCTGGGTCCACAGGTCCTCAGGAGTGAGAGAAAGAAAAAGAAGGCGGTGAACAGTTTGCAAGTGGAATTAAAAAATAAATATTGTTTGATAGCATAAGTAGTCAGAAGAAGAGGATAGTGCTCAAGCTGTCATACTTCCCCCAGCATAGTTACTCCTAGGGCAGCGTAGCTGAAGCTGTGGGTTTATGTTTCTGTTCCTAACTAGTCTGACCATAAGCGATTTCGAAGAGGAACGTTTTAAGCCTGGACTTAAATCAAGAGACTGTGTCAGCATATTTAACATGGGTCGGGAGCTGATTCCATAACACAGGAGCTTGGTAGCTAAACGCTCTACCTTCTACAGTACTTTTAGAGACTCTTGGGACCACCAGAAGGCCGGCATTCTGAGAGCGAAGAGCTCTGTTTGGATGATATGGTTCTATAGCATCTTTGAGGTAGGATGGGGCCATGTCATTTATGGCTTTGTAGGCCAAGAGTAGAATTTTAAATGTGATTCTAGACTCGACGGGGAGCCAGTGAAGAGACTTTAGCACCGGCGTAATGTGCTCTCTTCTTTTTGTTCCTGTTAGTAATCTTGCTGCTGCATTTGAACCAGTTGACAGCTTTTTATGGAGCTTTTAGGACACGCTGTGAGCAGGGAGTTACAGTAGTCTAATCTAGTCGTTACAAATGCATGGATAAGTTTTTCAGCATCACTTTTAGGCCGGATTCTTCTGATTTTGGCTCTTGTTGCGCAAATGGAAATAGGCTGTTTTACAAGTTTGATTTATATGAGCTTTAAATGAGAGCTCCTGGTCAAATAAGACTCCAAGATTTCTTACAGTAGAACTGGAGGCTACACTGACATTGTCCAGTGTGACTATCTGCTCAGATATAGCGTCTCGTAGATGTTTAGGGCCAAGCACAATGACCTCGGTTTTTTCAGGGTTAAGAAGCAGGTAGTTTAGTGTCATCCAGGTTTTTATCTCCTTCACACAAGTACTAAGTCTGTCTACTTGATCGCTCTGATCAGGTTTCATTGATAAATACAGCTGAGTGTCATCTGCATAGCAGTGGAAGTTAATGCCATGTGACCTGATAATGTTGCCTAACGGCAGCATATAAAGAGTAAACAGAATTGGACCGAGTACTGACCCCTGTGGCACACCGTAAATTACTTTAGAGCATGGTGAGGAGCTCTTGTTTACATTAACAAATTGGTACCTATCAGATAAATAGGATTTAAACCAGCTGAGGGCTGTTCCTCCAACACCTACATCACATTCTAACCTCTGCAGTAGAATGTTGTGGTCGATGGTGTCAAACGCTGCGCTGAGGTCCAACAGAACCAGGATTGAGACCAGTCCATCATCAGCGGCTAATAACAAATCATTTGTGACTTTAACTAGTGGAGTTTCAGTGCTGTGGTGGGCTTTGAACCCTGCTGTGGTGGGCTCTGAACCCTGCTGTGGTGGGCTCTGAACCCTGCTGTGGTGGGCTCTGAACCCTGCTGTGGTGGGCTCTGAACCCTGCTGTGGTGGGCTGTGAACACTGCTGTGGTGGGCTCTGAACCCTGACTGGAAAACTTCAAATAAGTTATTGTCCTGCAGGTGGCGACAAAGCTGCAATAGGTCTGTAGTTTACCAATAGGTCGGGATCTAGATTAGGCTTTTTCAGAAGAGGTTTAATGACCTCATGTTTGAAGGATGTGGAACATAGCCACTTTCGAGTGAAGTATTTATTATATTAAGAATAGGGTCTATAATTAGGGGGAGAATGTCTTTGAGGAGTCTGCTTGGAATGGGGTCTAGGACACAAGTTGAGCTTTTAGAGGACATAATGGCTGAAGTTATCTCTGCTTGATCAACAGCTGTGAACCTTTCTAAGTTTACAGGTGGATTTATATGGGACGTTAGATTTACAGCTTGGGCTAGTTCAGGGCTAATAGCGGGGGTAATTTCATCCAATTCATCTCTGATAGTTTTTATTTTATTGTTAAAAAATAGGAGGAAATCATCAGAGCTGAGTGTAGCTGGGATTGAGGGCTCTACTGCACTGTGACAGTTTGTTACCATGGCTACAGTGCTGAAAAGAAATGTAGTGTTACTTTTGTTGACTTCTTTTAGATTTGAATAATATCTGATTTGGGCCTTACGCAGAGCCTGCTTATAGGACAGCAGGCAACTTTTCCTGCTTTTAGGGATTCTTCGGTGTGAGAGCGACGAAATAATCCCTCTAACTTTCTAACTCTTTGTTTATGTGAACGCAGTTCTTGGTTGTACCATGGGGAGGCGCGCTTTGGCCTAATGACCTTCTGTTTTAACGGCGCGACAACGTCAAGAGCAGACTTCAGAGAATTCATGGTCAAGTCGACACATTGATCACTTATACTGGGACTAAAGCTGTTCTCAGCAGGATCATATGACATGATCACATGACATGATCACATGACATGATCACATGACATGTCACTGAATACTGGCTCTATTATTTCTTTGAATTTTGAGATAGATTTTTCAGATATTGTCCTTTTCATTATAACTTTATTTTGTGGGACTGGATGATCTTTAAGAATAAACTGAAAGGTAATTATGAAATGATCTGATAATATAGGGTTTTGAAGGAAGACAATGAGGTCACTAATCTCTGTTCCATACGTTAGGACAAGATCCAGAGTGTTCTTGTGAGTGTGAGTCGGTTTATTTACATTTTGAGTGAAACCAATGCCGTCTAACAAGGCGCTGAAGGCATTACTGAGAGAGTCATCACTCACGTTCACGTGGATATTAAAGTCTCCAGCTATAACTATTTTATCCCAGGCTAGCACTAAGTTTGATATAAAGTCAGAAAACTCTTTTTAGGGCTCATGAGTAGGCTTGAGTCTGAGATCACTGCCACACCACCACCTCGGCCAGTGCTCTGGCAGTCAGAAAGTTAACATGGGTGGGTGGGGTGGACTCATTTAGTCTGACGTAGTTGTCTTGTTGAAGCCACGTTTCAGTTAGAGCTGGAAGATCTATGTTATAGTCACTAATTAATTCATTAACTAAGAGCGATTATGGCATTATTTGTACGAAGGACACGAGGGACACACACAGTCTCTATCTGTCTTGAATCTGAACACTTCACATGTAACAGAGCGGGCGAGAGTTCAGCGACAGAGGAGCGTCTTAAACTGCTGCTCTGCGCCCGGGGCTCATCCCTAGATGGTCACTTAACACGACTAAGACTATCGGTCAAATTCCGAACTAATAGGGATGTACCCTCCGAAGTCGGATGGATGCCATCCCTGCCTATGAGCCCAGGCTTTCCCCAAAACGCACTCCAGTTATCAATAAAGACTACGTTGTTTTGAGGGCACCATCTGGATAACCAGTTGTTGAATGCTGAAAGAGGCTGTACAATTCAGCATTGATCCGATTGGGCAGGGGACCAGAAAATATTACAGTGTCTGACATCGACTTTGCTAGGTCACACACCGCGGCTACTTGAACTTTGAGCACCTCTGATTGTCTCCGCCGGGCGTCGTTATCGCCTGCGTGAATCACGACTTGCCGGAAACGGGTCCTACTCTGCTTTAAGATCCTAAGGTTTCCTTCGATGTCACCCATTCTGGCCCCCGGGTAACACCTAACGCTAGCAGCTGGCAGCTTCACGTCTCTAACAATAGAACTCCCGATTACAAGAGTTTCTCTAGTGTGTTCAGCGGGCGTGTGATCGCTGAGGGGAGAAAACCTATTATAGGTTCGGCGTTTAGCGCCTTGTCCCCTCCGAACTGTCACAAATTGGTCCCTATTCTGTTCCTGGTCTAGTCCCGGCTGCACGGGAGACGCTGAGGGGCTGAGCTCGGCCTTACTGCTACTGCTAATGCTAATGCTAATGCTACGCCCTGGAGCGCGGTCCGGTAGCCCTCGCGCAAGTTAGTTTGAAGTGAAACAGAAACATCCTTTATAAGGAGGTCCCGCCCGGTGGGCAGGGCCTTCTCAGAGTAGGATAAATATCGGACTTCCCTAACTCGATTTGTAGATTGACAATGACTCTTGGATGAGAGTCCAGAAGAAACAACTGAATCTTTTTTCTATCATTATTACCCTAAAGAACTGTTTTCAGTTTCCATTTTGGCATCAAATCAGCGTTGAATATTATTTATTTGGATTCCCTTTAGAGTGAAACCAAGTCTCAACTCGGTACTTTCCCAGTCTTAGTCTATTATAAAAGCTGTTTCTAGATATGGAATAGTTTTTGTTCTCTGCTTCGCTGAGCACGCTCACACGCTTGAGTATCATCACACCTGCTACTTCATCAGCTGAAACCAGTTAGAACCAGACAGGCCTCATCCTGTTTGTACACATTGTATGACTCAGTAGTTCAGTGTCACGTGCACCCTCTGCACAGGGTGCAGCAGTTTAGATCAAAACTGTTGGACAGTTTGTGTGGGAGTTTTTTTTTTGGCTCCATGGAGAGAAAAGGATCATCTTGGACCTTAGAAGTCTAGCCTAGTCCCAGCGTTTAGCTGCGTCTAGATTCACTTCCTCATTAGACTCATTTCTCAGTGACTATGAGTCGGATTGTAATAAAACACAGTTTTTTGAAGCTTGAAATACAGAGAACCCGTCTGAAGAGTCCCCTGATCAGTGCTTCCACTGACATCTTCTTCTACAGTGTGTCCAACGCTTGTGCTTTCTAATAGAGCACCCCCAGGTGGCCGTTAGCCATTAAAAATGTATAAATTAACCACACCGTTGTATGGGCTGCAGGGTTCAAAGCGTGGGAAAAAAGTAGCGGCTTAAAATGCAAAAATATTGGTATTTGACTGTGTAAATACTTCACCATTTTGGTCACATTCAAATGGTTTCTCTCCTGTGTGAACTCTCATATGAACTTTAAGGGAACCTGAATGTGACAATCCTTCCCCACACTGGTCACATTCATATGGTTTCTCTCCAACGTGGACTCTCATATGAACTTTAAGGGAACCTGACAGTCATCCTTTCCAATATGGTTTTCATATGAACTTTAATAAATATTTGTGGGAATATATATATATATATATATATATATATATATATATATATATATATATATATATATATTTAAATTATATCTTGATTATGTTTAGGCTAGCAGAGTAAGCGTTGCTGGCCCTGATGGCCCACCACTGTGTTATGTTATCCCATCACTCCCCGGAGATTTATTGTTCTTTTGATTGTTTGATTGTTATTTCAGCTCCTATTTTTTCTTATTTTGTTCTTCTGACATAACAGGGAAATTGAGGGTGTTCAGAAAGGAATTTATATTGTCTTCTTTATAAAAAAAAAAAGGTTTTGAAGGGATTGAATTTGGTCTTGTTTAGTTAAAGGAATAATAGAGGATTTTTTGGCGCCAAATCTGAGTCTCATTTCCTTGTGGCGTGGACAGCCGAGTAGTTCATTCACATGTCAATCATAGGATGCACCTACTGCACACCCGCAGGCTCGTTCTGGCTCGTCCCCAGCATAGCAGCACGTTTGCCTGGCTGCACATGCGTGGTTGATATGCCGGTGTGTGTGTGTCTAAGCACATGGATCTTAATATAGTTCCATCAGTGTACAGGACAAAATTAAGACGGAGAAAGACCGTTCGAGCTGGCTCAGAAGAGACGGAAATCTACGGAGACGAGAGATGCGATCCGTCGCGCTAATAAACAGAGGCACGTGTAGCAGCGAGGCTTTTGTGTGCTTCCGCACGGGGGTGAGTGCGCATGCAAATCAGCCAAAAATCCTCCATATTACTTTAAGACTACATCACTTTGTCCCGTATTTTAAAAATTGTTCTTTATGCTTGTTGTTTTCTAAGTTCCCAAGATAGTAATTTAGAAAATGTTGATCCACTCTCATAATAACTTTGTTTGGAGAGCATTTTCTTAGCTATTTTGTGAAGTCAGATCATTAATTTCTCTTTTTTCTCTCCTCTTTCTCCATCTTTTAAATTTATTGTAGCATTTGAGGACTCCCCTTCTTGGCATGGTTTACCTTAAGCAATTTAAATTTTTAGTTTTTCTTGCAGATTGTTTAGCTTTTTCACCTTTAATTTCATTTTTGCTAAGGCTGTGGCTATAATTTTTCCTCATAAAACTGCTTTAGAAGCATCCCAGAGAATGGGCGGAGAAGTTTCCCCAGTATCATTTTCCTCCAGATAAATCTTGATGTTGTTTAAATCAATAAATCAATCAATAAAATTGTATTTGTATTGCACAATTCCTGCAAAAGTGCAATTCAAAGTGCTTTTCAACATAAAAAACAGAATACAATGAAGTCACAATAAATCTATAAAAACATAAAAACACATTAACATGGTATTTAAAATGGTAAAAACAGTAAACAAAAAAATAGTAAAAATAGTAAACAGTGAAAATAGTAAATAAGATAGTAAAACCCAGATTAAAGTGTTTTATCATAGGCGCGGCCAAACAAAACAGTGGATTTAAACACCACCGAGGTGGGGGCCTGTCTCACAACCTCGAGAAGGCAACTCCAGAACTTTGCCCCATTGAACTGGAATGATTTCCCATGTCTGGTCTTGGCTCTAGGAGCAGGGGGCCGGTCCCTGAGGCCCTTAGAGTCCGAGGTGGCTGAGCAAATTTCAAACGGACGATTTCACTATAAACAATATTGGCGCTCTTTACGATGGTCCATCATCAAAAATTAAAATCAACGCTCACCTGAAAGAGGGGTGAAGCAGGAATGTGCCTGGTCTCCCCTCCATTTTGCTTTGTACTTGGAACTATTGGACCAATTTATTTGACAATCAATAATAATTCCCTGTTTTACAATTGATGGGATGGAACATCAAATTGAACATTGTTGATTCAATTCAATTTATTTTTGTAAAGCCCAAAATCACAACAACAGTTGCCTCTGAGTGAAATACGGATTAAACAATGTCAGTGGGGACAAGGGACGATGTCCCAGAGTCCTCTGTCCTTAGACCCTCCTTCTCGGCCAGGAAGAACTACAAAAAACCTCCTTGGAAAAAAATAGAAACCTGGAGGAGTTCCAGAGTGAAGGAGAGATCTGACTCTCACAGACGGACGTGAGGGAGACTGGAGCTGGAGCCACTCAGGAGGAGAACCAGATCTTCTGGAGGAGAACCAGTTCTTCAGGAAGAGAACCAGTTCTTCAGGAGGAGAACCAGATCTTCTGGAGGAGAACCAGATCTTCAGGAGGAGAACCAGATCTTCCAATGATGATGTTCTATTATAGTTGACCAAACCAGAAATGTCAATACCCAATAAGATGCGTTCAAAACAAAAAAGGTCCAATGTTTGGATACAAAATGAATATCCAAAAAACTGAAATTATCCCATTCTGGCATCGCAACCTTTAGAAAGACCTGCCCATGTAAATGGCAAACGGAATATCTTATGAACAATTTTTGAGAAAAATGATCCCCCTCTTTTTCTACTATTTAAAAATAAAAAATAAAAATGTAACCTACTTAATTTTAAGTAAATGGATTGAAACTATAAAAAATTATGTTTTACCCAAGTTTCTCTTTCTGTTCCAGACTCTTCTGATTTCCATCTCGAACCGGCTGTTTGATGAGTGGAATAAATCAATCTCAAGATTTGAATGGCAAGGGGAAAAAATGTATCCGATTCAAAACTTTACAACTATCAAAAGAAAAAGGAGGCAGGGTTTACCTTGTCCGAAAAATGACTTTATTCCAGCTCAGATCAGAGCGTTGCTGGTGTGACCCAGAATATGAAGCTCGATGGAACAATATTGAGAGTAATGTGGTGCCGGGGGTTCCTGTGCAGGCCTTACAGGCAGATGACAGACGCTTGAGTCATTTGAGGGCGGTCGAGAACCCCTGGGTGAAATCTGTTCTTACAACATGGAAGGAGCTGATGAATAAGGGCAACTTAACAAAGATCTTCACATTTTAACACAACAGCTCAGACTCAAGATTTAAAGTCTGGACAACAAAAAGTATAACGGTCTTTTACCAGATTGTGAAGGAGAATCAACTGAAGAGCTTTGATGAGTTGAAAGAATCATTTGGCTTGGACAAACAGTACTTTTATAGGTTTTACAAATAAGGATTTATTATAAACCCGGTGGTTGAGTGGTTAAGGTACAGCACATGTACGCCGGGCTTCAGGTGCAGCCGGTCGCAGTGTCGTGAGTTTGATTCCTAACTCAGACTATTTACTGCATGTCCTCCTTTTTAAATCTTATAAAAAAGTTTGTTATAAATCAGAACATTCAAGGGGATTGATATCTAAATGATACAAATTGGGTCAAGTGTGTCACTTCCTCTTGGTCCCACCCTCATACAGGAAGAGGTTAGAGCGCTAGCTGCAGCTAAGGGCCCCACATGTGGGCCGAGTAGAGTGGGTGTGGGAAATCGGTGAGCCGGAGTGGTTGAGGAGAGAGCGTGTTGGTCGGATGTCTAAAGTTACTTAAAGATGAGAGGAAGAGAAAGGACGAGAAAAACTTGTAAAAATGTGAACTGTGATAAAAAATATGCGGTTGGAATGATTTCTGTGACGAGAAAGAACGGAGTTTTCAACGATCCACATGAAGCGGGACGATTTGTGAGTCAGGTGGTCGGGGAGGTGAAGTCAGTCAAGATCACAAGGAGTGGAATGTGATTATTAACTGCACAAATAAAGATCAGAGAGATATCGCCCTGAAGATGGAGAGCTATGGAAGTGCTAGTGTGAGGTGTTTGATCTGGATGGGAAGACCAGAGGGAAAGGTGTAATAAGTGGTGTCGGTACTTTGTTGGATGAAAAAATATGTTTTGGAGTGTTGCTGATGCATGTGAGGTTAAAAAGTCTCTATTTGTGAAAGGAATGAGAGAGGAAAGTGAGTCTATCTGTGTGACTTTTTTTGGTGAGTCATTACCTGAAAAAATTTACCTGGATCATGTAACAGTCCAGTGTTTTAAAGGTACGCTTTTATATTTGATTTTGTTGTTAATGTAATGGAACTGTTAACTGCTGTTTAATGGCAACTGCACTGTGCTTTCAGGCTCGGTGCTGGTTGCCGTTTTATATAGCTTATTTTAAACATTTTTAGTCTGTATTTAATAGTCCTACAGTTGGTGTAGGTCCTGAGGTTGCTGGGGAGGATTGAGGCTCACTTTAGTGGGTGATTTTATTTATTGTTACTGGTGATGGTGGCACTTGTTGTTGGGTGTTTTCTGTTATGGAAATGGATTTGTTTGCTTTAATCTTAGAGTGGAACCTCACCAATCCTAAACCATTGTAAATAATTGTATTATTATTATTATTGTAAATAAAAGCTGCCTTAAGGCTGTTTGACCCACACTGACTGACTTGCTTTATTAGAGAATACTTGCAATTCCTGAACACGTAGCTAGTGTTACAAAATGTATTAACAATCTGGGCAGTCACTACTGATGACATGAAGGGTCAATGGGAAAGAGAGGGTCACTTTGCTCTGGAGGATGAAGAGTGGGAAAGTATAAGTGCATCTCAGTGGAGAACCACAGGATCACATTCTGTTGGAAAAGTGTGTCTGGTTTCTTTCTAAGCCCATGTCAAAGTGCCCATTACTCACAGGGAAATGCAGACTGTTGGAGAGGATGTGGCAGCAGGAGGCAAACCACTATCATGTGTTTTAGAATTGTCCTGTTGTTCACAAGTTTAGACTGAGATCAATAAAGCCTCACAGAAAATGTATGACATCTCCATCCCACTGGATTTCAGAACTGTGTATTTGGGCCTCAGGACTCAGTATTTGGGCCTCAGGACTCTGTATTTGGGCCTCAGGACTCTGTATTTGGGCCTCGGGACTCAGTATTTGGGCCTCAGGACTCTGTATTTGGGCCTCGGGACTCAGTATTTGGGCCTCAGGACTCTGTATTTGGGCCTCAGGACTCTGTATTTGGGCCTCAGGACTCTGTATTTGGGCCTCAGGACTCTGTATTTGGGCCTCAGGACTCTGTATTTGGGCCTCAGGACTCAGTATTTGGGCCTCAGGACTCTGTATTTGGGCCTCAGGACTCTGTATTTGGGCCTCAGGACTCTGTATTTGGGCCTCAGGACTCTGTATTTGGGCCTCAGGACTCTGTATTAGGGCCTCAGGACTCTGTATTTGGGCCTCAGGACTCTGTATTTGGGCCTCAGGACTCTGTATTTGGGACCCTGCGACGAGTTGGCCACTGTCCAGGGTGTACCCCGCCTAAGGCCCGAAGTCACTGGGATAGGCTCCAGTCACCCGCGACCCCGAAAAGGGAACAAGCGGTAGAAAATGGATGGATGGACTCTGTATTTGGGCCTCAGGACTCTGTATTTGGGCCTCAGGACTCTTTATTTGGGCCTCAGGATTCTGTATTTGGGCCTCAGGATTCTGTATTTGGGCCTCAGGACTCTGTATTTGGGCCTCAGGACTCTGTATTTGGGCCTCAGGACTTGTGTTTGGGCCTCAGGACTCTGTTTTTGGGCCTCAGGACTTGTGTTTGGGCCTCAGGACTCTGTGTTTGGGCCTCAGGACTCTGTATTCGGGCCTCAGGACTCTGTATTTGGGCCTCAGGACTCTGTATTTGGGCCTCAGGACTCTTTATTTGGGCCTCAGGATTCTGTATTTGGGCCTCAGGACTCTTTATTTGGGCCTCAGGATTCTGTATTTGGGCCTCAGGACTCTGTATTTGGGCCTCAGGATTCTGTATTTGGGCCTCAGGACTCTGTATTTGGGCCTCAGGACTCTGTATTTGGGCCTCAGGACTCTGTATTTGGGCCTCAGGACTTGTGTTTGGGCCTCAGGACTCTGTATTTGGGCCTCAGGACTTTTGTTTGGGCCTCAGGACTCTGTGTTTGGGCCTCAGGACTCTGTGTTTGGGCCTCAGGACTCTGTATTCGGGCCTCAGGACTCTGTATTTGGGCCTCAGGACTCTGTATTTGGGACTCAGGACTCTGTATTTGGGCCTCATGACTTGTATTTGGTTCTCAGAACTCTTTATTTGGGCCTCATGACTTGTATTTGGGCCTCAGGACTTGTATTTGGGCCTCAGAACTCTGTATTTGGGCCTCATGACTTGTATTTGGGCCTCAGGACTCTGTATTTGGGCCTCAGGACTTGTATTTGGGCCTCAGGACTCTGTGTTTGGGCCTCAGGACTCTGTATTTGGGCCTCAGGACTCTGTATTTGGGCCTCAGGACTCTGTATTTGGGCCTCAGGACTCAGTATTTGGGCCTCAGGACTCTGTATTTGGGCCTCAGGACTCTGTATTTGGGCCTCAGGACTCTGTATTTGGGCCTCAGGACTCGTTATTTGGGCCTCAGGACTCTGTATTAGGGCCTCAGGACTCTGTATATGGGCCTCAGGACTCTGTATTTGGGCCTCAGGACTCTGTATTTGGGACCCTGCGACGAGTTGGCCACTGTCCAGGGTGTACCCCGCCTAAGGCCCGAAGTCACTGGGATAGGCTCCAGTCACCCGCGACCCCGAAAAGGGAACAAGCGGTAGAAAATGGATGGATGGACTCTGTATTTGGGCCTCAGGACTCTGTATTTGGGCCTCAGGACTCTTTATTTGGGCCTCAGGATTCTGTATTTGGGCCTCAGGATTCTGTATTTGGGCCTCAGGACTCTGTATTTGGGCCTCAGGACTCTGTATTTGGGCCTCAGGACTTGTGTTTGGGCCTCAGGACTCTGTTTTTGGGCCTCAGGACTTGTGTTTGGGCCTCAGGACTCTGTGTTTGGGCCTCAGGACTCTGTATTCGGGCCTCAGGACTCTGTATTTGGGCCTCAGGACTCTGTATTTGGGCCTCAGGACTCTTTATTTGGGCCTCAGGATTCTGTATTTGGGCCTCAGGACTCTTTATTTGGGCCTCAGGACTCTGTATTTGGGCCTCAGGACTTGTGTTTGGGCCTCAGGACTCTGTATTTGGGCCTCAGGACTTTTGTTTGGGCCTCAGGACTCTGTGTTTGGGCCTCAGGACTCTGTGTTTGGGCCTCAGGACTCTGTATTCGGGCCTCAGGACTCTGTATTTGGGCCTCAGGACTCTGTATTTGGGACTCAGGACTCTGTATTTGGGCCTCATGACTTGTATTTGGTTCTCAGAACTCTTTATTTGGGCCTCATGACTTGTATTTGGGCCTCAGGACTTGTATTTGGGCCTCAGAACTCTGTATTTGGGCCTCATGACTTGTATTTGGGCCTCAGGACTCTGTATTTGGGCCTCAGGACTTGTATTTGGGCCTCAGGACTCTGTGTTTGGGCCTCAGGACTCTGTTTTTGGGCCTCAGGACTTGTGTTTGGGCCTCAGGACTCTGTGTTTGGGCCTCAGGACTCTGTATTCGGGCCTCAGGACTCTGTATTTGGGCCTCAGGACTCTGTATTTGGGCCTCAGGACTCTTTATTTGGGCCTCAGGATTCTGTATTTGGGCCTCAGGACTCTTTATTTGGGCCTCAGGATTCTGTATTTGGGCCTCAGGACTCTGTATTTGGGCCTCAGGATTCTGTATTTGGGCCTCAGGACTCTGTATTTGGGCCTCAGGACTCTGTATTTGGGCCTCAGGACTCTGTATTTGGGCCTCAGGACTTGTGTTTGGGCCTCAGGACTCTGTATTTGGGCCTCAGGACTTTTGTTTGGGCCTCAGGACTCTGTGTTTGGGCCTCAGGACTCTGTGTTTGGGCCTCAGGACTCTGTATTCGGGCCTCAGGACTCTGTATTTGGGCCTCAGGACTCTGTATTTGGGACTCAGGACTCTGTATTTGGGCCTCATGACTTGTATTTGGTTCTCAGAACTCTTTATTTGGGCCTCATGACTTGTATTTGGGCCTCAGGACTTGTATTTGGGCCTCAGAACTCTGTATTTGGGCCTCATGACTTGTATTTGGGCCTCAGGACTCTGTATTTGGGCCTCAGGACTTGTATTTGGGCCTCAGGACTCTGTGTTTGGGCCTCAGGACTTGTATTTGGGCCTCCGGACTCTGTATTTGGGCCTCAGGACTCTGTATTTGGGCCTCAGGACTCTGTATTTGGGCCTCAGGACTCTTTATTTGGGCCTCAGGATTCTGTATTTGGGCCTCAGGATTCTGTATTTGGGCCTCAGGACTCTGTATTTGGGCTTCAGGACTCTGTATTTGGGCCTCAGGACTCTGTATTTGGGCCTCAGGACTTGTGTTTGTTGTGTTTGGGCCTCAGGACTCTGTTTTTGGGCCTCAGGACTTGTGTTTGGGCCTCAGGACTCTGTGTTTGGGCCTCAGGACTCTGTGTTTGGGCCTCAAGACTCTGTATTCGGGCCTCAGGACTCTGTATTTGGGCCTCAGGACTCTGTATTTGGGACTCAGGACTCTGTATTTGGGCCTCAGGACTCTGTATTTGGGCCTCAGGACTTGTGTTTGGGCCTCAGGACTCTGTATTTGGGCCTCAGGACTTGTGTTTGGGCCTCAGGACTCTGTGTTTGGGCCTCGGGACTCTGTATTTGGGCCTCAGGACTCTGTATTTGGGCCTCAGGACTCAGTATTTGGGCCTCAGGACTCAGTATTTGGGCCTCAGGACTCTGTATTTGGGCCTCAGGACTCAGTATTTGGGCCTCAGGACTCTGTATTTGGGCCTCAGGACTCTGTATTTGGGCCTCAGGACTCTGTATTTGGGCCTCAGGACTCTGTATTTGGGCCTCAGGACTCTGTATTTGGGCCTCAGGACTCTGTATTAGGGCCTCAGGACTCTGTATTTGGGCCTCAGGACTCTGTATTTGGGCCTCAGGACTCTGTATTTGGGACCCTGCGACGAGTTGGCCACTGTCCAGGGTGTACCCCGCCTAAGGCCCGAAGTCACTGGGATAGGCTCCAGTCACCCGCGACCCCGAAAAGGGAACAAGCGGTAGAAAATGGATGGATGGACTCTGTATTTGGGCCTCAGGACTCTGTATTTGGGCCTCAGGACTCTTTATTTGGGCCTCAGGATTCTGTATTTGGGCCTCAGGACTCTGTATTTGGGCCTCAGGATTCTGTATTTGGGCCTCAGGACTCTGTATTTGGGCCTCAGGACTCTGTATTTGGGCCTCAGGACTTGTGTTTGGGCCTCAGGACTCTGTTTTTGGGCCTCAGGACTTGTGTTTGGGCCTCAGGACTCTGTGTTTGGGCCTCAGGACTCTGTATTCGGGCCTCAGGACTCTGTATTTGGGCCTCAGGACTCTGTATTTGGGCCTCAGGACTCTTTATTTGGGCCTCAGGATTCTGTATTTGGGCCTCAGGACTCTTTATTTGGGCCTCAGGATTCTGTATTTGGGCCTCAGGACTCTGTATTTGGGCCTCAGGATTCTGTATTTGGGCCTCAGGACTCTGTATTTGGGCCTCAGGACTCTGTATTTGGGCCTCAGGACTCTGTATTTGGGCCTCAGGACTCTGTATTTGGGCCTCAGGACTTGTGTTTGGGCCTCAGGACTCTGTATTTGGGCCTCAGGACTTTTGTTTGGGCCTCAGGACTCTGTGTTTGGGCCTCAGGACTCTGTGTTTGGGCCTCAGGACTCTGTATTCGGGCCTCAGGACTCTGTATTTGGGCCTCAGGACTCTGTATTTGGGACTCAGGACTCTGTATTTGGGCCTCATGACTTGTATTTGGTTCTCAGAACTCTTTATTTGGGCCTCATGACTTGTATTTGGGCCTCAGGACTTGTATTTGGGCCTCAGAACTCTGTATTTGGGCCTCATGACTTGTATTTGGGCCTCAGGACTCTGTATTTGGGCCTCAGGACTTGTATTTGGGCCTCAGGACTCTGTGTTTGGGCCTCAGGACTTGTATTTGGGCCTCCGGACTCTGTATTTGGGCCTCAGGACTCTGTATTTGGGCCTCAGGACTCTGTATTTGGGCCTCAGGACTCTGTATTTGGGCCTCAGGACTGTATTTGGGCCTCAGGACTCTTTATTTGGGCCTCAGGATTCTGTATTTGGGCCTCAGGATTCTGTATTTGGGCCTCAGGACTCTGTATTTGGGCTTCAGGACTCTGTATTTGGGCCTCAGGACTCTGTATTTGGGCCTCAGGACTTGTGTTTGTTGTGTTTGGGCCTCAGGACTCTGTTTTTGGGCCTCAGGACTTGTGTTTGGGCCTCAGGACTCTGTGTTTGGGCCTCAGGACTCTGTGTTTGGGCCTCAGGACTCTGTATTCGGGCCTCAGGACTCTGTATTTGGGCCTCAGGACTCTGTATTTGGGACTCAGGACTCTGTATTTGGGCCTCAGGACTCTGTATTTGGGCCTCAGGACTTGTGTTTGGGCCTCAGGACTCTGTATTTGGGCCTCAGGACTTGTGTTTGGGCCTCAGGACTCTGTGTTTGGGCCTCAGGACTCTGTGTTTGGGCCTCAGGACTCTGTATTCGGGCCTCAGGACTCTGTATTTGGGCCTCAGGACTCTGTATTCGGGCCTCAGGACTCTGTATTTGGGCCTCAGGATTCTGTATTTGGGCCTCATGACTCTGTATTTGGGCCTCAGGACTCTGTATTTGGGCCTCAGGACTCTGTATTTGGGCCTCAGGACTGTATTTGGGCCTCATGACTATTTATTTGGGCCTCAGGATTCTGTATTTGGGCCTCAGGACTCTGTATTTGGGCCTCAGGATTCTGTATTTGGGCCTCAGGACTCTGTATTTGGGCCTCAGGATTCTGTATTTGGGCCTCAGGACTCTGTATTTGGGCCTCAGGACTCTGTATTTGGGCCTCAGGACTCTGTATTTGGGCCTCAGGACTTGTGTTTGGGCCTCAGGACTCTGTATTTGGGCCTCAGGACTTTTGTTTGGGCCTCAGGACTCTGTGTTTGGGCCTCAGGACTCTGTGTTTGGGCCTCAGGACTCTGTATTCGGGCCTCAGGACTCTGTATTTGGGCCTCAGGACTCTGTATTTGGGACTCAGGACTCTGTATTTGGGCCTCATGACTTGTATTTGGTTCTCAGAACTCTTTATTTGGGCCTCATGACTTGTATTTGGGCCTCAGGACTTGTATTTGGGCCTCAGAACTCTGTATTTGGGCCTCATGACTTGTATTTGGGCCTCAGGACTCTGTATTTGGGCCTCAGGACTTGTATTTGGGCCTCAGGACTCTGTGTTTGGGCCTCAGGACTTGTATTTGGGCCTCCGGACTCTGTATTTGGGCCTCAGGACTCTGTATTTGGGCCTCAGGACTCTGTATTTGGGCCTCAGGACTGTATTTGGGCCTCAGGACTCTTTATTTGGGCCTCAGGATTCTGTATTTGGGCCTCAGGATTCTGTATTTGGGCCTCAGGACTCTGTATTTGGGCTTCAGGACTCTGTATTTGGGCCTCAGGACTCTGTATTTGGGCCTCAGGACTTGTGTTTGTTGTGTTTGGGCCTCAGGACTCTGTTTTTGGGCCTCAGGACTTGTGTTTGGGCCTCAGGACTCTGTGTTTGGGCCTCAGGACTCTGTGTTTGGGCCTCAAGACTCTGTATTCGGGCCTCAGGACTCTGTATTTGGGCCTCAGGACTCTGTATTTGGGACTCAGGACTCTGTATTTGGGCCTCAGGACTCTGTATTTGGGCCTCAGGACTTGTGTTTGGGCCTCAGGACTCTGTATTTGGGCCTCAGGACTTGTGTTTGGGCCTCAGGACTCTGTGTTTGGGCCTCGGGACTCTGTATTTGGGCCTCAGGACTCTGTATTTGGGCCTCAGGACTCAGTATTTGGGCCTCAGGACTCAGTATTTGGGCCTCAGGACTCTGTATTTGGGCCTCAGGACTCAGTATTTGGGCCTCAGGACTCTGTATTTGGGCCTCAGGACTCTGTATTTGGGCCTCAGGACTCTGTATTTGGGCCTCAGGACTCTGTATTTGGGCCTCAGGACTCTGTATTTGGGCCTCAGGACTCTGTATTAGGGCCTCAGGACTCTGTATTTGGGCCTCAGGACTCTGTATTTGGGCCTCAGGACTCTGTATTTGGGACCCTGCGACGAGTTGGCCACTGTCCAGGGTGTACCCCGCCTAAGGCCCGAAGTCACTGGGATAGGCTCCAGTCACCCGCGACCCCGAAAAGGGAACAAGCGGTAGAAAATGGATGGATGGACTCTGTATTTGGGCCTCAGGACTCTGTATTTGGGCCTCAGGACTCTTTATTTGGGCCTCAGGATTCTGTATTTGGGCCTCAGGACTCTGTATTTGGGCCTCAGGATTCTGTATTTGGGCCTCAGGACTCTGTATTTGGGCCTCAGGACTCTGTATTTGGGCCTCAGGACTTGTGTTTGGGCCTCAGGACTCTGTTTTTGGGCCTCAGGACTTGTGTTTGGGCCTCAGGACTCTGTGTTTGGGCCTCAGGACTCTGTATTCGGGCCTCAGGACTCTGTATTTGGGCCTCAGGACTCTGTATTTGGGCCTCAGGACTCTTTATTTGGGCCTCAGGATTCTGTATTTGGGCCTCAGGACTCTTTATTTGGGCCTCAGGATTCTGTATTTGGGCCTCAGGACTCTGTATTTGGGCCTCAGGATTCTGTATTTGGGCCTCAGGACTCTGTATTTGGGCCTCAGGACTCTGTATTTGGGCCTCAGGACTCTGTATTTGGGCCTCAGGACTCTGTATTTGGGCCTCAGGACTTGTGTTTGGGCCTCAGGACTCTGTATTTGGGCCTCAGGACTTTTGTTTGGGCCTCAGGACTCTGTGTTTGGGCCTCAGGACTCTGTGTTTGGGCCTCAGGACTCTGTATTCGGGCCTCAGGACTCTGTATTTGGGCCTCAGGACTCTGTATTTGGGACTCAGGACTCTGTATTTGGGCCTCATGACTTGTATTTGGTTCTCAGAACTCTTTATTTGGGCCTCATGACTTGTATTTGGGCCTCAGGACTTGTTTTTGGGCCTCAGAACTCTGTATTTGGGCCTCATGACTTGTATTTGGGCCTCAGGACTCTGTATTTGGGCCTCAGGACTTGTATTTGGGCCTCAGGACTCTGTGTTTGGGCCTCAGGACTTGTATTTGGGCCTCCGGACTCTGTATTTGGGCCTCAGGACTCTGTATTTGGGCCTCAGGACTCTGTATTTGGGCCTCAGGACTCTGTATTTGGGCCTCAGGACTGTATTTGGGCCTCAGGACTCTTTATTTGGGCCTCAGGATTCTGTATTTGGGCCTCAGGATTCTGTATTTGGGCCTCAGGACTCTGTATTTGGGCTTCAGGACTCTGTATTTGGGCCTCAGGACTCTGTATTTGGGCCTCAGGACTTGTGTTTGTTGTGTTTGGGCCTCAGGACTCTGTTTTTGGGCCTCAGGACTTGTGTTTGGGCCTCAGGACTCTGTGTTTGGGCCTCAGGACTCTGTGTTTGGGCCTCAGGACTCTGTATTCGGGCCTCAGGACTCTGTATTTGGGCCTCAGGACTCTGTATTTGGGACTCAGGACTCTGTATTTGGGCCTCAGGACTCTGTATTTGGGCCTCAGGACTTGTGTTTGGGCCTCAGGACTCTGTATTTGGGCCTCAGGACTTGTGTTTGGGCCTCAGGACTCTGTGTTTGGGCCTCAGGACTCTGTGTTTGGGCCTCAGGACTCTGTATTCGGGCCTCAGGACTCTGTATTTGGGCCTCAGGACTCTGTATTCGGGCCTCAGGACTCTGTATTTGGGCCTCAGGATTCTGTATTTGGGCCTCATGACTCTGTATTTGGGCCTCAGGACTCTGTATTTGGGCCTCAGGACTCTGTATTTGGGCCTCAGGACTGTATTTGGGCCTCATGACTATTTATTTGGGCCTCAGGATTCTGTATTTGGGCCTCAGGACTCTGTATTTGGGCCTCAGGATTCTGTATTTGGGCCTCAGGACTCTGTATTTGGGCCTCAGGACTCTGTATTTGGGCCTCAGGACTCTGTATTCGGGCCTCAGGACTCTGTATTTGGGCCTCAGGATTCTGTATTTGGGCCTCAGGACTCTGTATTTGGGCCTCAGGACTCTGTATTTGGGCCTCAAGACTCTGTATTTGGGCCTCAGGACTGTATTTGGGCCTCAGGACTCTTTATTTGGGCCTCAGGATTCTGTATTTGGGCCTCAGGACTCTGTATTTGGACCTCAGGATTCTGTATTTGGGCCTCAGGACTCTGTATTTGGGCCTCAGGACTTGTGTTTTGGCCTCAGGACTCTGTGTTTGGGCCTCAGGACTCTGTGTTTGGGCCTCAGGACTCTGTATTCGGGCCTCAGGACTCTGTATTTGGGCCTCAGGACTCTGTATTTGGGACTCAGGACTCTGTATTTGGGCCTCAGGATTCTGTATTTGGGCCTCAGGATTCTGTATTTGGGCCTCAGGACTCTTTATTTGGGCCTCAGGACTCTGTGTTTGGGCCTCAGGACTCTGTATTTGGGCCTCAGGACTCTTTATTTGGGCCTCAGGATTCTGTATTTGGGCCTCAGGACTCTGTATTTGGGCCTCAGGACTCTGTATTTGGGCCTCAGGACTCTGTATTTGGGCCTTAGGACTTGTGTTTGGGTCTCAGGACTCTGTATTTGGGCCTCAGGACTCTGTGTTTGGGCCTCAGGACTCTGTGTTTGGGCCTCAGGACTCTTTATTTGGGCCTCAGGACTGTATTTGGGCCTCAGGACTCTTTATTTGGGCCTCAGGATTCTGTATTTGGGCCTCAGGACTCTGTATTTGGGCCTCAGGATTCTGTATTTGGGCCTCAGGACTCTGTATTTGGGCCTCAGGACTCTGTATTTGGGCCTCAGGACTTTTGTTTGGGCCTCAGGACTCTGTGTTTGGGCCTCAGGACTCTGTGTTTGGGCCTCAGGACTCTGTATTCGGGCCTCAGGACTCTGTATTTGGGCCTCAGGACTCTGTATTTGGGACTCAGGACTCTGTATTTGGGCCTCATGACTTGTATTTGGTTCTCAGAACTCTTTATTTGGGCCTCATGACTTGTATTTGGGCCTCAGGACTTGTATTTGGGCCTCAGAACTCTGTATTTGGGCCTCATGACTTGTATTTGGGCCTCAGGACTCTGTATTTGGGCCTCAGGACTTGTATTTGGGCCTCAGGACTCTGTGTTTGGGCCTCAGGACTTGTATTTGGGCCTCCGGACTCTGTATTTGGGCCTCAGGACTCTGTATTTGGGCCTCAGGACTCTGTATTTGGGCCTCAGGACTGTATTTGGGCCTCAGGACTCTTTATTTGGGCCTCAGGATTCTGTATTTGGGCCTCAGGACTCTGTATTTGGGCCTCAGGATTCTGTATTTGGGCCTCAGGACTCTGTATTTGGGCCTCAGGACTCTGTATTTGGGCCTCAGGACTCTGTATTTGGGCCTCAGGACTTGTGTTTGGGCCTCAGGACTCTGTTTTTGGGCCTCAGGACTTGTGTTTGGGCCTCAGGACTCTGTATTCGGGCCTCAGGACTCTGTATTTGGGCCTCAGGACTCTGTATTTGGGCCTCAGGACTCTGTATTTGGGCCTCAGGACTGTATTTGGGCCTCAGGACTCTTTATTTGGGCCTCAGGATTCTGTATTTGGGCCTCAGGACTCTGTATTTGGGCCTCAGGATTCTGTATTTGGGCCTCAGGACTCTGTATTTGGGCCTCAGGACTCTGTATTTGGGCCTTAGGACTTGTGTTTGGGTCTCAGGACTCTGTATTTGGGCCTCAGGACTTGTGTTTGGGCCTCAGGACTCTGTGTTTGGGCCTCAGGACTCTGTGTTTGGGCCTCAGGACTCTGTATTCGGGCCTCAGGACTCTGTATTTGGGCCTCAGGACTCTGTATTCGGGCCTCAGGACTCTGTATTTGGGCCTCAGGATTCTGTATTTGGGCCTCAGGACTCTGTATTTGGGCCTCAGGACTCTGTATTTGGGCCTCAGGACTGTATTTGGGCCTCAGGACTCTTTATTTGGGCCTCAGGATTCTGTATTTGGGCCTCAGGACTCTGTATTTGGGCCTCAGGATTCTGTATTTGGGCCTCAGGACTCTGTATTTGGGCCTCAGGACTCTGTATTTGGGCCTCAGGACTTTTGTTTGGGCCTCAGGACTCTGTGTTTGGGCCTCAGGACTCTGTGTTTGGGCCTCAGGACTCTGTATTCGGGCCTCAGGACTCTGTATTTGGGACTCAGGACTCTGTATTTGGGCCTCATGACTTGTATTTGGTTCTCAGAACTCTTTATTTGGGCCTCATGACTTGTATTTGGGCCTCAGGACTTGTATTTGGGCCTCAGAACTCTGTATTTGGGCCTCATGACTTGTATTTGGGCCTCAGGACTCTGTATTTGGGCCTCAGGACTTGTATTTGGGCCTCAGGACTCTGTGTTTGGGCCTCAGGACTTGTATTTGGGCCTCCGGACTCTGTATTTGGGCCTCAGGACTCTGTATTTGGGCCTCAGGACTCTGTATTTGGGCCTCAGGACTGTATTTGGGCCTCAGGACTCTTTATTTGGGCCTCAGGATTCTGTATTTGGGCCTCAGGACTCTGTATTTGGGCCTCAGGATTCTGTATTTGGGCCTCAGGACTCTGTATTTGGGCCTCAGGACTCTGTATTTGGGCCTCAGGACTCTGTATTTGGGCCTCAGGACTTGTGTTTGGGCCTCAGGACTCTGTTTTTGGGCCTCAGGACTTGTGTTTGGGCCTCAGGACTCTGTATTCGGGCCTCAGGACTCTGTATTTGGGCCTCAGGACTCTGTATTTGGGCCTCAGGACTCTGTATTTGGGCCTCAGGACTGTATTTGGGCCTCAGGACTCTTTATTTGGGCCTCAGGATTCTGTATTTGGGCCTCAGGACTCTGTATTTGGGCCTCAGGATTCTTTATTTGGGCCTCAGGACTCTGTATTTGGGCCTCAGGACTCTGTATTTGGGCCTCAGGACTCTGTATTTGGGCCTCAGGACTTGTGTTTGGGCCTCAGGACTCTGTATTTGGGCCTCAGGACTTTTGTTTGGGCCTCAGGACTCTGTGTTTGGGCCTCAGGACTCTGTGTTTGGGCCTCAGGACTCTGTATTCGGGCCTCAGGACTCTGTATTTGGGCCTCAGGACTCTGTATTTGGGACTCAGGACTCTGTATTTGGGCCTCAGGACTCTGTATTCGGGCCTCAGGACTCTGTATTTGGGCCTCAGGACTCTGTATTTGGGACTCAGGACTCTGTATTTGGGCCTCATGACTTGTATTTGGTTCTCAGAACTCTTTATTTGGGCCTCATGACTTGTATTTGGGCCTCAGGACTTGTATTTGGGCCTCAGAACTCTGTATTTGGGCCTCATGACTTGTATTTGGGCCTCAGGACTTGTATTTGGGCCTCAGGACTCTGTGTTTGGGCCTCAGGACTTGTATTTGGGCCTCCGGACTCTGTATTTGGGCCTCATGACTCTGTATTTGGGCCTCAGGACTCTGTATTTGGGCCTCAGGACTGTATTTGGGCCTCAGGACTCTTTATTTGGGCCTCAGGATTCTGTATTTGGGCCTCAGGACTCTGTATTTGGGCCTCAGGATTCTGTATTTGGGCCTCAGGACTCTGTATTTGGGCCTCAGGACTCTGTATTTGGGCCTCAGGACTCTGTATTTTGGCCTCAGGACTGTATTTGGGCCTCAGGACTCTGTATTTGGGCCTCAGGACTCTGTATTTGGGCCTCAGGACTCTGTATTTGGGCCTCAGGACTGTATTTGGGCCTCAGGACTCTGTATTTGGGCCTCAGGACTCTGTATTTGGGCCTCAGGACTTGAGTTTGGGCCTCAGGACTCTGTTTTTGGGCCTCAGGACTTGTGTTTGGGCCTCAGGACTCTGTGTTTGGGCCTCAGGACTCTGTGTTTGGGCCTCAGGACTCTGTATTCGGGCCTCAGGACTCTGTGTTTGGGCCTCAGGACTCTGTATTTGGGACTCAGGACTCTGTATTTGGGCCTCATGACTTGTATTTGATTCTCAGAACTCTTTATTTGGGCCTCATGACTTGTATTTGGGCCTCAGGACTTGTATTTGGGCCTCAGGACTCTGTATTTGGGCCTCAGGACTCTGTATTTTGGCCTCAGGACTTGTGTTTGGGCCTCAGGACTCTGTATTTGGGCCTCAGGACTTGTGTTTCGGCCTCAGGACTCTGTGTTTGGGCCTCAGGACTCTGTGTTTGGGCCTCAGGACTCTGTATTCGGGCCTCAGGACTCTGTATTTGGGCCTCAGGACTCTGTATTCGGGCCTCAGGACTCTGTATTTGGGCCTCAGGATTCTGTATTTGGGCCTCAGGACTCTGTATTTGGGCCTCAGGACTCTGTATTTGGGCCTCAGGACTCTGTATTTGGGCCTCAGGACTGTATTTGGGCCTCAGGACTCTTTATTTGGGCCTCAGGATTCTGTATTTGGGCCTCAGGACTCTGTATTTGGGCCTCAGGATTCTGTATTTGGGCCTCAGGAATCTGTATTTGGGCCTCAGGACTCTGTATTTGGGCCTCAGGACTCTGTATTTGGGCCTCAGGACTTGTGTTTGGGCCTCAGGACTCTGTATTTGGGCCTCAGGACTTTTGTTTGGGCCTCAGGACTCTGTGTTTGGGCCTCAGGACTCTGTGTTTGGGCCTCAGGACTCTGTATTCGGGCCTCAGGACTCTGTATTTGGGCCTCAGGACTCTGTATTTGGGCCTCAGGACTCTGTATTTGGGACTCAGGACTCTGTATTTGGGCCTCATGACTTGTATTTGGGCCTCAGGACTCTGTATTTGGGCCTCAGAACTTTTGTTTGGGCCTCAGGACTCTGTGTTTGGGCCTCAGGACTCTGTGTTTGGGCCTCAGGACTCTGTATTCGGGCCTCAGGACTCTGTATTTGGGCCTCAGGACTCTGTATTTGGGCCTCAGGACTCTGTATTTGGGACTCAGGACTCTGTATTTGGGCCTCATGACTTGTATTTGGGCCTCAGGACTTGTGTTTGGGCCTCAGGACTCTGTATTTGGGCCTCAGGACTTTTGTTTGGGCCTCAGGACTCTGTGTTTGGGCCTCAGGACTCTGTGTTTGGGCCTCAGGACTCTGTATTCGGGCCTCAGGACTCTGTATTTGGGCCTCAGGACTCTGTATTTGGGCCTCAGGACTCTGTATTTGGGACTCAGGACTCTGTATTTGGGCCTCAGGACTCTGTATTTGGGCCTCAGGACTTGTGTTTGGGCCTCAGGACTTGAGTTTGGGCCTCAGGACTCTGTTTTTGGGCCTCAGGACTTGTGTTTGGGCCTCAGGACTCTGTGTTTGGGCCTCAGGACTCTGTGTTTGGGCCTCAGGACTCTGTATTCGGGCCTCAGGACTCTGTATTTGGGCCTCATGACTTGTATTTGATTCTCAGAACTCTTTATTTGGGCCTCATGACTTGTATTTGGGCCTCAGGACTTGTATTTGGGCCTCAGGACTCTGTATTTGGGCCTCAGGACTCTGTATTTTGGCCTCAGGACTTGTGTTTGGGCCTCAGGACTCTGTATTTGGGCCTCAGGACTTGTGTTTCGGCCTCAGGACTCTGTATTTGGGCCTCAGGACTTTTGTTTGGGCCTCAGGACTCTGTGTTTGGGCCTCAGGACTCTGTGTTTGGGCCTCAGGACTCTGTATTCGGGCCTCAGGACTCTGTATTTGGGCCTCAGGACTCTGTATTTGGGACTCAGGACTCTGTATTTGGGCCTCAGGACTCTGTATTCGGGCCTCAGGACTCTGTATTTGGGCCTCAGGACTCTGTATTTGGGACTCAGGACTCTGTATTTGGGCCTCATGACTTGTATTTGGTTCTCAGAACTCTTTATTTGGGCCTCATGACTTGTATTTGGGCCTCAGGACTTGTATTTGGGCCTCAGAACTCTGTATTTGGGCCTCATGACTTGTATTTGGGCCTCAGGACTTGTATTTGGGCCTCAGGACTCTGTGTTTGGGCCTCAGGACTTGTATTTGGGCCTCCGGACTCTGTATTTGGGCCTCATGACTCTGTATTTGGGCCTCAGGACTCTGTATTTGGGCCTCAGGACTGTATTTGGGCCTCAGGACTCTTTATTTGGGCCTCAGGATTCTGTATTTGGGCCTCAGGACTCTGTATTTGGGCCTCAGGATTCTGTATTTGGGCCTCAGGACTCTGTATTTGGGCCTCAGGACTCTGTATTTGGGCCTCAGGACTCTGTATTTTGGCCTCAGGACTGTATTTGGGCCTCAGGACTCTGTATTTGGGCCTCAGGACTCTGTATTTGGGCCTCAGGACTCTGTATTTGGGCCTCAGGACTGTATTTGGGCCTCAGGACTCTGTATTTGGGCCTCAGGACTCTGTATTTGGGCCTCAGGACTTGAGTTTGGGCCTCAGGACTCTGTTTTTGGGCCTCAGGACTTGTGTTTGGGCCTCAGGACTCTGTGTTTGGGCCTCAGGACTCTGTGTTTGGGCCTCAGGACTCTGTATTCGGGCCTCAGGACTCTGTGTTTGGGCCTCAGGACTCTGTATTTGGGACTCAGGACTCTGTATTTGGGCCTCATGACTTGTATTTGATTCTCAGAACTCTTTATTTGGGCCTCATGACTTGTATTTGGGCCTCAGGACTTGTATTTGGGCCTCAGGACTCTGTATTTGGGCCTCAGGACTCTGTATTTTGGCCTCAGGACTTGTGTTTGGGCCTCAGGACTCTGTATTTGGGCCTCAGGACTTGTGTTTCGGCCTCAGGACTCTGTGTTTGGGCCTCAGGACTCTGTGTTTGGGCCTCAGGACTCTGTATTCGGGCCTCAGGACTCTGTATTTGGGCCTCAGGACTCTGTATTCGGGCCTCAGGACTCTGTATTTGGGCCTCAGGATTCTGTATTTGGGCCTCAGGACTCTGTATTTGGGCCTCAGGACTCTGTATTTGGGCCTCAGGACTCTGTATTTGGGCCTCAGGACTGTATTTGGGCCTCAGGACTCTTTATTTGGGCCTCAGGATTCTGTATTTGGGCCTCAGGACTCTGTATTTGGGCCTCAGGATTCTGTATTTGGGCCTCAGGAATCTGTATTTGGGCCTCAGGACTCTGTATTTGGGCCTCAGGACTCTGTATTTGGGCCTCAGGACTTGTGTTTGGGCCTCAGGACTCTGTATTTGGGCCTCAGGACTTTTGTTTGGGCCTCAGGACTCTGTGTTTGGGCCTCAGGACTCTGTGTTTGGGCCTCAGGACTCTGTATTCGGGCCTCAGGACTCTGTATTTGGGCCTCAGGACTCTGTATTTGGGCCTCAGGACTCTGTATTTGGGACTCAGGACTCTGTATTTGGGCCTCATGACTTGTATTTGGGCCTCAGGACTCTGTATTTGGGCCTCAGGACTTTTGTTTGGGCCTCAGGACTCTGTGTTTGGGCCTCAGGACTCTGTGTTTGGGCCTCAGGACTCTGTATTCGGGCCTCAGGACTCTGTATTTGGGCCTCAGGACTCTGTATTTGGGCCTCAGGACTCTGTATTTGGGACTCAGGACTCTGTATTTGGGCCTCATGACTTGTATTTGGGCCTCAGGACTTGTGTTTGGGCCTCAGGACTCTGTATTTGGGCCTCAGGACTTTTGTTTGGGCCTCAGGACTCTGTGTTTGGGCCTCAGGACTCTGTGTTTGGGCCTCAGGACTCTGTATTCGGGCCTCAGGACTCTGTATTTGGGCCTCAGGACTCTGTATTTGGGCCTCAGGACTCTGTATTTGGGACTCAGGACTCTGTATTTGGGCCTCAGGACTCTGTATTTGGGCCTCAGGACTTGTGTTTGGGCCTCAGGACTTGAGTTTGGGCCTCAGGACTCTGTTTTTGGGCCTCAGGACTTGTGTTTGGGCCTCAGGACTCTGTGTTTGGGCCTCAGGACTCTGTGTTTGGGCCTCAGGACTCTGTATTCGGGCCTCAGGACTCTGTATTTGGGCCTCATGACTTGTATTTGATTCTCAGAACTCTTTATTTGGGCCTCATGACTTGTATTTGGGCCTCAGGACTTGTATTTGGGCCTCAGGACTCTGTATTTGGGCCTCAGGACTCTGTATTTTGGCCTCAGGACTTGTGTTTGGGCCTCAGGACTCTGTATTTGGGCCTCAGGACTTGTGTTTCGGCCTCAGGACTCTGTGTTTGGGCCTCAGGACTCTGTGTTTGGGCCTCAGGACTCTGTATTCGGGCCTCAGGACTCTGTATTTGGGCCTCAGGACTCTGTATTCGGGCCTCAGGACTCTGTATTTGGGCCTCAGGATTCTGTATTTGGGCCTCAGGACTCTGTATTTGGGCCTCAGGACTCTGTATTTGGGCCTCAGGACTCTGTATTTGGGCCTCAGGACTGTATTTGGGCCTCAGGACTCTTTATTTGGGCCTCAGGATTCTGTATTTGGGCCTCAGGACTCTGTATTTGGGCCTCATGATTCTGTATTTGGGCCTCAGGAATCTGTATTTGGGCCTCAGGACTCTGTATTTGGGCCTCAGGACTCTGTATTTGGGCCTCAGGACTTGTGTTTGGGCCTCAGGACTCTGTATTTGGGCCTCAGGACTTTTGTTTGGGCCTCAGGACTCTGTGTTTGGGCCTCAGGACTCTGTGTTTGGGCCTCAGGACTCTGTATTCGGGCCTCAGGACTCTGTATTTGGGCCTCAGGACTCTGTATTTGGGCCTCAGGACTCTGTATTTGGGACTCAGGACTCTGTATTTGGGCCTCATGACTTGTATTTGGGCCTCAGGACTTGTGTTTGGGCCTCAGGACTCTGTATTTGGGCCTCAGGACTTTTGTTTGGGCCTCAGGACTCTGTGTTTGGGCCTCAGGACTCTGTGTTTGGGCCTCAGGACTCTGTATTCGGGCCTCAGGACTCTGTATTTGGGCCTCAGGACTCTGTATTTGGGCCTCAGGACTCTGTATTTGGGACTCAGGACTCTGTATTTGGGCCTCAGGACTCTGTATTTGGGCCTCAGGACTCTGTATTTGGGCCTCAGGACTTGTGTTTGGGCCTCAGGACTCTGTATTTGGGCCTCAGGACTCTGTATTCGGGCCTCAGGACTCTGTATTTGGGCCTCAGGACTCTGTATTCGGGCCTCAGGACTCTGTATTTGGGCCTCAGGATTCTGTATTTGGGCCTCAGGACTCTGTATTTGGGCCTCAGGACTCTGTATTTGGGCCTCAGGACTCTGTATTTGGGCCTCAGGACTGTATTTGGGCCTCAGGACTCTTTATTTGGGCCTCGGGATTCTGTATTTGGGCCTCAGGACTCTGTATTTGGGCCTCAGGATTCTGTATTTGGGCCTCAGGAATCTGTATTTGGGCCTCAGGACTCTGTATTTGGGCCTCAGGACTCTGTATTTGGGCCTCAGGACTTGTGTTTGGGCCTCAGGACTCTGTATTTGGGCCTCAGGACTTTTGTTTGGGCCTCAGGACTCTGTGTTTGGGCCTCAGGACTCTGTGTTTGGGCCTCAGGACTCTGTATTCGGGCCTCAGGACTCTGTATTTGGGCCTCAGGACTCTGTATTTGGGCCTCAGGACTCTGTATTTGGGACTCAGGACTCTGTATTTGGGCCTCAGGACTCTGTATTTGGGCCTCAGGACTCTGTATTTGGGCCTCAGGACTTGTGTTTGGGCCTCAGGACTCTGTATTTGGGCCTCAGTACTCTGTATTTGGGCCTCAGGACTTGTGTTTGGGCCTCAGGACTCTCTGTTTGGGCCTCAGGACTCTGTGTTTGGGCCTCAGGACTCTGTATTCGGGCCTCAGGACTCTGTATTTGGGCCTCAGGACTCTGTATTTGGGACTCAGGACTCTGTATTTGGGCCTCATGACTTGTATTTGGTTCTCAGAACTCTTTATTTGGGCCTCATGACTTGTATTTGGGCCTCAGGACTTGTATTTGGTTCTCAGAACTCTTTATTTGGGCCTCATGACTTGTATTTGGGCCTCAGGACTTGTATTTGGGCCTCAGGACTCTGTATTTGGGCCTCAGGACTCTGTATTTGGGCCTCAGGACTTGTGTTTGGGCCTCAGGACTCTGTATTTGGGCCTCAGGACTTGTGTTTGGGCCTCAGGACTCTGTGTTTGGGCCTCAGGACTCTGTGTTTGGGCCTCAGGACTCTGTATTCGGGCCTCAGGACTCTGTATTTGGGCCTCAGGACTCTGTATTCGGGCCTCAGGACTCTGTATTTGGGCCTCAGGACTCTGTATTTGGGCCTCAGGACTCTTTATTTGGGCCTCAGGATTCTGTATTTGGGCCTCAGGACTCTTTATTTGGGCCTCAGGATTCTGTATTTGGGCCTCAGGACTCTGTATTTGGGCCTCAGGATTCTGTATTTGGGCCTCAGGACTCTGTATTTGGGCCTCAGGACTCTGTATTTGGGCCCCAGGACTCTGTATTTGGGCCTCAGGACTTGTGTTTGGGCCTCAGGACTCTGTATTTGGGCCTCAGGACTTTTGTTTGGGCCTCAGGACTCTGTGTTTGGGCCTCAGGACTCTGTGTTTGGGCCTCAGGACTCTGTATTTGGGCCTCAGGACTCTGTATTTGGGCCTCAGGACTTGTGTTTGGGCCTCAGGACTCTGTATTTGGGCCTCAGGACTTTTGTTTGGGCCTCAGGACTCTGTGTTTGGGCCTCAGGACTCTGTGTTTGGGCCTCAGGACTCTGTGTTTGGGCCTCAGGACTCTGTATTTGGGACTCAGGACTCTGTATTTGGGCCTCATGACTTGTATTTGGTTCTCAGAACTCTTTATTTGGGCCTCATGACTTGTATTTGGGCCTCAGGACTTGTATTTGGGCCTCAGAACTCTGTATTTGGGCCTCATGACTTGTATTTGGGCCTCAGGACTCTGTATTTGGGCCTCAGGACTTGTATTTGGGCCTCAGGACTCTGTGTTTGGGCCTCAGGACTTGTATTTGGGCCTCCGGACTCTGTATTTGGGCCTCAGGACTCTGTATTTGGGCCTCAGGACTCTGTATTTGGGCCTCAGGACTCTGTATTTGGGCCTCAGGACTGTATTTGGGCCTCAGGACTCTTTATTTGGGCCTCAGGATTCTGTATTTGGGCCTCAGGACTCTGTATTTGGGCCTCAGGATTCTGTATTTGGGCCTCAGGACTCTGTATTTGGGCCTCAGGACTCTGTATTTGGGCCTCAGGACTCTGTATTTGGGCCTCAGGACTTGTGTTTGGGCCTCAGGACTCTGTTTTTGGGCCTCAGGACTTGTGTTTGGGCCTCAGGACTCTGTGTTTGGGCCTCAGGACTCTGTGTTTGGGCCTCAGGACTCTGTATTCGGGCCTCAGGACTCTGTATTTGGGCCTCAGGACTCTGTATTTGGGACTCAGGACTCTGTATTTGGGCCTCATGACTTGTATTTGGTTCTCAGAACTCTTTATTTGGGCCTCATGACTTGTATTTGGGCCTCAGGACTTGTATTTGGGCCTCACGACTCTGTATTTGGGCCTCAGGACTCTGTATTTGGGCCTCAGGACTTGTGTTTGGGCCTCAGGACTCTGTGTTTGGGCCTCAGGACTCTGTGTTTGGGCCTCAGGACTCTGTATCCGGGCCTCAGGACTCTGTATTTGGGCCTCAGGACTCTGTATTCGGGCCTCAGGACTCTGTATTTGGGCCTCAGGATTCTGTATTTGGGCCTCAGGACTCAGTATTTGGGCCTCAGGACTCTGTATTTGGGCCTCAGGACTCTGTATTGGGCCTCAGGACTCTGTATTTGGGCCTCAGGACTCTGTATTTGGGCCTCAGGACTCAGTATTTGGGCCTCAGGACTCTGTATTTGGGCCTCAGGACTCTGTATTTGGGCCTCAGGACTCAGTATTTGGGCCTCAGGACTCTGTATTTGGGCCTCAGGACTCTGTATTTGGGCCTCAGGACTCTGTATTTGGGCCTCAGGACTCTGTATTAGGGCCTCAGGACTCTGTATTTGGGCCTCAGGACTCTGTATTTGGGCCTCAGGACTCTGTATTTGGGACCCTGCGACGAGTTGGCCACTGTCCAGGGTGTACCCCGCCTAAGGCCCGAAGTCACTGGGATAGGCTCCAGTCACCCGCGACCCCGAAAAGGGAACAAGCGGTAGAAAATGGATGGATGGACTCTGTATTTGGGCCTCAGGACTCTGTATTTGGGCCTCAGGACTCTTTATTTGGGCCTCAGGATTCTGTATTTGGGCCTCAGGACTCTGTATTTGGGCCTCAGGATTCTGTATTTGGGCCTCAGGACTCTGTATTTGGGCCTCAGGACTCTGTATTTGGGCCTCAGGACTTGTGTTTGGGCCTCAGGACTCTGTTTTTGGGCCTCAGGACTTGTGTTTGGGCCTCAGGACTCTGTGTTTGGGCCTCAGGACTCTGTATTCGGGCCTCAGGACTTGTGTTTGGGCCTCAGGACTCTGTGTTTGGGCCTCAGGACTTGTGTTTGGGCCTCAGGACTCTGTTTTTGGGCCTCAGGACTTGTGTTTGGGCCTCAGGACTCTGTTTTTGGGCCTCAGGACTTGTGTTTGGGCCTCAGGACTCTGTGTTTGGGCCTCAGGACTCTGTATTCGGGCCTCAGGACTTGTGTTTGGGCCTCAGGACTCTGTATTTGGGCCTCAGGACTTGTGTTTGGGCCTCAGGACTCTGTTTTTGGGCCTCAGGACTTGTGTTTGGGCCTCAGGACTCTGTATTTGGGCCTCAGGACTCTGTATTTGGGCCTCAGGACTTGTGTTTGGGCCTCAGGACTCTGTTTTTGGGCCTCAGGACTTGTATTTGGGCCTCAGGACTCTGTGTTTGGGCCTCAGGACTCTGTATTCGGGCCTCAGGACTCTGTATTTGGGCCTCAGGACTCTGTATTTGGGCCTCAGGACTCTTTATTTGGGCCTCAGGATTCTGTATTTGGGCCTCAGGACTCTTTATTTGGGCCTCAGGATTCTGTATTTGGGCCTCAGGACTCTGTATTTGGGCCTCAGGATTCTGTATTTGGGCCTCAGGACTCTGTATTTGGGCCTCAGGACTCTGTATTTGGGCCTCAGGACTCTGTATTTGGGCCTCAGGACTTGTGTTTGGGCCTCAGGACTCTGTATTTGGGCCTCAGGACTTTTGTTTGGGCCTCAGGACTCTGTGTTTGGGCCTCAGGACTCTGTGTTTGGGCCTCAGGACTCTGTATTCGGGCCTCAGGACTCTGTATTTGGGCCTCAGGACTCTTTATTTGGGCCTCAGGATTCTGTATTTGGGCCTCAGGACTCTTTATTTGGGCCTCAGGATTCTGTATTTGGGCCTCAGGACTCTGTATTTGGGCCTCATGATTCTGTATTTGGGCCTCAGGAATCTGTATTTGGGCCTCAGGACTCTGTATTGGGCCTCAGGACTCTGTATTTGGGCCTCAGGACTCTGTATTTGGGCCTCAGGACTCTGTATTTGGGCCTCAGGACTCAGTATTTGGGCCTCAGGACTCTGTATTTGGGCCTCAGGACTCTGTATTTGGGCCTCAGGACTCTGTATTTGGGCCTCAGGACTCTGTATTTGGGCCTCAGGACTCTGTATTTGGGCCTCAGGACTCTGTATTTGGGCCTCAGGACTCTGTATTAGGGCCTCAGGACTCTGTATTTGGGCCTCAGGACTCTGTATTTGGGCCTCAGGACTCTGTATTTGGGACCCTGCGACGAGTTGGCCACTGTCCAGGGTGTACCCCGCCTAAGGCCCGAAGTCACTGGGATAGGCTCCAGTCACCCGCGACCCCGAAAAGGGAACAAGCGGTAGAAAATGGATGGATGGACTCTGTATTTGGGCCTCAGGACTCTGTATTTGGGCCTCAGGACTCTTTATTTGGGCCTCAGGATTCTGTATTTGGGCCTCAGGACTCTGTATTTGGGCCTCAGGATTCTGTATTTGGGCCTCAGGACTCTGTATTTGGGCCTCAGGACTCTGTATTTGGGCCTCAGGACTTGTGTTTGGGCCTCAGGACTCTGTTTTTGGGCCTCAGGACTTGTGTTTGGGCCTCAGGACTCTGTGTTTGGGCCTCAGGACTCTGTATTCGGGCCTCAGGACTCTGTATTTGGGCCTCAGGACTCTGTATTTGGGCCTCAGGACTCTTTATTTGGGCCTCAGGATTCTGTATTTGGGCCTCAGGACTCTTTATTTGGGCCTCAGGATTCTGTATTTGGGCCTCAGGACTCTGTATTTGGGCCTCAGGATTCTGTATTTGGGCCTCAGGACTCTGTATTTGGGCCTCAGGACTCTGTATTTGGGCCTCAGGACTCTGTATTTGGGCCTCAGGACTTGTGTTTGGGCCTCAGGACTCTGTATTTGGGCCTCAGGACTTTTGTTTGGGCCTCAGGACTCTGTGTTTGGGCCTCAGGACTCTGTGTTTGGGCCTCAGGACTCTGTATTCGGGCCTCAGGACTCTGTATTTGGGCCTCAGGACTCTTTATTTGGGCCTCAGGATTCTGTATTTGGGCCTCAGGACTCTTTATTTGGGCCTCAGGATTCTGTATTTGGGCCTCAGGACTCTGTATTTGGGCCTCATGATTCTGTATTTGGGCCTCAGGAATCTGTATTTGGGCCTCAGGACTCTGTATTTGGGCCTCAGGACTCTGTATTTGGGCCTCAGGACTTGTGTTTGGGCCTCAGGACTCTGTATTTGGGCCTCAGGACTTTTGTTTGGGCCTCAGGACTCTGTGTTTGGGCCTCAGGACTCTGTGTTTGGGCCTCAGGACTCTGTATTCGGGCCTCAGGACTCTGTATTTGGGCCTCAGGACTCTGTATTTGGGCCTCAGGACTCTGTATTTGGGACTCAGGACTCTGTATTTGGGCCTCATGACTTGTATTTGGGCCTCAGGACTTGTGTTTGGGCCTCAGGACTCTGTATTTGGGCCTCAGGACTTTTGTTTGGGCCTCAGGACTCTGTGTTTGGGCCTCAGGACTCTGTGTTTGGGCCTCAGGACTCTGTATTCGGGCCTCAGGACTCTGTATTTGGGCCTCAGGACTCTGTATTTGGGCCTCAGGACTCTGTATTTGGGACTCAGGACTCTGTATTTGGGCCTCAGGATTCTGTATTTGGGCCTCAGGAATCTGTATTTGGGCCTCAGGACTCTGTATTTGGGCCTCAGGACTCTGTATTTGGGCCTCAGGACTTGTGTTTGGGCCTCAGGACTCTGTATTTGGGCCTCAGGACTTTTGTTTGGGCCTCAGGACTCTGTGTTTGGGCCTCAGGACTCTGTGTTTGGGCCTCAGGACTCTGTATTCGGGCCTCAGGACTCTGTATTTGGGCCTCAGGACTCTGTATTTGGGCCTCAGGACTCTGTATTTGGGCCTCAGGACTCTGTATTTGGGACTCAGGACTCTGTATTTGGGCCTCATGACTTGTATTTGGGCCTCAGGACTTGTGTTTGGGCCTCAGGACTCTGTATTTGGGCCTCAGGACTTTTGTTTGGGCCTCAGGACTCTGTGTTTGGGCCTCAGGACTCTGTGTTTGGGCCTCAGGACTCTGTATTCGGGCCTCAGGACTCTGTATTTGGGCCTCAGGACTCTGTATTTGGGCCTCAGGACTCTGTATTTGGGACTCAGGACTCTGTATTTGGGCCTCAGGACTCTGTATTTGGGCCTCAGGACTCTGTATTTGGGCCTCAGGACTTGTGTTTGGGCCTCAGGACTCTGTATTTGGGCCTCAGGACTCTGTATTTGGGCCTCAGGACTTGTGTTTGGGCCTCAGGACTCTCTGTTTGGGCCTCAGGACTCTGTGTTTGGGCCTCAGGACTCTGTATTCGGGCCTCAGGACTCTGTATTTGGGCCTCAGGACTCTGTATTTGGGACTCAGGACTTGTGTTTGGGCCTCAGGACTCTGTTTTTGGGCCTCAGGACTTGTGTTTGGGCCTCAGGACTCTGTTTTTGGGCCTCAGGACTTGTGTTTGGGCCTCAGGACTCTGTGTTTGGGCCTCAGGACTCTGTATTCGGGCCTCAGGACTTGTGTTTGGGCCTCAGGACTCTGTATTTGGGCCTCAGGACTTGTGTTTGGGCCTCAGGACTCTGTTTTTGGGCCTCAGGACTTGTGTTTGGGCCTCAGGACTCTGTATTTGGGCCTCAGGACTCTGTATTTGGGCCTCAGGACTTGTGTTTGGGCCTCAGGACTCTGTTTTTGGGCCTCAGGACTTGTATTTGGGCCTCAGGACTCTGTGTTTGGGCCTCAGGACTCTGTATTCGGGCCTCAGGACTCTGTATTTGGGCCTCAGGACTCTGTATTTGGGCCTCAGGACTCTTTATTTGGGCCTCAGGATTCTGTATTTGGGCCTCAGGACTCTTTATTTGGGACTCAGGATTCTGTATTTGGGCCTCAGGACTCTGTATTTGGGCCTCAGGATTCTGTATTTGGGCCTCAGGACTCTGTATTTGGGCCTCAGGACTCTGTATTTGGGCCTCAGGACTCTGTATTTGGGCCTCAGGACTTGTGTTTGGGCCTCAGGACTCTGTATTTGGGCCTCAGGACTTTTGTTTGGGCCTCAGGACTCTGTGTTTGGGCCTCAGGACTCTGTGTTTGGGCCTCAGGACTCTGTATTCGGGCCTCAGGACTCTGTATTTGGGCCTCAGGACTCTTTATTTGGGCCTCAGGATTCTGTATTTGGGCCTCAGGACTCTTTATTTGGGCCTCAGGATTCTGTATTTGGGCCTCAGGACTCTGTATTTGGGCCTCATGATTCTGTATTTGGGCCTCAGGAATCTGTATTTGGGCCTCAGGACTCTGTATTGGGCCTCAGGACTCTGTATTTGGGCCTCAGGACTCTGTATTTGGGCCTCAGGACTCTGTATTTGGGCCTCAGGACTCAGTATTTGGGCCTCAGGACTCTGTATTTGGGCCTCAGGACTCTGTATTTGGGCCTCAGGACTCTGTATTTGGGCCTCAGGACTCTGTATTTGGGCCTCAGGACTCTGTATTTGGGCCTCAGGACTCTGTATTTGGGCCTCAGGACTCTGTATTAGGGCCTCAGGACTCTGTATTTGGGCCTCAGGACTCTGTATTTGGGCCTCAGGACTCTGTATTTGGGACCCTGCGACGAGTTGGCCACTGTCCAGGGTGTACCCCGCCTAAGGCCCGAAGTCACTGGGATAGGCTCCAGTCACCCGCGACCCCGAAAAGGGAACAAGCGGTAGAAAATGGATGGATGGACTCTGTATTTGGGCCTCAGGACTCTGTATTTGGGCCTCAGGACTCTTTATTTGGGCCTCAGGATTCTGTATTTGGGCCTCAGGACTCTGTATTTGGGCCTCAGGATTCTGTATTTGGGCCTCAGGACTCTGTATTTGGGCCTCAGGACTCTGTATTTGGGCCTCAGGACTTGTGTTTGGGCCTCAGGACTCTGTTTTTGGGCCTCAGGACTTGTGTTTGGGCCTCAGGACTCTGTGTTTGGGCCTCAGGACTCTGTATTCGGGCCTCAGGACTCTGTATTTGGGCCTCAGGACTCTGTATTTGGGCCTCAGGACTCTTTATTTGGGCCTCAGGATTCTGTATTTGGGCCTCAGGACTCTTTATTTGGGCCTCAGGATTCTGTATTTGGGCCTCAGGACTCTGTATTTGGGCCTCAGGATTCTGTATTTGGGCCTCAGGACTCTGTATTTGGGCCTCAGGACTCTGTATTTGGGCCTCAGGACTCTGTATTTGGGCCTCAGGACTTGTGTTTGGGCCTCAGGACTCTGTATTTGGGCCTCAGGACTTTTGTTTGGGCCTCAGGACTCTGTGTTTGGGCCTCAGGACTCTGTGTTTGGGCCTCAGGACTCTGTATTCGGGCCTCAGGACTCTGTATTTGGGCCTCAGGACTCTTTATTTGGGCCTCAGGATTCTGTATTTGGGCCTCAGGACTCTTTATTTGGGCCTCAGGATTCTGTATTTGGGCCTCAGGACTCTGTATTTGGGCCTCATGATTCTGTATTTGGGCCTCAGGAATCTGTATTTGGGCCTCAGGACTCTGTATTTGGGCCTCAGGACTCTGTATTTGGGCCTCAGGACTTGTGTTTGGGCCTCAGGACTCTGTATTTGGGCCTCAGGACTTTTGTTTGGGCCTCAGGACTCTGTGTTTGGGCCTCAGGACTCTGTGTTTGGGCCTCAGGACTCTGTATTCGGGCCTCAGGACTCTGTATTTGGGCCTCAGGACTCTGTATTTGGGCCTCAGGACTCTGTATTTGGGACTCAGGACTCTGTATTTGGGCCTCATGACTTGTATTTGGGCCTCAGGACTTGTGTTTGGGCCTCAGGACTCTGTATTTGGGCCTCAGGACTTTTGTTTGGGCCTCAGGACTCTGTGTTTGGGCCTCAGGACTCTGTGTTTGGGCCTCAGGACTCTGTATTCGGGCCTCAGGACTCTGTATTTGGGCCTCAGGACTCTGTATTTGGGCCTCAGGACTCTGTGTTTGGGCCTCAGGACTCTGTATTCGGGCCTCAGGACTCTGTATTTGGGCCTCAGGACTCTGTATTTGGGCCTCAGGACTCTGTATTTGGGCCTCAGGACTCTGTATTTGGGCCTCAGGACTCTGTATTAGGGCCTCAGGACTCTGTATTTGGGCCTCAGGACTCTGTATTTGGGCCTCAGGACTCTGTATTTGGGACCCTGCGACGAGTTGGCCACTGTCCAGGGTGTACCCCGCCTAAGGCCCGAAGTCACTGGGATAGGCTCCAGTCACCCGCGACCCCGAAAAGGGAACAAGCGGTAGAAAATGGATGGATGGACTCTGTATTTGGGCCTCAGGACTCTGTATTTGGGCCTCAGGACTCTTTATTTGGGCCTCAGGATTCTGTATTTGGGCCTCAGGACTCTGTATTTGGGCCTCAGGATTCTGTATTTGGGCCTCAGGACTCTGTATTTGGGCCTCAGGACTCTGTATTTGGGCCTCAGGACTTGTGTTTGGGCCTCAGGACTCTGTTTTTGGGCCTCAGGACTTGTGTTTGGGCCTCAGGACTCTGTGTTTGGGCCTCAGGACTCTGTATTCGGGCCTCAGGACTCTGTATTTGGGCCTCAGGACTCTGTATTTGGGCCTCAGGACTCTTTATTTGGGCCTCAGGATTCTGTATTTGGGCCTCAGGACTCTTTATTTGGGCCTCAGGATTCTGTATTTGGGCCTCAGGACTCTGTATTTGGGCCTCAGGATTCTGTATTTGGGCCTCAGGACTCTGTATTTGGGCCTCAGGACTCTGTATTTGGGCCTCAGGACTCTGTATTTGGGCCTCAGGACTTGTGTTTGGGCCTCAGGACTCTGTATTTGGGCCTCAGGACTTTTGTTTGGGCCTCAGGACTCTGTGTTTGGGCCTCAGGACTCTGTGTTTGGGCCTCAGGACTCTGTATTCGGGCCTCAGGACTCTGTATTTGGGCCTCAGGACTCTTTATTTGGGCCTCAGGATTCTGTATTTGGGCCTCAGGACTCTTTATTTGGGCCTCAGGATTCTGTATTTGGGCCTCAGGACTCTGTATTTGGGCCTCATGATTCTGTATTTGGGCCTCAGGAATCTGTATTTGGGCCTCAGGACTCTGTATTTGGGCCTCAGGACTCTGTATTTGGGCCTCAGGACTTGTGTTTGGGCCTCAGGACTCTGTATTTGGGCCTCAGGACTTTTGTTTGGGCCTCAGGACTCTGTGTTTGGGCCTCAGGACTCTGTGTTTGGGCCTCAGGACTCTGTATTCGGGCCTCAGGACTCTGTATTTGGGCCTCAGGACTCTGTATTTGGGCCTCAGGACTCTGTATTTGGGACTCAGGACTCTGTATTTGGGCCTCATGACTTGTATTTGGGCCTCAGGACTTGTGTTTGGGCCTCAGGACTCTGTATTTGGGCCTCAGGACTTTTGTTTGGGCCTCAGGACTCTGTGTTTGGGCCTCAGGACTCTGTGTTTGGGCCTCAGGACTCTGTATTCGGGCCTCAGGACTCTGTATTTGGGCCTCAGGACTCTGTATTTGGGCCTCAGGACTCTGTATTTGGGACTCAGGACTCTGTATTTGGGCCTCAGGACTCTGTATTTGGGCCTCAGGACTCTGTATTTGGGCCTCAGGACTTGTGTTTGGGCCTCAGGACTCTGTATTTGGGCCTCAGGACTCTGTATTCGGGCCTCAGGACTCTGTATTTGGGCCTCAGGACTCTGTATTCGGGCCTCAGGACTCTGTATTTGGGCCTCAGGATTCTGTATTTGGGCCTCAGGACTCTGTATTTGGGCCTCAGGACTCTGTATTTGGGCCTCAGGACTCTGTATTTGGGCCTCAGGACTGTATTTGGGCCTCAGGACTCTTTATTTGGGCCTCAGGATTCTGTATTTGTGCCTCAGGACTCTGTATTTGGGCCTCAGGATTCTGTATTTGGGCCTCAGGAATCTGTATTTGGGCCTCAGGACTCTGTATTTGGGCCTCAGGACTCTGTATTTGGGCCTCAGGACTTGTGTTTGGGCCTCAGGACTCTGTATTTGGGCCTCAGGACTTTTGTTTGGGCCTCAGGACTCTGTGTTTGGGCCTCAGGACTCTGTGTTTGGGCCTCAGGACTCTGTATTCGGGCCTCAGGACTCTGTATTTGGGCCTCAGGACTCTGTATTTGGGCCTCAGGACTCTGTATTTGGGCCTCAGGACTCTGTATTTGGGACTCAGGACTCTGTATTTGGGCCTCATGACTTGTATTTGGGCCTCAGGACTTGTGTTTGGGCCTCAGGACTCTGTATTTGGGCCTCAGGACTTTTGTTTGGGCCTCAGGACTCTGTGTTTGGGCCTCAGGACTCTGTGTTTGGGCCTCAGGACTCTGTATTCGGGCCTCAGGACTCTGTATTTGGGCCTCAGGACTCTGTATTTGGGCCTCAGGACTCTGTATTTGGGACTCAGGACTCTGTATTTGGGCCTCAGGACTCTGTATTTGGGCCTCAGGACTCTGTATTTGGGCCTCAGGACTTGTGTTTGGGCCTCAGGACTCTGTATTTGGGCCTCAGGACTCTGTATTTGGGCCTCAGGACTTGTGTTTGGGCCTCAGGACTCTCTGTTTGGGCCTCAGGACTCTGTGTTTGGGCCTCAGGACTCTGTATTCGGGCCTCAGGACTCTGTATTTGGGCCTCAGGACTCTGTATTTGGGACTCAGGACTCTGTATTTGGGCCTCATGACTTGTATTTGGTTCTCAGAACTCTTTATTTGGGCCTCATGACTTGTATTTGGGCCTCAGGACTTGTATTTGGTTCTCAGAACTCTTTATTTGGGCCTCATGACTTGTATTTGGGCCTCAGGACTCTGTATTTGGGCCTCAGGACTCTGTATTTGGGCCTCAGGACTCTGTATTTGGGCCTCAGGACTTGTGTTTGGGCCTCAGGACTCTTTATTTGGGCCTCAGGACTTGTGTTTGGGCCTCAGGACTCTGTGTTTGGGCCTCAGGACTCTGTATTCGGGCCTCAGGACTCTGTATTTGGGCCTCAGGACTCTGTATTCGGGCCTCAGGACTCTGTATTTGGGCCTCAGGACTCTGTATTTGGGCCTCAGGACTCTTTATTTGGGCCTCAGGATTCTGTATTTGGGCCTCAGGACTCTTTATTTGGGCCTCAGGATTCTGTATTTGGGCCTCAGGACTCTGTATTTGGGCCTCAGGATTCTGTATTTGGGCCTCAGGACTCTGTATTTGGGCCTCAGGACTCTGTATTTGGGCCTCAGGACTCTGTATTTGGGCCTCAGGACTTGTGTTTGGGCCTCAGGACTCTGTATTTGGGCCTCAGGACTTTTGTTTGGGCCTCAGGACTCTGTGTTTGGGCCTCAGGACTCTGTGTTTGGGCCTCAGGACTCTGTATTTGGGCCTCAGGACTCTGTATTTGGGCCTCAGGACTTGTGTTTGGGCCTCAGGACTCTGTATTTGGGCCTCAGGACTTTTGTTTGGGCCTCAGGACTCTGTGTTTGGGCCTCAGGACTCTGTGTTTGGGCCTCAGGACTCTGTGTTTGGGCCTCAGGACTCTGTATTTGGGACTCAGGACTCTGTATTTGGGCCTCATGACTTGTATTTGGTTCTCAGAACTCTTTATTTGGGCCTCATGACTTGTATTTGGGCCTCAGGACTTGTATTTGGGCCTCAGAACTCTGTATTTGGGCCTCATGACTTGTATTTGGGCCTCAGGACTCTGTATTTGGGCCTCAGGACTTGTATTTGGGCCTCAGGACTCTGTGTTTGGGCCTCAGGACTTGTATTTGGGCCTCCGGACTCTGTATTTGGGCCTCAGGACTCTGTATTTGGGCCTCAGGACTCTGTATTTGGGCCTCAGGACTCTGTATTTGGGCCTCAGGACTGTATTTGGGCCTCAGGACTCTTTATTTGGGCCTCAGGATTCTGTATTTGGGCCTCAGGACTCTGTATTTGGGCCTCATGATTCTGTATTTGGGCCTCAGGAATCTGTATTTGGGCCTCAGGACTCTGTATTTGGGCCTCAGGACTCTGTATTTGGGCCTCAGGACTTGTGTTTGGGCCTCAGGACTCTGTATTTGGGCCTCAGGACTTTTGTTTGGGCCTCAGGACTCTGTGTTTGGGCCTCAGGACTCTGTGTTTGGGCCTCAGGACTCTGTATTCGGGCCTCAGGACTCTGTATTTGGGCCTCAGGACTCTGTATTTGGGCCTCAGGACTCTGTATTTGGGACTCAGGACTCTGTATTTGGGCCTCATGACTTGTATTTGGGCCTCAGGACTTGTGTTTGGGCCTCAGGACTCTGTATTTGGGCCTCAGGACTTTTGTTTGGGCCTCAGGACTCTGTGTTTGGGCCTCAGGACTCTGTGTTTGGGCCTCAGGACTCTGTATTCGGGCCTCAGGACTCTGTATTTGGGCCTCAGGACTCTGTATTTGGGCCTCAGGACTCTGTATTTGGGACTCAGGACTCTGTATTTGGGCCTCAGGACTCTGTATTTGGGCCTCAGGACTCTGTATTTGGGCCTCAGGACTTGTGTTTGGGCCTCAGGACTCTGTATTTGGGCCTCAGGACTCTGTATTCGGGCCTCAGGACTCTGTATTTGGGCCTCAGGACTCTGTATTCGGGCCTCAGGACTCTGTATTTGGGCCTCAGGATTCTGTATTTGGGCCTCAGGACTCTGTATTTGGGCCTCAGGACTCTGTATTTGGGCCTCAGGACTCTGTATTTGGGCCTCAGGACTGTATTTGGGCCTCAGGACTCTTTATTTGGGCCTCAGGATTCTGTATTTGTGCCTCAGGACTCTGTATTTGGGCCTCAGGATTCTGTATTTGGGCCTCAGGAATCTGTATTTGGGCCTCAGGACTCTGTATTTGGGCCTCAGGACTCTGTATTTGGGCCTCAGGACTTGTGTTTGGGCCTCAGGACTCTGTATTTGGGCCTCAGGACTTTTGTTTGGGCCTCAGGACTCTGTGTTTGGGCCTCAGGACTCTGTGTTTGGGCCTCAGGACTCTGTATTTGGGCCTCAGGACTCTGTATTTGGGCCTCAGGACTCTGTATTTGGGACTCAGGACTCTGTATTTGGGCCTCATGACTTGTATTTGGGCCTCAGGACTTGTGTTTGGGCCTCAGGACTCTGTATTTGGGCCTCAGGACTTTTGTTTGGGCCTCAGGACTCTGTGTTTGGGCCTCAGGACTCTGTGTTTGGGCCTCAGGACTCTGTATTCGGGCCTCAGGACTCTGTATTTGGGCCTCAGGACTCTGTATTTGGGCCTCAGGACTCTGTATTTGGGACTCAGGACTCTGTATTTGGGCCTCAGGACTCTGTATTTGGGCCTCAGGACTCTGTATTTGGGCCTCAGGACTTGTGTTTGGGCCTCAGGACTCTGTATTTGGGCCTCAGGACTCTGTATTTGGGCCTCAGGACTTGTGTTTGGGCCTCAGGACTCTCTGTTTGGGCCTCAGGACTCTGTGTTTGGGCCTCAGGACTCTGTATTCGGGCCTCAGGACTCTGTATTTGGGCCTCAGGACTCTGTATTTGGGACTCAGGACTCTGTATTTGGGCCTCATGACTTGTATTTGGTTCTCAGAAC
Source organism: Eucyclogobius newberryi (assembly GCF_026437365.1). NCBI lineage: Eukaryota > Metazoa > Chordata > Actinopteri > Gobiiformes > Gobiidae > Eucyclogobius > Eucyclogobius newberryi. Next base: position 3,927,076 of record NW_027315757.1, read on the forward strand.
TCTTTATTTGGGCCTCATGACTTGTATTTGGGCCTCAGGACTTGTATTTGGTTCTCAGAACTCTTTATTTGGGCCTCATGACTTGTATTTGGGCCTCAGGACTCTGTATTTGGGCCTCAGGACTCTGTATTTGGGCCTCAGGACTCTGTATTTGGGCCTCAGGACTTGTGTTTGGGCCTCAGGACTCTGTATTTGGGCCTCAGGACTTGTGTTTGGGCCTCAGGACTCTGTGTTTGGGCCTCAGGACTCTGTATTCGGGCCTCAGGACTCTGTATTTGGGCCTCAGGACTCTGTATTCGGGCCTCAGGACTCTGTATTTGGGCCTCAGGACTCTGTATTTGGGCCTCAGGACTCTTTATTTGGGCCTCAGGATTCTGTATTTGGGCCTCAGGACTCTTTATTTGGGCCTCAGGATTCTGTATTTGGGCCTCAGGACTCTGTATTTGGGCCTCAGGATTCTGTATTTGGGCCTCAGGACTCTGTATTTGGGCCTCAGGACTCTGTATTTGGGCCTCAGGACTCTGTATTTGGGCCTCAGGACTTGTGTTTGGGCCTCAGGACTCTGTATTTGGGCCTCAGGACTTTTGTTTGGGCCTCAGGACTCTGTGTTTGGGCCTCAGGACTCTGTGTTTGGGCCTCAGGACTCTGTATTTGGGCCTCAGGACTCTGTATTTGGGCCTCAGGACTTGTGTTTGGGCCTCAGGACTCTGTATTTGGGCCTCAGGACTTTTGTTTGGGCCTCAGGACTCTGTGTTTGGGCCTCAGGACTCTGTGTTTGGGCCTCAGGACTCTGTGTTTGGGCCTCAGGACTCTGTATTTGGGACTCAGGACTCTGTATTTGGGCCTCATGACTTGTATTTGGTTCTCAGAACTCTTTATTTGGGCCTCATGACTTGTATTTGGGCCTCAGGACTTGTATTTGGGCCTCAGAACTCTGTATTTGGGCCTCATGACTTGTATTTGGGCCTCAGGACTCTGTATTTGGGCCTCAGGACTTGTATTTGGGCCTCAGGACTCTGTGTTTGGGCCTCAGGACTTGTATTTGGGCCTCCGGACTCTGTATTTGGGCCTCAGGACTCTGTATTTGGGCCTCAGGACTCTGTATTTGGGCCTCAGGACTCTGTATTTGGGCCTCAGGACTGTATTTGGGCCTCAGGACTCTTTATTTGGGCCTCAGGATTCTGTATTTGGGCCTCAGGACTCTGTATTTGGGCCTCAGGATTCTGTATTTGGGCCTCAGGACTCTGTATTTGGGCCTCAGGACTCTGTATTTGGGCCTCAGGACTCTGTATTTGGGCCTCAGGACTTGTGTTTGGGCCTCAGGACTCTGTTTTTGGGCCTCAGGACTTGTGTTTGGGCCTCAGGACTCTGTGTTTGGGCCTCAGGACTCTGTGTTTGGGCCTCAGGACTCTGTATTCGGGCCTCAGGACTCTGTATTTGGGCCTCAGGACTTGTATTTGGGCCTCACGACTCTGTATTTGGGCCTCAGGACTCTGTATTTGGGCCTCAGGACTCTGTATTTGGGCCTCTGGACTTGTATTTGGGCCTCACGACTCTGTATTTGGGCCTCAGGACTCTGTATTTGGGCCTCAGGACTTGTGTTTGGGCCTCAGGACTCTGTGTTTGGGCCTCAGGACTCTGTGTTTGGGCCTCAGGACTCTGTATCCGGGCCTCAGGACTCTGTATTTGGGCCTCAGGACTCTGTATTCGGGCCTCAGGACTCTGTATTTGGGCCTCAGGATTCTGTATTTGGGCCTCAGGACTCAGTATTTGGGCCTCAGGACTCTGTATTTGGGCCTCAGGACTCTGTATTGGGCCTCAGGACTCTGTATTTGGGCCTCAGGACTCTGTATTTGGGCCTCAGGACTCAGTATTTGGGCCTCAGGACTCTGTATTTGGGCCTCAGGACTCTGTATTTGGGCCTCAGGACTCAGTATTTGGGCCTCAGGACTCTGTATTGGACTCTGTATTTGGGCCTCAGGACTCTGTATTTGGGACCCTGCGACGAGTTGGCCACTGTCCAGGGTGTACCCCGCCTAAGGCCCGAAGTCACTGGGATAGGCTCCAGTCACCCGCGACCCCGAAAAGGGAACAAGCGGTAGAAAATGGATGGATGGACTCTGTATTTGGGCCTCAGGACTCTGTATTTGGGCCTCAGGACTCTTTATTTGGGCCTCAGGATTCTGTATTTGGGCCTCAGGACTCTGTATTTGGGCCTCAGGATTCTGTATTTGGGCCTCAGGACTCTGTATTTGGGCCTCAGGACTCTGTATTTGGGCCTCAGGACTTGTGTTTGGGCCTCAGGACTCTGTTTTTGGGCCTCAGGACTTGTGTTTGGGCCTCAGGACTCTGTGTTTGGGCCTCAGGACTCTGTATTCGGGCCTCAGGACTCTGTATTTGGGCCTCAGGACTCTGTATTTGGGCCTCAGGACTCTTTATTTGGACCTCAGGATTCTGTATTTGGGCCTCAGGACTCTTTATTTGGGCCTCAGGATTCTGTATTTGGGCCTCAGGACTCTGTATTTGGGCCTCAGGATTCTGTATTTGGGCCTCAGGACTCTGTATTTGGGCCTCAGGACTCTGTATTTGGGCCTCAGGACTCTGTATTTGGGCCTCAGGACTTGTGTTTGGGCCTCAGGACTCTGTATTTGGGCCTCAGGACTTTTGTTTGGGCCTCAGGACTCTGTGTTTGGGCCTCAGGACTCTGTGTTTGGGCCTCAGGACTCTGTATTCGGGCCTCAGGACTCTGTATTTGGGCCTCAGGACTCTGTATTTGGGCCTCAGGACTTGTGTTTGGGCCTCAGGACTCTGTATTTGGGCCTCAGGACTTTTGTTTGGGCCTCAGGACTCTGTGTTTGGGCCTCAGGACTCTGTGTTTGGGCCTCAGGACTCTGTATTCGGGCCTCAGGACTCTGTATTTGGGCCTCAGGACTCTGTATTTGGGCCTCAGGACTCTGTATTTGGGACTCAGGACTCTGTATTTGGGCCTCATGACTTGTATTTGGGCCTCAGGACTTGTGTTTGGGCCTCAGGACTCTGTATTTGGGCCTCAGGACTTTTGTTTGGGCCTCAGGACTCTGTGTTTGGGCCTCAGGACTCTGTGTTTGGGCCTCAGGACTCTGTATTCGGGCCTCAGGACTCTGTATTTGGGCCTCAGGACTCTGTATTTGGGCCTCAGGACTCTGTATTTGGGACTCAGGACTCTGTATTTGGGCCTCAGGACTCTGTATTTGGGCCTCAGGACTCTGTATTTGGGCCTCAGGACTTGTGTTTGGGCCTCAGGACTCTGTATTTGGGCCTCAGGACTCTGTATTCGGGCCTCAGGACTCTGTATTTGGGCCTCAGGACTCTGTATTCGGGCCTCAGGACTCTGTATTTGGGCCTCAGGATTCTGTATTTGGGCCTCAGGACTCTGTATTTGGGCCTCAGGACTCTGTATTTGGGCCTCAGGACTCTGTATTTGGGCCTCAGGACTGTATTTGGGCCTCAGGACTCTTTATTTGGGCCTCAGGATTCTGTATTTGGGCCTCAGGACTCTGTATTTGGGCCTCAGGATTCTGTATTTGGGCCTCAGGAATCTGTATTTGGGCCTCAGGACTCTGTATTTGGGCCTCAGGACTCTGTATTTGGGCCTCAGGACTTGTGTTTGGGCCTCAGGACTCTGTATTTGGGCCTCAGGACTTTTGTTTGGGCCTCAGGACTCTGTGTTTGGGCCTCAGGACTCTGTATTCGGGCCTCAGGACTCTGTATTTGGGCCTCAGGACTCTGTATTTGGGCCTCAGGACTCTGTATTTGGGACTCAGGACTCTGTATTTGGGCCTCATGACTTGTATTTGGGCCTCAGGACTTGTGTTTGGGCCTCAGGACTCTGTATTTGGGCCTCAGGACTTTTGTTTGGGCCTCAGGACTCTGTGTTTGGGCCTCAGGACTCTGTGTTTGGGCCTCAGGACTCTGTATTCGGGCCTCAGGACTCTGTATTTGGGCCTCAGGACTCTGTATTTGGGCCTCAGGACTCTGTATTTGGGACTCAGGACTCTGTATTTGGGCCTCAGGACTCTGTATTTGGGCCTCAGGACTCTGTATTTGGGCCTCAGGACTTGTGTTTGGGCCTCAGGACTCTGTATTTGGGCCTCAGGACTCTGTATTTGGGCCTCAGGACTTGTGTTTGGGCCTCAGGACTCTCTGTTTGGGCCTCAGGACTCTGTGTTTGGGCCTCAGGACTCTGTATTCGGGCCTCAGGACTCTGTATTTGGGCCTCAGGACTCTGTATTTGGGACTCAGGACTCTGTATTTGGGCCTCATGACTTGTATTTGGTTCTCAGAACTCTTTATTTGGGCCTCATGACTTGTATTTGGGCCTCAGGACTTGTATTTGGTTCTCAGAACTCTTTATTTGGGCCTCATGACTTGTATTTGGGCCTCAGGACTTGTATTTGGGCCTCAGGACTCTGTATTTGGGCCTCAGGACTCTGTATTTGGGCCTCAGGACTTGTGTTTGGGCCTCAGGACTCTGTATTTGGGCCTCAGGACTTGTGTTTGGGCCTCAGGACTCTGTGTTTGGGCCTCAGGACTCTGTGTTTGGGCCTCAGGACTCTGTATTCGGGCCTCAGGACTCTGTATTTGGGCCTCAGGACTCTGTATTCGGGCCTCAGGACTCTGTATTTGGGCCTCAGGACTCTGTATTTGGGCCTCAGGACTCTTTATTTGGGCCTCAGGATTCTGTATTTGGGCCTCAGGACTCTTTATTTGGGCCTCAGGATTCTGTATTTGGGCCTCAGGACTCTGTATTTGGGCCTCAGGATTCTGTATTTGGGCCTCAGGACTCTGTATTTGGGCCTCAGGACTCTGTATTTGGGCCTCAGGACTCTGTATTTGGGCCTCAGGACTTGTGTTTGGGCCTCAGGACTCTGTATTTGGGCCTCAGGACTTTTGTTTGGGCCTCAGGACTCTGTGTTTGGGCCTCAGGACTCTGTGTTTGGGCCTCAGGACTCTGTATTTGGGCCTCAGGACTCTGTATTTGGGCCTCAGGACTTGTGTTTGGGCCTCAGGACTCTGTGTTTGGGCCTCAGGACTCTGTGTTTGGGCCTCAGGACTCTGTGTTTGGGCCTCAGGACTCTGTATTTGGGACTCAGGACTCTGTATTTGGGCCTCATGACTTGTATTTGGTTCTCAGAACTCTTTATTTGGGCCTCATGACTTGTATTTGGGCCTCAGGACTTGTATTTGGGCCTCAGAACTCTGTATTTGGGCCTCATGACTTGTATTTGGGCCTCAGGACTCTGTATTTGGGCCTCAGGACTTGTATTTGGGCCTCAGGACTCTGTGTTTGGGCCTCAGGACTTGTATTTGGGCCTCCGGACTCTGTATTTGGGCCTCAGGACTCTGTATTTGGGCCTCAGGACTCTGTATTTGGGCCTCAGGACTCTGTATTTGGGCCTCAGGACTGTATTTGGGCCTCAGGACTCTTTATTTGGGCCTCAGGATTCTGTATTTGGGCCTCAGGACTCTGTATTTGGGCCTCAGGATTCTGTATTTGGGCCTCAGGACTCTGTATTTGGGCCTCAGGACTCTGTATTTGGGCCTCAGGACTCTGTATTTGGGCCTCAGGACTTGTGTTTGGGCCTCAGGACTCTGTTTTTGGGCCTCAGGACTTGTGTTTGGGCCTCAGGACTCTGTGTTTGGGCCTCAGGACTCTGTGTTTGGGCCTCAGGACTCTGTTTTCGGGCCTCAGGACTCTGTATTTGGGCCTCAGGACTCTGTATTTGGGACTCAGGACTCTGTATTTGGGCCTCATGACTTGTATTTGGTTCTCAGAACTCTTTATTTGGGCCTCATGACTTGTATTTGGGCCTCAGGACTTGTATTTGGGCCTCACGACTCTGTATTTGGGCCTCAGGACTCTGTATTTGGGCCTCAGGACTTGTGTTTGGGCCTCAGGACTCTGTGTTTGGGCCTCAGGACTCTGTGTTTGGGCCTCAGGACTCTGTATTCGGGCCTCAGGACTCTGTATTTGGGCCTCAGGACTCTGTATTCGGGCCTCAGGACTCTGTATTTGGGCCTCAGGATTCTGTATTTGGGCCTCAGGACTCAGTATTTGGGCCTCAGGACTCTGTATTTGGGCCTCAGGACTCTGTATTTGGGCCTCAGGACTCTGTATTTGGGCCTCAGGACTCTGTATTTGGGCCTCAGGACTCAGTATTTGGGCCTCAGGACTCTGTATTTGGGCCTCAGGACTCTGTATTTGGGCCTCAGGACTCAGTATTTGGGCCTCAGGACTCTGTATTTGGGCCTCAGGACTCTGTATTTGGGCCTCAGGACTCTGTATTTGGGCCTCAGGACTCTGTATTTGGGCCTCAGGACTCTGTATTTGGGCCTCAGGACTCTGTATTAGGGCCTCAGGACTCTGTATTTGGGCCTCAGGACTCTGTATTTGGGCCTCAGGACTCTGTATTTGGGACCCTGCGACGAGTTGGCCACTGTCCAGGGTGTACCCCGCCTAAGGCCCGAAGTCACTGGGATAGGCTCCAGTCACCCGCGACCCCGAAAAGGGAACAAGCGGTAGAAAATGGATGGATGGACTCTGTATTTGGGCCTCAGGACTCTGTATTTGGGCCTCAGGACTCTTTATTTGGGCCTCAGGACTCTGTATTTGGGCCTCAGGACTCTGTATTTGGGCCTCAGGACTCTGTATTTGGGCCTCAGGACTTGTGTTTGGGCCTCAGGACTCTGTTTTTGGGCCTTAGGACTTGTGTTTGGGCCTCAGGACTCTGTGTTTGGGCCTCAGGACTCTGTATTCGGGCCTCAGGACTCTGTATTTGGGCCTCAGGACTCTGTATTTGGGCCTCAGGACTCTTTATTTGGGCCTCAGGATTCTGTATTTGGGCCTCAGGACTCTTTATTTGGGCCTCAGGATTCTGTATTTGGGCCTCAGGACTCTGTATTTGGGCCTCAGGATTCTGTATTTGGGCCTCAGGACTCTGTATTTGGGCCTCAGGACTCTGTATTTGGGCCTCAGGACTCTGTATTTGGGCCTCAGGACTTGTGTTTGGGCCTCAGGACTCTGTATTTGGGCCTCAGGACTTTTGTTTGGGCCTCAGGACTCTGTGTTTGGGCCTCAGGACTCTGTGTTTGGGCCTCAGGACTCTGTATTCGGGCCTCAGGACTCTGTATTTGGGCCTCAGGACTCTGTATTTGGGACTCAGGACTCTGTATTTGGGCCTCATGACTTGTATTTGGTTCTCAGAACTCTTTATTTGGGCCTCATGACTTGTATTTGGGCCTCAGGACTTGTATTTGGGCCTCAGAACTCTGTATTTGGGCCTCATGACTTGTATTTGGGCCTCAGGACTCTGTATTTGGGCCTCAGGACTTGTATTTGGGCCTCAGGACTCTGTGTTTGGGCCTCAGGACTTGTATTTGGGCCTCCGGAATCTGTATTTGGGCCTCAGGACTCTGTATTTGGGCCTCAGGACTCTGTATTTGGGCCTCAGGACTCTGTATTTGGGCCTCAGGACTGTATTTGGGCCTCAGGACTCTTTATTTGGGCCTCAGGATTCTGTATTTGGGCCTCAGGACTCTGTATTTGGGCCTCAGGACTCTGTATTTGGGCTTCAGGACTCTGTATTTGGGCCTCAGGACTCTGTATTTGGGCCTCAGGACTTGTGTTTGTTGTGTTTGGGCCTCAGGACTCTGTTTTTGGGCCTCAGGACTTGTGTTTGGGCCTCAGGACTCTGTGTTTGGGCCTCAGGACTCTGTGTTTGGGCCTCAGGACTCTGTATTCGGGCCTCAGGACTCTGTATTTGGGCCTCAGGACTCTGTATTTGGGACTCAGGACTCTGTATTTGGGCCTCAGGACTTGTGTTTGGGCCTCAGGACTCTGTTTTTGGGCCTCAGGACTTGTGTTTGGGCCTCAGGACTCTGTGTTTGGGCCTCAGGACTCTGTATTCGGGCCTCAGGACTCTGTATTTGGGCCTCAGGACTCTGTATTTGGGCCTCAGGACTCTTTATTTGGGCCTCAGGATTCTGTATTTGGGCCTCAGGACTCTTTATTTGGGCCTCAGGATTCTGTATTTGGGCCTCAGGACTCTGTATTTGGGCCTCAGGATTCTGTATTTGGGCCTCAGGACTCTGTATTTGGGCCTCAGGACTCTGTATTTGGGCCTCAGGACTCTGTATTTGGGCCTCAGGACTTGTGTTTGGGCCTCAGGACTCTGTATTTGGGCCTCAGGACTTTTGTTTGGGCCTCAGGATTCTGTATTTGGGCCTCAGGAATCTGTATTTGGGCCTCAGGACTCTGTATTTGGGCCTCAGGACTCTGTATTTGGGCCTCAGGACTTGTGTTTGGGCCTCAGGACTCTGTATTTGGGCCTCAGGACTTTTGTTTGGGCCTCAGGACTCTGTGTTTGGGCCTCAGGACTCTGTGTTTGGGCCTCAGGACTCTGTATTCGGGCCTCAGGACTCTGTATTTGGGCCTCAGGACTCTGTATTTGGGCCTCAGGACTCTGTATTTGGGACTCAGGACTCTGTATTTGGGCCTCATGACTTGTATTTGGGCCTCAGGACTTGTGTTTGGGCCTCAGGACTCTGTATTTGGGCCTCAGGACTTTTGTTTGGGCCTCAGGACTCTGTGTTTGGGCCTCAGGACTCTGTGTTTGGGCCTCAGGACTCTGTATTCGGGCCTCAGGACTCTGTATTTGGGCCTCAGGACTCTGTATTTGGGCCTCAGGACTCTGTATTTGGGACTCAGGACTCTGTATTTGGGCCTCAGGACTCTGTATTTGGGCCTCAGGACTCTGTATTTGGGCCTCAGGACTTGTGTTTGGGCCTCAGGACTCTGTATTTGGGCCTCAGGACTCTGTATTTGGGCCTCAGGACTTGTGTTTGGGCCTCAGGACTCTCTGTTTGGGCCTCAGGACTCTGTGTTTGGGCCTCAGGACTCTGTATTCGGGCCTCAGGACTCTGTATTTGGGCCTCAGGACTCTGTATTTGGGACTCAGGACTCTGTATTTGGGCCTCATGACTTGTATTTGGTTCTCAGAACTCTTTATTTGGGCCTCATGACTTGTATTTGGGCCTCAGGACTTGTATTTGGTTCTCAGAACTCTTTATTTGGGCCTCATGACTTGTATTTGGGCCTCAGGACTTGTATTTGGGCCTCAGGACTCTGTATTTGGGCCTCAGGACTCTGTATTTGGGCCTCAGGACTTGTGTTTGGGCCTCAGGACTCTGTATTTGGGCCTCAGGACTTGTGTTTGGGCCTCAGGACTCTGTGTTTGGGCCTCAGGACTCTGTGTTTGGGCCTCAGGACTCTGTATTCGGGCCTCAGGACTCTGTATTTGGGCCTCAGGACTCTGTATTCGGGCCTCAGGACTCTGTATTTGGGCCTCAGGACTCTGTATTTGGGCCTCAGGACTCTTTATTTGGGCCTCAGGATTCTGTATTTGGGCCTCAGGACTCTTTATTTGGGCCTCAGGATTCTGTATTTGGGCCTCAGGACTCTGTATTTGGGCCTCAGGATTCTGTATTTGGGCCTCAGGACTCTGTATTTGGGCCTCAGGACTCTGTATTTGGGCCTCAGGACTCTGTATTTGGGCCTCAGGACTTGTGTTTGGGCCTCAGGACTCTGTATTTGGGCCTCAGGACTTTTGTTTGGGCCTCAGGACTCTGTGTTTGGGCCTCAGGACTCTGTATTTGGGCCTCAGGACTCTGTATTTGGGCCTCAGGACTTGTGTTTGGGCCTCAGGACTCTGTATTTGGGCCTCAGGACTTTTGTTTGGGCCTCAGGACTCTGTGTTTGGGCCTCAGGACTCTGTGTTTGGGCCTCAGGACTCTGTGTTTGGGCCTCAGGACTCTGTATTTGGGACTCAGGACTCTGTATTTGGGCCTCATGACTTGTATTTGGTTCTCAGAACTCTTTATTTGGGCCTCATGACTTGTATTTGGGCCTCAGGACTTGTATTTGGGCCTCAGAACTCTGTATTTGGGCCTCATGACTTGTATTTGGGCCTCAGGACTCTGTATTTGGGCCTCAGGACTTGTATTTGGGCCTCAGGACTCTGTGTTTGGGCCTCAGGACTTGTATTTGGGCCTCCGGACTCTGTATTTGGGCCTCAGGACTCTGTATTTGGGCCTCAGGACTCTGTATTTGGGCCTCAGGACTCTGTATTTGGGCCTCAGGACTGTATTTGGGCCTCAGGACTCTTTATTTGGGCCTCAGGATTCTGTATTTGGGCCTCAGGACTCTGTATTTGGGCCTCAGGATTCTGTATTTGGGCCTCAGGACTCTGTATTTGGGCCTCAGGACTCTGTATTTGGGCCTCAGGACTCTGTATTTGGGCCTCAGGACTTGTGTTTGGGCCTCAGGACTCTGTTTTTGGGCCTCAGGACTTGTGTTTGGGCATCAGGACTCTGTGTTTGGGCCTCAGGACTCTGTGTTTGGGCCTCAGGACTCTGTATTCGGGCCTCAGGACTCTGTATTTGGGCCTCAGGACTCTGTATTTGGGACTCAGGACTCTGTATTTGGGCCTCATGACTTGTATTTGGTTCTCAGAACTCTTTATTTGGGCCTCATGACTTGTATTTGGGCCTCAGGACTTGTATTTGGGCCTCACGACTCTGTATTTGGGCCTCAGGACTCTGTATTTGGGCCTCAGGACTTGTGTTTGGGCCTCAGGACTCTGTGTTTGGGCCTCAGGACTCTGTGTTTGGGCCTCAGGACTCTGTATTCGGGCCTCAGGACTCTGTATTTGGGCCTCAGGACTCTGTATTCGGGCCTCAGGACTCTGTATTTGGGCCTCAGGATTCTGTATTTGGGCCTCAGGACTCAGTATTTGGGCCTCAGGACTCTGTATTTGGGCCTCAGGACTCTGTATTTGGGCCTCAGGACTCTGTATTTGGGCCTCAGGACTCTGTATTTGGGCCTCAGGACTCAGTATTTGGGCCTCAGGACTCTGTATTTGGGCCTCAGGACTCTGTATTTGGGCCTCAGGACTCAGTATTTGGGCCTCAGGACTCTGTATTTGGGCCTCAGGACTCTGTATTTGGGCCTCAGGACTCTGTATTTGGGCCTCAGGACTCTGTATTTGGGCCTCAGGACTCTGTATTTGGGCCTCAGGACTCTGTATTTGGGCCTCAGGACTCTGTATTAGGGCCTCAGGACTCTGTATTTGGGCCTCAGGACTCTGTATTTGGGCCTCAGGACTCTGTATTTGGGACCCTGCGACGAGTTGGCCACTGTCCAGGGTGTACCCCGCCTAAGGCCCGAAGTCACTGGGATAGGCTCCAGTCACCCGCGACCCCGAAAAGGGAACAAGCGGTAGAAAATGGATGGATGGACTCTGTATTTGGGCCTCAGGACTCTGTATTTGGGCCTCAGGACTCTTTATTTGGGCCTCAGGATTCTGTATTTGGGCCTCAGGACTCTGTATTTGGGCCTCAGGATTCTGTATTTGGGCCTCAGGACTCTGTATTTGGGCCTCAGGACTCTGTATTTGGGCCTCAGGACTTGTGTTTGGGCCTCAGGACTCTGTTTTTGGGCCTCAGGACTTGTGTTTGGGCCTCAGGACTCTGTGTTTGGGCCTCAGGACTCTGTATTCGGGCCTCAGGACTCTGTATTTGGGCCTCAGGACTCTGTATTTGGGCCTCAGGACTCTTTATTTGGGCCTCAGGATTCTGTATTTGGGCCTCAGGACTCTTTATTTGGGCCTCAGGATTCTGTATTTGGGCCTCAGGACTCTGTATTTGGGCCTCAGGATTCTGTATTTGGGCCTCAGGACTCTGTATTTGGGCCTCAGGACTCTGTATTTGGGCCTCAGGACTCTGTATTTGGGCCTCAGGACTTGTGTTTGGGCCTCAGGACTCTGTATTTGGGCCTCAGGACTTTTGTTTGGGCCTCAGGACTCTGTGTTTGGGCCTCAGGACTCTGTGTTTGGGCCTCAGGACTCTGTATTCGGGCCTCAGGACTCTGTATTTGGGCCTCAGGACTCTGTATTTGGGACTCAGGACTCTGTATTTGGGCCTCATGACTTGTATTTGGTTCTCAGAACTCTTTATTTGGGCCTCATGACTTGTATTTGGGCCTCAGGACTTGTATTTGGGCCTCAGAACTCTGTATTTGGGCCTCATGACTTGTATTTGGGCCTCAGGACTCTGTATTTGGGCCTCAGGACTTGTATTTGGGCCTCAGGACTCTGTGTTTGGGCCTCAGGACTTGTATTTGGGCCTCCGGAATCTGTATTTGGGCCTCAGGACTCTGTATTTGGGCCTCAGGACTCTGTATTTGGGCCTCAGGACTCTGTATTTGGGCCTCAGGACTGTATTTGGGCCTCAGGACTCTTTATTTGGGCCTCAGGATTCTGTATTTGGGCCTCAGGACTCTGTATTTGGGCCTCAGGACTCTGTATTTGGGCTTCAGGACTCTGTATTTGGGCCTCAGGACTCTGTATTTGGGCCTCAGGACTTGTGTTTGTTGTGTTTGGGCCTCAGGACTCTGTTTTTGGGCCTCAGGACTTGTGTTTGGGCCTCAGGACTCTGTGTTTGGGCCTCAGGACTCTGTGTTTGGGCCTCAGGACTCTGTATTCGGGCCTCAGGACTCTGTATTTGGGCCTCAGGACTCTGTATTTGGGACTCAGGACTCTGTATTTGGGCCTCAGGACTTGTGTTTGGGCCTCAGGACTCTGTTTTTGGGCCTCAGGACTTGTGTTTGGGCCTCAGGACTCTGTGTTTGGGCCTCAGGACTCTGTATTCGGGCCTCAGGACTCTGTATTTGGGCCTCAGGACTCTGTATTTGGGCCTCAGGACTCTTTATTTGGGCCTCAGGATTCTGTATTTGGGCCTCAGGACTCTTTATTTGGGCCTCAGGATTCTGTATTTGGGCCTCAGGACTCTGTATTTGGGCCTCAGGATTCTGTATTTGGGCCTCAGGACTCTGTATTTGGGCCTCAGGACTCTGTATTTGGGCCTCAGGACTCTGTATTTGGGCCTCAGGACTTGTGTTTGGGCCTCAGGACTCTGTATTTGGGCCTCAGGACTTTTGTTTGGGCCTCAGGATTCTGTATTTGGGCCTCAGGAATCTGTATTTGGGCCTCAGGACTCTGTATTTGGGCCTCAGGACTCTGTATTTGGGCCTCAGGACTTGTGTTTGGGCCTCAGGACTCTGTATTTGGGCCTCAGGACTTTTGTTTGGGCCTCAGGACTCTGTGTTTGGGCCTCAGGACTCTGTGTTTGGGCCTCAGGACTCTGTATTCGGGCCTCAGGACTCTGTATTTGGGCCTCAGGACTCTGTATTTGGGCCTCAGGACTCTGTATTTGGGACTCAGGACTCTGTATTTGGGCCTCATGACTTGTATTTGGGCCTCAGGACTTGTGTTTGGGCCTCAGGACTCTGTATTTGGGCCTCAGGACTTTTGTTTGGGCCTCAGGACTCTGTGTTTGGGCCTCAGGACTCTGTGTTTGGGCCTCAGGACTCTGTATTCGGGCCTCAGGACTCTGTATTTGGGCCTCAGGACTCTGTATTTGGGCCTCAGGACTCTGTATTTGGGACTCAGGACTCTGTATTTGGGCCTCAGGACTCTGTATTTGGGCCTCAGGACTCTGTATTTGGGCCTCAGGACTTGTGTTTGGGCCTCAGGACTCTGTATTTGGGCCTCAGGACTCTGTATTTGGGCCTCAGGACTTGTGTTTGGGCCTCAGGACTCTCTGTTTGGGCCTCAGGACTCTGTGTTTGGGCCTCAGGACTCTGTATTCGGGCCTCAGGACTCTGTATTTGGGCCTCAGGACTCTGTATTTGGGACTCAGGACTCTGTATTTGGGCCTCATGACTTGTATTTGGTTCTCAGAACTCTTTATTTGGGCCTCATGACTTGTATTTGGGCCTCAGGACTTGTATTTGGTTCTCAGAACTCTTTATTTGGGCCTCATGACTTGTATTTGGGCCTCAGGACTTGTATTTGGGCCTCAGGACTCTGTATTTGGGCCTCAGGACTCTGTATTTGGGCCTCAGGACTTGTGTTTGGGCCTCAGGACTCTGTATTTGGGCCTCAGGACTTGTGTTTGGGCCTCAGGACTCTGTGTTTGGGCCTCAGGACTCTGTGTTTGGGCCTCAGGACTCTGTATTCGGGCCTCAGGACTCTGTATTTGGGCCTCAGGACTCTGTATTCGGGCCTCAGGACTCTGTATTTGGGCCTCAGGACTCTGTATTTGGGCCTCAGGACTCTTTATTTGGGCCTCAGGATTCTGTATTTGGGCCTCAGGACTCTTTATTTGGGCCTCAGGATTCTGTATTTGGGCCTCAGGACTCTGTATTTGGGCCTCAGGATTCTGTATTTGGGCCTCAGGACTCTGTATTTGGGCCTCAGGACTCTGTATTTGGGCCTCAGGACTCTGTATTTGGGCCTCAGGACTTGTGTTTGGGCCTCAGGACTCTGTATTTGGGCCTCAGGACTTTTGTTTGGGCCTCAGGACTCTGTGTTTGGGCCTCAGGACTCTGTATTTGGGCCTCAGGACTCTGTATTTGGGCCTCAGGACTTGTGTTTGGGCCTCAGGACTCTGTATTTGGGCCTCAGGACTTTTGTTTGGGCCTCAGGACTCTGTGTTTGGGCCTCAGGACTCTGTGTTTGGGCCTCAGGACTCTGTGTTTGGGCCTCAGGACTCTGTATTTGGGACTCAGGACTCTGTATTTGGGCCTCATGACTTGTATTTGGTTCTCAGAACTCTTTATTTGGGCCTCATGACTTGTATTTGGGCCTCAGGACTTGTATTTGGGCCTCAGAACTCTGTATTTGGGCCTCATGACTTGTATTTGGGCCTCAGGACTCTGTATTTGGGCCTCAGGACTTGTATTTGGGCCTCAGGACTCTGTGTTTGGGCCTCAGGACTTGTATTTGGGCCTCCGGACTCTGTATTTGGGCCTCAGGACTCTGTATTTGGGCCTCAGGACTCTGTATTTGGGCCTCAGGACTCTGTATTTGGGCCTCAGGACTGTATTTGGGCCTCAGGACTCTTTATTTGGGCCTCAGGATTCTGTATTTGGGCCTCAGGACTCTGTATTTGGGCCTCAGGATTCTGTATTTGGGCCTCAGGACTCTGTATTTGGGCCTCAGGACTCTGTATTTGGGCCTCAGGACTCTGTATTTGGGCCTCAGGACTTGTGTTTGGGCCTCAGGACTCTGTTTTTGGGCCTCAGGACTTGTGTTTGGGCATCAGGACTCTGTGTTTGGGCCTCAGGACTCTGTGTTTGGGCCTCAGGACTCTGTATTCGGGCCTCAGGACTCTGTATTTGGGCCTCAGGACTCTGTATTTGGGACTCAGGACTCTGTATTTGGGCCTCATGACTTGTATTTGGTTCTCAGAACTCTTTATTTGGGCCTCATGACTTGTATTTGGGCCTCAGGACTTGTATTTGGGCCTCACGACTCTGTATTTGGGCCTCAGGACTCTGTATTTGGGCCTCAGGACTTGTGTTTGGGCCTCAGGACTCTGTGTTTGGGCCTCAGGACTCTGTGTTTGGGCCTCAGGACTCTGTATTCGGGCCTCAGGACTCTGTATTTGGGCCTCAGGACTCTGTATTCGGGCCTCAGGACTCTGTATTTGGGCCTCAGGATTCTGTATTTGGGCCTCAGGACTCAGTATTTGGGCCTCAGGACTCTGTATTTGGGCCTCAGGACTCTGTATTTGGGCCTCAGGACTCTGTATTTGGGCCTCAGGACTCTGTATTTGGGCCTCAGGACTCAGTATTTGGGCCTCAGGACTCTGTATTTGGGCCTCAGGACTCTGTATTTGGGCCTCAGGACTCAGTATTTGGGCCTCAGGACTCTGTATTTGGGCCTCAGGACTCTGTATTTGGGCCTCAGGACTCTGTATTTGGGCCTCAGGACTCTGTATTTGGGCCTCAGGACTCTGTATTTGGGCCTCAGGACTCTGTATTTGGGCCTCAGGACTCTGTATTAGGGCCTCAGGACTCTGTATTTGGGCCTCAGGACTCTGTATTTGGGCCTCAGGACTCTGTATTTGGGACCCTGCGACGAGTTGGCCACTGTCCAGGGTGTACCCCGCCTAAGGCCCGAAGTCACTGGGATAGGCTCCAGTCACCCGCGACCCCGAAAAGGGAACAAGCGGTAGAAAATGGATGGATGGACTCTGTATTTGGGCCTCAGGACTCTGTATTTGGGCCTCAGGACTCTTTATTTGGGCCTCAGGATTCTGTATTTGGGCCTCAGGACTCTGTATTTGGGCCTCAGGATTCTGTATTTGGGCCTCAGGACTCTGTATTTGGGCCTCAGGACTCTGTATTTGGGCCTCAGGACTTGTGTTTGGGCCTCAGGACTCTGTTTTTGGGCCTCAGGACTTGTGTTTGGGCCTCAGGACTCTGTGTTTGGGCCTCAGGACTCTGTATTCGGGCCTCAGGACTCTGTATTTGGGCCTCAGGACTCTGTATTTGGGCCTCAGGACTCTTTATTTGGGCCTCAGGATTCTGTATTTGGGCCTCAGGACTCTTTATTTGGGCCTCAGGATTCTGTATTTGGGCCTCAGGACTCTGTATTTGGGCCTCAGGATTCTGTATTTGGGCCTCAGGACTCTGTATTTGGGCCTCAGGACTCTGTATTTGGGCCTCAGGACTCTGTATTTGGGCCTCAGGACTTGTGTTTGGGCCTCAGGACTCTGTATTTGGGCCTCAGGACTTTTGTTTGGGCCTCAGGACTCTGTGTTTGGGCCTCAGGACTCTGTGTTTGGGCCTCAGGACTCTGTATTCGGGCCTCAGGACTCTGTATTTGGGCCTCAGGACTCTGTATTTGGGACTCAGGACTCTGTATTTGGGCCTCATGACTTGTATTTGGTTCTCAGAACTCTTTATTTGGGCCTCATGACTTGTATTTGGGCCTCAGGACTTGTATTTGGGCCTCAGAACTCTGTATTTGGGCCTCATGACTTGTATTTGGGCCTCAGGACTCTGTATTTGGGCCTCAGGACTTGTATTTGGGCCTCAGGACTCTGTGTTTGGGCCTCAGGACTTGTATTTGGGCCTCCGGAATCTGTATTTGGGCCTCAGGACTCTGTATTTGGGCCTCAGGACTCTGTATTTGGGCCTCAGGACTCTGTATTTGGGCCTCAGGACTGTATTTGGGCCTCAGGACTCTTTATTTGGGCCTCAGGATTCTGTATTTGGGCCTCAGGACTCTGTATTTGGGCCTCAGGACTCTGTATTTGGGCTTCAGGACTCTGTATTTGGGCCTCAGGACTCTGTATTTGGGCCTCAGGACTTGTGTTTGTTGTGTTTGGGCCTCAGGACTCTGTTTTTGGGCCTCAGGACTTGTGTTTGGGCCTCAGGACTCTGTGTTTGGGCCTCAGGACTCTGTGTTTGGGCCTCAGGACTCTGTATTCGGGCCTCAGGACTCTGTATTTGGGCCTCAGGACTCTGTATTTGGGACTCAGGACTCTGTATTTGGGCCTCAGGACTCTGTATTTGGGCCTCAGGACTTGTGTTTGGGCCTCAGGACTCTGTATTTGGGCCTCAGGACTTGTGTTTGGGCCTCAGGACTCTGTGTTTGGGCCTCGGGACTCTGTATTTGGGCCTCAGGACTCTGTATTTGGGCCTCAGGACTCAGTATTTGGGCCTCAGGACTCAGTATTTGGGCCTCAGGACTCTGTATTTGGGCCTCAGGACTCAGTATTTGGGCCTCAGGACTCTGTATTTGGGCCTCAGGACTCTGTATTTGGGCCTCAGGACTCTGTATTTGGGCCTCAGGACTCTGTATTTGGGCCTCAGGACTCTGTATTTGGGCCTCAGGACTCTGTATTTGGGCCTCAGGACTCTGTATTAGGGCCTCAGGACTCTGTATTTGGGCCTCAGGACTCTGTATTTGGGCCTCAGGACTCTGTATTTGGGACCCTGCGACGAGTTGGCCACTGTCCAGGGTGTACCCCGCCTAAGGCCCGAAGTCACTGGGATAGGCTCCAGTCACCCGCGACCCCGAAAAGGGAACAAGCGGTAGAAAATGGATGGATGGACTCTGTATTTGGGCCTCAGGACTCTGTATTTGGGCCTCAGGACTCTTTATTTGGGCCTCAGGATTCTGTATTTGGGCCTCAGGACTCTGTATTTGGGCCTCAGGATTCTGTATTTGGGCCTCAGGACTCTGTATTTGGGCCTCAGGACTCTGTATTTGGGCCTCAGGACTTGTGTTTGGGCCTCAGGACTCTGTTTTTGGGCCTCAGGACTTGTGTTTGGGCCTCAGGACTCTGTGTTTGGGCCTCAGGACTCTGTATTCGGGCCTCAGGACTCTGTATTTGGGCCTCAGGACTCTGTATTTGGGCCTCAGGACTCTTTATTTGGGCCTCAGGATTCTGTATTTGGGCCTCAGGACTCTTTATTTGGGCCTCAGGATTCTGTATTTGGGCCTCAGGACTCTGTATTTGGGCCTCAGGATTCTGTATTTGGGCCTCAGGACTCTGTATTTGGGCCTCAGGACTCTGTATTTGGGCCTCAGGACTCTGTATTTGGGCCTCAGGACTTGTGTTTG
The DNA here is from genome assembly GCF_026437365.1 of Eucyclogobius newberryi. Taxonomy (NCBI): domain Eukaryota; kingdom Metazoa; phylum Chordata; class Actinopteri; order Gobiiformes; family Gobiidae; genus Eucyclogobius; species Eucyclogobius newberryi. Next base: position 3,945,591 of record NW_027315757.1, read on the forward strand.
GGCCTCAGGACTCTGTATTTGGGCCTCAGGACTTTTGTTTGGGCCTCAGGACTCTGTGTTTGGGCCTCAGGACTCTGTGTTTGGGCCTCAGGACTCTGTATTCGGGCCTCAGGACTCTGTATTTGGGCCTCAGGACTCTGTATTTGGGACTCAGGACTCTGTATTTGGGCCTCATGACTTGTATTTGGTTCTCAGAACTCTTTATTTGGGCCTCATGACTTGTATTTGGGCCTCAGGACTTGTATTTGGGCCTCAGAACTCTGTATTTGGGCCTCATGACTTGTATTTGGGCCTCAGGACTCTGTATTTGGGCCTCAGGACTTGTATTTGGGCCTCAGGACTCTGTGTTTGGGCCTCAGGACTTGTATTTGGGCCTCCGGACTCTGTATTTGGGCCTCAGGACTCTGTATTTGGGCCTCAGGACTCTGTATTTGGGCCTCAGGACTCTGTATTTGGGCCTCAGGACTGTATTTGGGCCTCAGGACTCTTTATTTGGGCCTCAGGATTCTGTATTTGGGCCTCAGGACTCTGTATTTGGGCCTCAGGACTCTGTTTTTGGGCTTCAGGACTCTGTATTTGGGCCTCAGGACTCTGTATTTGGGCCTCAGGACTTGTGTTTGTTGTGTTTGGGCCTCAGGACTCTGTTTTTGGGCCTCAGGACTTGTGTTTGGGCCTCAGGACTCTGTGTTTGGGCCTCAGGACTCTGTGTTTGGGACTCAGGACTCTGTATTCGGGCCTCAGGACTCTGTATTTGGGCCTCAGGACTCTGTATTTGGGCCTCAGGACTCTGTATTTGGGCCTCAGGACTCAGTATTTGGGCCTCAGGACTCTGTATTTGGGCCTCAGGACTCAGTATTTGGGCCTCAGGACTCTGTATTTGGGCCTCAGGACTCTGTATTTGGGCCTCAGGACTCTGTATTTGGGCCTCAGGACTCTGTATTTGGGCCTCAGGACTCTGTATTTGGGCCTCAGGACTCTGTATTAGGGCCTCAGGACTCTGTATTTGGGCCTCAGGACTCTGTATTTGGGCCTCAGGACTCTGTATTTGGGACCCTGCGACGAGTTGGCCACTGTCCAGGGTGTACCCCGCCTAAGGCCCGAAGTCACTGGGATAGGCTCCAGTCACCCGCGACCCCGAAAAGGGAACAAGCGGTAGAAAATGGATGGATGGACTCTGTATTTGGGCCTCAGGACTCTGTATTTGGGCCTCAGGACTCTTTATTTGGGCCTCAGGATTCTGTATTTGGGCCTCAGGACTCTGTATTTGGGCCTCAGGATTCTGTATTTGGGCCTCAGGACTCTGTATTTGGGCCTCAGGACTCTGTATTTGGGCCTCAGGACTTGTGTTTGGGCCTCAGGACTCTGTTTTTGGGCCTCAGGACTTGTGTTTGGGCCTCAGGACTCTGTGTTTGGGCCTCAGGACTCTGTATTCGGGCCTCAGGACTCTGTATTTGGGCCTCAGGACTCTGTATTTGGGCCTCAGGACTCTTTATTTGGGCCTCAGGATTCTGTATTTGGGCCTCAGGACTCTTTATTTGGGCCTCAGGATTCTGTATTTGGGCCTCAGGACTCTGTATTTGGGCCTCAGGATTCTGTATTTGGGCCTCAGGACTCTGTATTTGGGCCTCAGGACTCTGTATTTGGGCCTCAGGACTCTGTATTTGGGCCTCAGGACTCTGTATTTGGGCCTCAGGACTTGTGTTTGGGCCTCAGGACTCTGTATTTGGGCCTCAGGACTTTTGTTTGGGCCTCAGGACTCTGTGTTTGGGCCTCCGGAATCTGTATTTGGGCCTCAGGACTCTGTATTTGGGCCTCAGGACTCTGTATTTGGGCCTCAGGACTCTGTATTTGGGCCTCAGGACTGTATTTGGGCCTCAGGACTCTTTATTTGGGCCTCAGGATTCTGTATTTGGGCCTCAGGACTCTGTATTTGGGCCTCAGGACTCTGTATTTGGGCTTCAGGACTCTGTATTTGGGCCTCAGGACTCTGTATTTGGGCCTCAGGACTTGTGTTTGTTGTGTTTGGGCCTCAGGACTCTGTTTTTGGGCCTCAGGACTTGTGTTTGGGCCTCAGGACTCTGTGTTTGGGCCTCAGGACTCTGTGTTTGGGCCTCAGGACTCTGTATTCGGGCCTCAGGACTCTGTATTTGGGCCTCAGGACTCTGTATTTGGGACTCAGGACTCTGTATTTGGGCCTCAGGACTCTGTATTTGGGCCTCAGGACTTGTGTTTGGGCCTCAGGACTCTGTATTTGGGCCTCAGGACTTGTGTTTGGGCCTCAGGACTCTGTGTTTGGGCCTCGGTACTCTGTATTTGGGCCTCATGACTTGTATTTGGTTCTCAGAACTCTTTATTTGGGCCTCATGACTTGTATTTGGGCCTCAGGACTTGTATTTGGGCCTCAGAACTCTGTATTTGGGCCTCATGACTTGTATTTGGGCCTCAGGACTCTGTATTTGGGCCTCAGGACTTGTATTTGGGCCTCAGGACTCTGTGTTTGGGCCTCAGGACTTGTATTTGGGCCTCCGGACTCTGTATTTGGGCCTCAGGACTCTGTATTTGGGCCTCAGGACTCTGTATTTGGGCCTCAGGACTCTGTATTTGGGCCTCAGGACTGTATTTGGGCCTCAGGACTCTTTATTTGGGCCTCAGGATTCTGTATTTGGGCCTCAGGACTCTGTATTTGGGCCTCAGGACTCTGTTTTTGGGCTTCAGGACTCTGTATTTGGGCCTCAGGACTCTGTATTTGGGCCTCAGGACTTGTGTTTGTTGTGTTTGGGCCTCAGGACTCTGTTTTTGGGCCTCAGGACTTGTGTTTGGGCCTCAGGACTCTGTGTTTGGGCCTCAGGACTCTGTGTTTGGGCCTCAGGACTCTGTATTTGGGCCTCAGGACTCTGTATTTGGGCCTCAGGACTCAGTATTTGGGCCTCAGGACTCTGTATTTGGGCCTCAGGACTCAGTATTTGGGCCTCAGGACTCTGTATTTGGGCCTCAGGACTCTGTATTTGGGCCTCAGGACTCTGTATTTGGGCCTCAGGACTCTGTATTTGGGCCTCAGGACTCTGTATTTGGGCCTCAGGACTCTGTATTAGGGCCTCAGGACTCTGTATTTGGGCCTCAGGACTCTGTATTTGGGCCTCAGGACTCTGTATTTGGGACCCTGCGACGAGTTGGCCACTGTCCAGGGTGTACCCCGCCTAAGGCCCGAAGTCACTGGGATAGGCTCCAGTCACCCGCGACCCCGAAAAGGGAACAAGCGGTAGAAAATGGATGGATGGACTCTGTATTTGGGCCTCAGGACTCTGTATTTGGGCCTCAGGACCCTTTATTTGGGCCTCAGGATTCTGTATTTGGGCCTCAGGACTCTGTATTTGGGCCTCAGGATTCTGTATTTGGGCCTCAGGACTCTGTATTTGGGCCTCAGGACTCTGTATTTGGGCCTCAGGACTTGTGTTTGGGCCTCAGGACTCTGTTTTTGGGCCTCAGGACTTGTGTTTGGGCCTCAGGACTCTGTGTTTGGGCCTCAGGACTCTGTATTCGGGCCTCAGGACTCTGTATTTGGGCCTCAGGACTCTGTATTTGGGCCTCAGGACTCTTTATTTGGGCCTCAGGATTCTGTATTTGGGCCTCAGGACTCTTTATTTGGGCCTCAGGATTCTGTATTTGGGCCTCAGGACTCTGTATTTGGGCCTCAGGATTCTGTATTTGGGCCTCAGGACTCTGTATTTGGGCCTCAGGACTCTGTATTTGGGCCTCAGGACTCTGTATTTGGGCCTCAGGACTCTGTATTTGGGCCTCAGGACTTGTGTTTGGGCCTCAGGACTCTGTATTTGGGCCTCAGGACTTTTGTTTGGGCCTCAGGACTCTGTGTTTGGGCCTCCGGAATCTGTATTTGGGCCTCAGGACTCTGTATTTGGGCCTCAGGACTCTGTATTTGGGCCTCAGGACTCTGTATTTGGGCCTCAGGACTTGTGTTTGGGCCTCAGGACTCTGTATTTGGGCCTCAGGACTTTTGTTTGGGCCTCAGGACTCTGTGTTTGGGCCTCCGGAATCTGTATTTGGGCCTCAGGACTCTGTATTTGGGCCTCAGGACTCTGTATTTGGGCCTCAGGACTCTGTATTTGGGCCTCAGGACTGTATTTGGGCCTCAGGACTCTTTATTTGGGCCTCAGGATTCTGTATTTGGGCCTCAGGACTCTGTATTTGGGCCTCAGGACTCTGTATTTGGGCTTCAGGACTCTGTATTTGGGCCTCAGGACTCTGTATTTGGGCCTCAGGACTTGTGTTTGTTGTGTTTGGGCCTCAGGACTCTGTTTTTGGGCCTCAGGACTTGTGTTTGGGCCTCAGGACTCTGTGTTTGGGCCTCAGGACTCTGTGTTTGGGCCTCAGGACTCTGTATTCGGGCCTCAGGACTCTGTATTTGGGCCTCAGGACTTGTGTTTGGGCCTCAGGACTCTGTATTTGGGCCTCAGGACTTGTGTTTGGGCCTCAGGACTCTGTGTTTGGGCCTCGGGACTCTGTATTTGGGCCTCAGGACTCTGTATTTGGGCCTCAGGACTCAGTATTTGGGCCTCAGGACTCAGTATTTGGGCCTCAGGACTCTGTATTTGGGCCTCAGGACTCAGTATTTGGGCCTCAGGACTCTGTATTTGGGCCTCAGGACTCTGTATTTGGGCCTCAGGACTCTGTATTTGGGCCTCAGGACTCTGTATTTGGGCCTCAGGACTCTGTATTTGGGCCTCAGGACTCTGTATTAGGGCCTCAGGACTCTGTATTTGGGCCTCAGGACTCTGTATTTGGGCCTCAGGACTCTGTATTTGGGACCCTGCGACGAGTTGGCCACTGTCCAGGGTGTACCCCGCCTAAGGCCCGAAGTCACTGGGATAGGCTCCAGTCACCCGCGACCCCGAAAAGGGAACAAGCGGTAGAAAATGGATGGATGGACTCTGTATTTGGGCCTCAGGACTCTGTATTTGGGCCTCAGGACTCTTTATTTGGGCCTCAGGATTCTGTATTTGGGCCTCAGGACTCTGTATTTGGGCCTCAGGATTCTGTATTTGGGCCTCAGGACTCTGTATTTGGGCCTCAGGACTCTGTATTTGGGCCTCAGGACTTGTGTTTGGGCCTCAGGACTCTGTTTTTGGGCCTCAGGACTTGTGTTTGGGCCTCAGGACTCTGTGTTTGGGCCTCAGGACTCTGTATTCGGGCCTCAGGACTCTGTATTTGGGCCTCAGGACTCTGTATTTGGGCCTCAGGACTCTTTATTTGGGCCTCAGGATTCTGTATTTGGGCCTCAGGACTCTTTATTTGGGCCTCAGGATTCTGTATTTGGGCCTCAGGACTCTGTATTTGGGCCTCAGGACTCTGTATTTGGGCCTCAGGACTCTGTATTTGGGCCTCAGGACTCTGTATTTGGGCCTCAGGACTCTGTATTTGGGCCTCAGGACTCTGTATTAGGGCCTCAGGACTCTGTATTTGGGCCTCAGGACTCTGTATTTGGGCCTCAGGACTCTGTATTTGGGCCTCAGGACTCTGTATTTGGGACCCTGCGACGAGTTGGCCACTGTCCAGGGTGTACCCCGCCTAAGGCCCGAAGTCACTGGGATAGGCTCCAGTCACCCGCGACCCCGAAAAGGGAACAAGCGGTAGAAAATGGATGGATGGACTCTGTATTTGGGCCTCAGGACTCTGTATTTGGGCCTCAGGACTCTTTATTTGGGCCTCAGGATTCTGTATTTGGGCCTCAGGACTCTGTATTTGGGCCTCAGGATTCTGTATTTGGGCCTCAGGACTCTGTATTTGGGCCTCAGGACTCTGTATTTGGGCCTCAGGACTTGTGTTTGGGCCTCAGGACTCTGTTTTTGGGCCTCAGGACTTGTGTTTGGGCCTCAGGACTCTGTGTTTGGGCCTCAGGACTCTGTATTTGGGCCTCAGGACTCTGTATTTGGGCCTCAGGACTCTTTATTTGGGCCTCAGGATTCTGTATTTGGGCCTCAGGACTCTGTATTCGGGCCTCAGGACTCTGTATTTGGGCCTCAGGACTCTGTATTTGGGCCTCAGGACTCTTTATTTGGGCCTCAGGATTCTGTATTTGGGCCTCAGGACTCTTTATTTGGGCCTCAGGATTCTGTATTTGGGTCTCAGGACTCTGTATTTGGGCCTCAGGATTCTGTATTTGGGCCTCAGGACTCTGTATTTGGGCCTCAGGACTCTGTATTTGGGCCTCAGGACTCTGTATTTGGGCCTCAGGACTTGTGTTTGGGCCTCAGGACTCTGTATTTGGGCCTCAGGATTCTGTATTTGGGCCTCAGGACTCTGTATTTGGGCCTCAGGACTCTGTATTTGGGCCTCAGGACTTGTGTTTGGGCCTCAGGACTCTGTATTTGGGCCTCAGGACTTTTGTTTGGGCCTCAGGACTCTGTGTTTGGGCCTCAGGACTCTGTGTTTGGGCCTCAGGACTCTGTATTCGGGCCTCAGGACTCTGTATTTGGGCCTCAGGACTCTGTATTTGGGACTCAGGACTCTGTATTTGGGCCTCATGACTTGTATTTGGTTCTCAGAACTCTTTATTTGGGCCTCATGACTTGTATTTGGGCCTCAGGACTTGTATTTGGGCCTCAGAACTCTGTATTTGGGCCTCATGACTTGTATTTGGGCCTCAGGACTCTGTATTTGGGCCTCAGGACTTGTATTTGGGCCTCAGGACTCTGTGTTTGGGCCTCAGGACTTGTATTTGGGCCTCCGGACTCTGTATTTGGGCCTCAGGACTCTGTATTTGGGCCTCAGGACTCTGTATTTGGGCCTCAGGACTCTGTATTTGGGCCTCAGGACTGTATTTGGGCCTCAGGACTCTTTATTTGGGCCTCAGGATTCTGTATTTGGGCCTCAGGACTCTGTATTTGGGCCTCAGGACTCTGTTTTTGGGCTTCAGGACTCTGTATTTGGGCCTCAGGACTCTGTATTTGGGCCTCAGGACTTGTGTTTGTTGTGTTTGGGCCTCAGGACTCTGTTTTTGGGCCTCAGGACTTGTGTTTGGGCCTCAGGACTCTGTGTTTGGGCCTCAGGACTCTGTGTTTGGGCCTCAGGACTCTGTATTCGGGCCTCAGGACTCTGTATTTGGGCCTCAGGACTCTGTATTTGGGCCTCAGGACTCTGTATTTGGGCCTCAGGACTCAGTATTTGGGCCTCAGGACTCTGTATTTGGGCCTCAGGACTCAGTATTTGGGCCTCAGGACTCTGTATTTGGGCCTCAGGACTCTGTATTTGGGCCTCAGGACTCTGTATTTGGGCCTCAGGATTCTGTATTTGGGCCTCAGGACTCTGTATTTGGGCCTCAGGACTCTGTATTAGGGCCTCAGGACTCTGTATTTGGGCCTCAGGACTCTGTATTTGGGCCTCAGGACTCTGTATTTGGGACCCTGCGACGAGTTGGCCACTGTCCAGGGTGTACCCCGCCTAAGGCCCGAAGTCACTGGGATAGGCTCCAGTCACCCGCGACCCCGAAAAGGGAACAAGCGGTAGAAAATGGATGGATGGACTCTGTATTTGGGCCTCAGGACTCTGTATTTGGGCCTCAGGACTCTTTATTTGGGCCTCAGGATTCTGTATTTGGGCCTCAGGACTCTGTATTTGGGCCTCAGGATTCTGTATTTGGGCCTCAGGACTCTGTATTTGGGCCTCAGGACTCTGTATTTGGGCCTCAGGACTTGTGTTTGGGCCTCAGGACTCTGTTTTTGGGCCTCAGGACTTGTGTTTGGGCCTCAGGACTCTGTGTTTGGGCCTCAGGACTCTGTATTCGGGCCTCAGGACTCTGTATTTGGGCCTCAGGACTCTGTATTTGGGCCTCAGGACTCTTTATTTGGGCCTCAGGATTCTGTATTTGGGCCTCAGGACTCTTTATTTGGGCCTCAGGATTCTGTATTTGGGCCTCAGGACTCTGTATTTGGGACTCAGGACTCTGTATTTGGGCCTCAGGACTCTGTATTTGGGCCTCAGGACTCTGTATTTGGGCCTCAGGACTCTGTATTTGGGCCTCAGGACTCTGTATTTGGGCCTCAGGACTTGTGTTTGGGCCTCAGGACTCTGTATTTGGGCCTCAGGACTTTTGTTTGGGCCTCAGGACTCTGTGTTTGGGCCTCAGGACTCTGTGTTTGGGCCTCAGGACTCTGTATTCGGGCCTCAGGACTCTGTATTTGGGCCTCAGGACTCTGTATTTGGGACTCAGGACTCTGTATTTGGGCCTCATGACTTGTATTTGGTTCTCAGAACTCTTTATTTGGGCCTCATGACTTGTATTTGGGCCTCAGGACTTGTATTTGGGCCTCAGAACTCTGTATTTGGGCCTCATGACTTGTATTTGGGCCTCAGGACTCTGTATTTGGGCCTCAGGACTTGTATTTGGGCCTCAGGACTCTGTGTTTGGGCCTCAGGACTTGTATTTGGGCCTCCGGACTCTGTATTTGGGCCTCAGGACTCTGTATTTGGGCCTCAAGACTCTGTATTTGGGCCTCAGGACTCTGTATTTGGGCCTCAGGACTGTATTTGGGCCTCAGGACTCTTTATTTGGGCCTCAGGATTCTGTATTTGGGCCTCAGGATTCTGTATTTGGGCCTCAGGACTCTGTATTTGGGCTTCAGGACTCTGTATTCGGGCCTCAGGACTCTGTATTTGGGCCTCAGGACTCTGTATTTGGGACTCAGGACTCTGTATTTGGGCCTCAGGACTCTGTATTTGGGCCTCAGGACTTGTGTTTGGGCCTCAGGACTCTGTATTTGGGCCTCAGGACTTGTGTTTGGGCCTCAGGACTCTGTTTTTGGGCCTCAGGACTTGTGTTTGGGCCTCAGGACTCTGTGTTTGGGCCTCAGGACTCTGTATTCGGGCCTCAGGACTCTGTATTTGGGCCTCAAGACTCTGTATTTGGGCCTCAGGACTCTTTATTTGGGCCTCAGGATTCTGTATTTGGGCCTCAGGACTCTTTATTTGGGCCTCAGGATTCTGTATTTGGGCCTCAGGACTCTGTATTTGGGCCTCAGGATTCTGTATTTGGGCCTCAGGACTCTGTATTTGGGCCTCAGGACTCTGTATTTGGGCCTCAGGACTCTGTATTTGGGCCTCAGGACTTGTGTTTGGGCCTCAGGACTCTGTATTTGGGCCTCAGGACTTTTGTTTGGGCCTCAGGACTCTGTGTTTGGGCCTCAGGACTCTGTGTTTGGGCCTCAGGACTCTGTATTCGGGCCTCAGGACTCTGTATTTGGGCCTCAGGACTCTGTATTTGGGCCTCAGGACTCTGTATTTGGGCCTCAGGACTTGTGTTTGGGCCTCAGGACTCTGTTTTTGGGCCTCAGGACTTGTGTTTGGGCCTCAGGACTCTGTGTTTGGGCCTCAGGACTCTGTATTCGGGCCTCAGGACTCTGTATTTGGGCCTCAGGACTCTGTATTTGGGCCTCAGGACTCTTTATTTGGGCCTCAGGATTCTGTATTTGGGCCTCAGGACTCTTTATTTGGGCCTCAGGATTCTGTATTTGGGCCTCAGGACTCTGTATTTGGGCCTCAGGACTCTGTATTTGGGCCTCAGGACTCTGTATTTGGGCCTCAGGACTCTGTATTTGGGCCTCAGGACTCTGTATTTGGGCCTCAGGACTCTGTATTAGGGCCTCAGGACTCTGTATTTGGGCCTCAGGACTCTGTATTTGGGCCTCAGGACTCTGTATTTGGGCCTCAGGACTCTGTATTTGGGACCCTGCGACGAGTTGGCCACTGTCCAGGGTGTACCCCGCCTAAGGCCCGAAGTCACTGGGATAGGCTCCAGTCACCCGCGACCCCGAAAAGGGAACAAGCGGTAGAAAATGGATGGATGGACTCTGTATTTGGGCCTCAGGACTCTGTATTTGGGCCTCAGGACTCTTTATTTGGGCCTCAGGATTCTGTATTTGGGCCTCAGGACTCTGTATTTGGGCCTCAGGATTCTGTATTTGGGCCTCAGGACTCTGTATTTGGGCCTCAGGACTCTGTATTTGGGCCTCAGGACTTGTGTTTGGGCCTCAGGACTCTGTTTTTGGGCCTCAGGACTTGTGTTTGGGCCTCAGGACTCTGTGTTTGGGCCTCAGGACTCTGTATTTGGGCCTCAGGACTCTGTATTTGGGCCTCAGGACTCTTTATTTGGGCCTCAGGATTCTGTATTTGGGCCTCAGGACTCTGTATTCGGGCCTCAGGACTCTGTATTTGGGCCTCAGGACTCTGTATTTGGGCCTCAGGACTCTTTATTTGGGCCTCAGGATTCTGTATTTGGGCCTCAGGACTCTTTATTTGGGCCTCAGGATTCTGTATTTGGGTCTCAGGACTCTGTATTTGGGCCTCAGGATTCTGTATTTGGGCCTCAGGACTCTGTATTTGGGCCTCAGGACTCTGTATTTGGGCCTCAGGACTCTGTATTTGGGCCTCAGGACTTGTGTTTGGGCCTCAGGACTCTGTATTTGGGCCTCAGGATTCTGTATTTGGGCCTCAGGACTCTGTATTTGGGCCTCAGGACTCTGTATTTGGGCCTCAGGACTTGTGTTTGGGCCTCAGGACTCTGTATTTGGGCCTCAGGACTTTTGTTTGGGCCTCAGGACTCTGTGTTTGGGCCTCAGGACTCTGTGTTTGGGCCTCAGGACTCTGTATTCGGGCCTCAGGACTCTGTATTTGGGCCTCAGGACTCTGTATTTGGGACTCAGGACTCTGTATTTGGGCCTCATGACTTGTATTTGGTTCTCAGAACTCTTTATTTGGGCCTCATGACTTGTATTTGGGCCTCAGGACTTGTATTTGGGCCTCAGAACTCTGTATTTGGGCCTCATGACTTGTATTTGGGCCTCAGGACTCTGTATTTGGGCCTCAGGACTTGTATTTGGGCCTCAGGACTCTGTGTTTGGGCCTCAGGACTTGTATTTGGGCCTCCGGACTCTGTATTTGGGCCTCAGGACTCTGTATTTGGGCCTCAGGACTCTGTATTTGGGCCTCAGGACTCTGTATTTGGGCCTCAGGACTGTATTTGGGCCTCAGGACTCTTTATTTGGGCCTCAGGATTCTGTATTTGGGCCTCAGGACTCTGTATTTGGGCCTCAGGACTCTGTTTTTGGGCTTCAGGACTCTGTATTTGGGCCTCAGGACTCTGTATTTGGGCCTCAGGACTTGTGTTTGTTGTGTTTGGGCCTCAGGACTCTGTTTTTGGGCCTCAGGACTTGTGTTTGGGCCTCAGGACTCTGTGTTTGGGCCTCAGGACTCTGTGTTTGGGCCTCAGGACTCTGTATTCGGGCCTCAGGACTCTGTATTTGGGCCTCAGGACTCTGTATTTGGGCCTCAGGACTCTGTATTTGGGCCTCAGGACTCAGTATTTGGGCCTCAGGACTCTGTATTTGGGCCTCAGGACTCAGTATTTGGGCCTCAGGACTCTGTATTTGGGCCTCAGGACTCTGTATTTGGGCCTCAGGACTCTGTATTTGGGCCTCAGGATTCTGTATTTGGGCCTCAGGACTCTGTATTTGGGCCTCAGGACTCTGTATTAGGGCCTCAGGACTCTGTATTTGGGCCTCAGGACTCTGTATTTGGGCCTCAGGACTCTGTATTTGGGACCCTGCGACGAGTTGGCCACTGTCCAGGGTGTACCCCGCCTAAGGCCCGAAGTCACTGGGATAGGCTCCAGTCACCCGCGACCCCGAAAAGGGAACAAGCGGTAGAAAATGGATGGATGGACTCTGTATTTGGGCCTCAGGACTCTGTATTTGGGCCTCAGGACTCTTTATTTGGGCCTCAGGATTCTGTATTTGGGCCTCAGGACTCTGTATTTGGGCCTCAGGATTCTGTATTTGGGCCTCAGGACTCTGTATTTGGGCCTCAGGACTCTGTATTTGGGCCTCAGGACTTGTGTTTGGGCCTCAGGACTCTGTTTTTGGGCCTCAGGACTTGTGTTTGGGCCTCAGGACTCTGTGTTTGGGCCTCAGGACTCTGTATTCGGGCCTCAGGACTCTGTATTTGGGCCTCAGGACTCTGTATTTGGGCCTCAGGACTCTTTATTTGGGCCTCAGGATTCTGTATTTGGGCCTCAGGACTCTTTATTTGGGCCTCAGGATTCTGTATTTGGGCCTCAGGACTCTGTATTTGGGACTCAGGACTCTGTATTTGGGCCTCAGGACTCTGTATTTGGGCCTCAGGACTCTGTATTTGGGCCTCAGGACTCTGTATTTGGGCCTCAGGACTCTGTATTTGGGCCTCAGGACTTGTGTTTGGGCCTCAGGACTCTGTATTTGGGCCTCAGGACTTTTGTTTGGGCCTCAGGACTCTGTGTTTGGGCCTCAGGACTCTGTGTTTGGGCCTCAGGACTCTGTATTCGGGCCTCAGGACTCTGTATTTGGGCCTCAGGACTCTGTATTTGGGACTCAGGACTCTGTATTTGGGCCTCATGACTTGTATTTGGTTCTCAGAACTCTTTATTTGGGCCTCATGACTTGTATTTGGGCCTCAGGACTTGTATTTGGGCCTCAGAACTCTGTATTTGGGCCTCATGACTTGTATTTGGGCCTCAGGACTCTGTATTTGGGCCTCAGGACTTGTATTTGGGCCTCAGGACTCTGTGTTTGGGCCTCAGGACTTGTATTTGGGCCTCCGGACTCTGTATTTGGGCCTCAGGACTCTGTATTTGGGCCTCAAGACTCTGTATTTGGGCCTCAGGACTCTGTATTTGGGCCTCAGGACTGTATTTGGGCCTCAGGACTCTTTATTTGGGCCTCAGGATTCTGTATTTGGGCCTCAGGATTCTGTATTTGGGCCTCAGGACTCTGTATTTGGGCTTCAGGACTCTGTATTCGGGCCTCAGGACTCTGTATTTGGGCCTCAGGACTCTGTATTTGGGACTCAGGACTCTGTATTTGGGCCTCAGGACTCTGTATTTGGGCCTCAGGACTTGTGTTTGGGCCTCAGGACTCTGTATTTGGGCCTCAGGACTTGTGTTTGGGCCTCAGGACTCTGTTTTTGGGCCTCAGGACTTGTGTTTGGGCCTCAGGACTCTGTGTTTGGGCCTCAGGACTCTGTATTCGGGCCTCAGGACTCTGTATTTGGGCCTCAAGACTCTGTATTTGGGCCTCAGGACTCTTTATTTGGGCCTCAGGATTCTGTATTTGGGCCTCAGGACTCTTTATTTGGGCCTCAGGATTCTGTATTTGGGCCTCAGGACTCTGTATTTGGGCCTCAGGATTCTGTATTTGGGCCTCAGGACTCTGTATTTGGGCCTCAGGACTCTGTATTTGGGCCTCAGGACTCTGTATTTGGGCCTCAGGACTTGTGTTTGGGCCTCAGGACTCTGTATTTGGGCCTCAGGACTTTTGTTTGGGCCTCAGGACTCTGTGTTTGGGCCTCAGGACTCTGTGTTTGGGCCTCAGGACTCTGTATTCGGGCCTCAGGACTCTGTATTTGGGCCTCAGGACTCTGTATTTGGGACTCAGGACTCTGTATTTGGGCCTCATGACTTGTATTTGGTTCTCAGAACTCTTTATTTGGGCCTCATGACTTGTATTTGGGCCTCAGGACTTGTATTTGGGCCTCAGAACTCTGTATTTGGGCCTCATGACTTGTATTTGGGCCTCAGGACTCTGTATTTGGGCCTCAGGACTTGTATTTGGGCCTCAGGACTCTGTGTTTGGGCCTCAGGACTTGTATTTGGGCCTCCGGACTCTGTATTTGGGCCTCAGGACTCTGTATTTGGGCCTCAGGACTCTGTATTTGGGCCTCAGGACTCTGTATTTGGGCTTCAGGACTCTGTATTTGGGCCTCAGGACTTGTGTTTGGGCCTCAGGACTCTGTGTTTGGGCCTCGGGACTCTGTATTTGGGCCTCAGGACTCTGTATTTGGGCCTCAGGACTCAGTATTTGGGCCTCAGGACTCAGTATTTGGGCCTCAGGACTCTGTATTTGGGCCTCAGGACTCAGTATTTGGGCCTCAGGACTCTGTATTTGGGCCTCAGGACTCTGTATTTGGGCCTCAGGACTCTGTATTAGGGCCTCAGGACTCTGTATTTGGGCCTCAGGACTCTGTATTTGGGCCTCAGGACTCTGTATTTGGGACCCTGCGACGAGTTGGCCACTGTCCAGGGTGTACCCCGCCTAAGGCCCGAAGTCACTGGGATAGGCTCCAGTCACCCGCGACCCCGAAAAGGGAACAAGCGGTAGAAAATGGATGGATGGACTCTGTATTTGGGCCTCAGGACTCTGTATTTGGGCCTCAGGACTCTTTATTTGGGCCTCAGGATTCTGTATTTGGGCCTCAGGACTCTGTATTTGGGCCTCAGGATTCTGTATTTGGGCCTCAGGACTCTGTATTTGGGCCTCAGGACTCTGTTTTTGGGCCTCAGGACTTGTGTTTGGGCCTCAGGACTCTGTGTTTGGGCCTCAGGACTCTGTATTCGGGCCTCAGGACTCTGTATTTGGGCCTCAGGACTCTGTATTTGGGCCTCAGGACTCTTTATTTGGGCCTCAGGATTCTGTATTTGGGCCTCAGGACTCTTTATTTGGGCCTCAGGATTCTGTATTTGGGCCTCAGGACTCTGTATTTGGGCCTCAGGATTCTGTATTTGGGCCTCAGGACTCTGTATTTGGGCCTCAGGACTCTGTATTTGGGCCTCAGGACTCTGTATTTGGGCCTCAGGACTTGTGTTTGGGCCTCAGGACTCTGTATTTGGGCCTCAGGACTTTTGTTTGGGCCTCAGGACTCTGTGTTTGGGCCTCAGGACTCTGTGTTTGGGCCTCAGGACTCTGTATTCGGGCCTCAGGACTCTGTATTTGGGCCTCAGGACTCTGTATTTGGGACTCAGGACTCTGTATTTGGGCCTCATGACTTGTATTTGGTTCTCAGAACTCTTTATTTGGGCCTCATGACTTGTATTTGGGCCTCAGGACTTGTATTTGGGCCTCAGAACTCTGTATTTCGGCCTCATGACTTGTATTTGGGCCTCAGGACTCTGTATTTGGGCCTCAGGACTTGTATTTGGGCCTCAGGACTCTGTGTTTGGGCCTCAGGACTTGTATTTGGGCCTCCGGACTCTGTATTTGGGCCTCAGGACTCTGTATTTGGGCCTCAGGACTCTGTATTTGGGCCTCAGGACTGTATTTGGGCCTCAGGACTCTTTATTTGGGCCTCAGGATTCTGTATTTGGGCCTCAGGATTCTGTATTTGGGCCTCAGGACTCTGTATTTGGGCTTCAGGACTCTGTATTTGGGCCTCAGGACTCTGTATTTGGGCCTCAGGACTTGTGTTTGTTGTGTTTGGGCCTCAGGACTCTGTTTTTGGGCCTCAGGACTTGTGTTTGGGCCTCAGGACTCTGTGTTTGGGCCTCAGGACTCTGTGTTTGGGCCTCAGGACTCTGTATTCGGGCCTCAGGACTCTGTATTTGGGCCTCAGGACTCTGTATTTGGGACTCAGGACTCTGTATTTGGGCCTCAGGACTCTGTATTTGGGCCTCAGGACTTGTGTTTGGGCCTCAGGACTCTGTATTTGGGCCTCAGGACTTGTGTTTGGGCCTCAGGACTCTGTGTTTGGGCCTCAGGACTCTGTGTTTGGGCCTCAGGACTCTGTATTCGGGCCTCAGGACTCTGTATTTGGGCCTCAGGACTCTGTATTCGGGCCTCAGGACTCTGTATTTGGGCCTCAGGATTCTGTATTTGGGCCTCATGACTCTGTATTTGGGCCTCAGGACTCTGTATTTGGGCCTCAGGACTCTGTATTTGGGCCTCAGGACTGTATTTGGGCCTCAGGACTATTTATTTGGGCCTCAGGATTCTGTATTTGGGCCTCAGGACTCTGTATTTGGGCCTCAGGACTTGTGTTTTGGCCTCAGGACTCTGTGTTTGGGCCTCAGGACTCTGTGTTTGGGCCTCAGGACTCTGTATTCGGGCCTCAGGACTCTGTATTTGGGCCTCAGGACTCTGTATTTGGGACTCAGGACTCTGTATTTGGGCCTCAGGATTCTGTATTTGGGCCTCAGGATTCTGTATTTGGGCCTCAGGACTCTTTATTTGGGCCTCAGGACTCTGTGTTTGGGCCTCAGGACTCTGTATTTGGGCCTCAGGACTCTTTATTTGGGCCTCAGGACTCTGTATTTGGGCCTCAGGACTCTGTATTTGGGCCTCAGGACTCTGTATTTGGGCCTTAGGACTTGTGTTTGGGTCTCAGGACTCTGTATTTGGGCCTCAGGACTTGTGTTTGGGCCTCAGGACTCTGTGTTTGGGCCTCAGGACTCTGTGTTTGGGCCTCAGGACTCTGTATTCGGGCCTCAGGATTCTGTATTTGGGCCTCAGGACTCTGTATTTGGGCCTCAGGACTCTGTATTTGGGCCTCAGGACTTTTGTTTGGGCCTCAGGACTCTGTGTTTGGGCCTCAGGACTCTGTGTTTGGGCCTCAGGACTCTGTATTCGGGCCTCAGGACTCTGTATTTGGGCCTCAGGACTCTGTATTTGGGACTCAGGACTCTGTATTTGGGCCTCATGACTTGTATTTGGTTCTCAGAACTCTTTATTTGGGCCTCATGACTTGTATTTGGGCCTCAGGACTTGTATTTGGGCCTCAGAACTCTGTATTTGGGCCTCATGACTTGTATTTGGGCCTCAGGACTCTGTATTTGGGCCTCAGGACTTGTATTTGGGCCTCAGGACTCTGTGTTTGGGCCTCAGGACTTGTATTTGGGCCTCCGGACTCTGTATTTGGGCCTCAGGACTCTGTATTTGGGCCTCAGGACTGTATTTGGGCCTCAGGACTCTTTATTTGGGCCTCAGGATTCTGTATTTGGGCCTCAGGACTCTGTATTTGGGCCTCAGGATTCTGTATTTGGGCCTCAGGACTCTGTATTTGGGCCTCAGGACTCTGTATTTGGGCCTCAGGACTCTGTATTTGGGCCTCAGGACTTGTGTTTGGGCCTCAGGACTCTGTTTTTGGGCCTCAGGACTTGTGTTTGGGCCTCAGGACTCTGTGTTTGGGCCTCAGGACTCTGTATTCGGGCCTCAGGACTCTGTATTTGGGCCTCAGGACTCTGTATTTGGGCCTCAGGACTCTGTATTTGGGCCTCAGGACTGTATTTGGGCCTCAGGACTCTTTATTTGGGCCTCAGGATTCTGTATTTGGGCCTCAGGACTCTGTATTTGGGCCTCAGGATTCTTTATTTGGGCCTCAGGACTCTGTATTTGGGCCTCAGGACTCTGTATTTGGGCCTCAGGACTCTGTATTTGGGCCTCAGGACTTGTGTTTGGGCCTCAGGACTCTGTATTTGGGCCTCAGGACTTTTGTTTGGGCCTCAGGACTCTGTGTTTGGGCCTCAGGACTCTGTGTTTGGGCCTCAGGACTCTGTATTCGGGCCTCAGGACTCTGTATTTGGGCCTCAGGACTCTGTATTTGGGACTCAGGACTCTGTATTTGGGCCTCAGGACTCTGTATTCGGGCCTCAGGACTCTGTATTTGGGCCTCAGGACTCTGTATTTGGGACTCAGGACTCTGTATTTGGGCCTCATGACTTGTATTTGGTTCTCAGAACTCTTTATTTGGGCCTCATGACTTGTATTTGGGCCTCAGGACTTGTATTTGGGCCTCAGAACTCTGTATTTGGGCCTCATGACTTGTATTTGGGCCTCAGGACTTGTATTTGGGCCTCAGGACTCTGTATTTGGGCCTCAGGACTCTGTATTTTGGCCTCAGGACTGTATTTGGGCCTCAGGACTCTGTATTTGGGCCTCAGGACTCTGTATTTGGGCCTCAGGACTCTGTATTTGGGCCTCAGGACTGTATTTGGGCCTCAGGACTCTGTATTTGGGCCTCAGGACTCTGTATTTGGGCCTCAGGACTTGAGTTTGGGCCTCAGGACTCTGTTTTTGGGCCTCAGGACTTGTGTTTGGGCCTCAGGACTCTGTGTTTGGGCCTCAGGACTCTGTGTTTGGGCCTCAGGACTCTGTATTCGGGCCTCAGGACTCTGTATTTGGGCCTCATGACTTGTATTTGATTCTCAGAACTCTTTATTTGGGCCTCATGACTTGTATTTGGGCCTCAGGACTCTGTATTTGGGCCTCAGGACTCTGTATTTTGGCCTCAGGACTTGTGTCTGGGCCTCAGGACTCTGTATTTGGGCCTCAGGACTTGTGTTTCGGCCTCAGGACTCTGTGTTTGGGCCTCAGGACTCTGTGTTTGGGCCTCAGGACTCTGTATTCGGGCCTCAGGACTCTGTATTTGGGCCTCAGGACTCTGTATTCGGGCCTCAGGACTCTGTATTTGGGCCTCAGGATTCTGTATTTGGGCCTCAGGACTCTGTATTTGGGCCTCAGGACTCTGTATTTGGGCCTCAGGACTCTGTATTTGGGCCTCAGGACTGTATTTGGGCCTCAGGACTCTTTATTTGGCCTCAGGATTCTGTATTTGGGCCTCAGGACTCTGAATTTGGGCCTCAGGATTCTGTATTTGGGCCTCAGGAATCTGTATTTGGGCCTCAGGACTCTGTATTTGGGCCTCAGGACTCTGTATTTGGGCCTCAGGACTTGTGTTTGGGCCTCAGGACTCTGTATTTGGGCCTCAGGACTTGTGTTTGGGCCTCAGGACTCTGTGTTTGGGCCTCAGGACTCTGTGTTTGGGCCTCAGGACTCTGTATTCGGGCCTCAGGACTCTGTATTTGGGCCTCAGGACTCTGTATTTGGGCCTCAGGACTCTGTATTTGGGCCTCAGGACTCTGTATTTGGGACTCAGGACTCTGTATTTGGGCCTCATGACTTGTATTTGGGCCTCAGGACTTGTGTTTGGGCCTCAGGACTCTGTATTTGGGCCTCAGGACTTTTGTTTGGGCCTCAGGACTCTGTGTTTGGGCCTCAGGACTCTGTGTTTGGGCCTCAGGACTCTGTATTCGGGCCTCAGGACTCTGTATTTGGGCCTCAGGACTCTGTATTTGGGCCTCAGAACTCTGTATTTGGGACTCAGGACTCTGTATTTGGGCCTCAGGACTCTGTATTTGGGCCTCAGGACTCTGTATTTGGGCCTCAGGACTTGTGTTTGGGCCTCAGGACTCTGTATTTGGGCCTCAGGACTCTGTATTCGGGCCTCAGGACTCTGTATTTGGGCCTCAGGACTCTGTATTCGGGCCTCAGGACTCTGTATTTGGGCCTCAGGATTCTGTATTTGGGCCTCAGGACTCTGTATTTGGGCCTCAGGACTCTGTATTTGGGCCTCAGGACTCTGTATTTGGGCCTCAGGACTGTATTTGGGCCTCAGGACTCTTTATTTGGGCCTCAGGATTCTGTATTTGGGCCTCAGGACTCTGTATTTGGGCCTCAGGATTCTGTATTTGGGCCTCAGGAATCTGTATTTGGGCCTCAGGACTCTGTATTTGGGCCTCAGGACTCTGTATTTGGGCCTCAGGACTTGTGTTTGGGCCTCAGGACTCTGTATTTGGGCCTTAGGACTTTTGTTTGGGCCTCAGGACTCTGTGTTTGGGCCTCAGGACTCTGTGTTTGGGCCTCAGGACTCTGTATTCGGGCCTCAGGACTCTGTATTTGGGCCTCAGGACTCTGTATTTGGGCCTCAGGACTCTGTATTTGGGCCTCAGGACTCTGTATTTGGGACTCAGGACTCTGTATTTGGGCCTCATGACTTGTATTTGGGCCTCAGGACTTGTGTTTGGGCCTCAGGACTCTGTATTTGGGCCTCAGGACTTTTGTTTGGGCCTCAGGACTCTGTGTTTGGGCCTCAGGACTCTGTGTTTGGGCCTCAGGACTCTGTATTCGGGCCTCAGGACTCTGTATTTGGGCCTCAGGACTCTGTATTTGGGCCTCAGGACTCTGTATTTGGGACTCAGGACTCTGTATTTGGGCCTCAGGACTCTGTATTTGGGCCTCAGGACTCTGTATTTGGGCCTCAGGACTTGTGTTTGGGCCTCAGGACTCTGTATTTGGGCCTCAGGACTCTGTATTTGGGCCTCAGGACTTGTATTTGGGCCTCAGGACTCTGTGTTTGGGCCTCAGGACTCTGTGTTTGGGCCTCAGGACTCTGTATTCGGGCCTCAGGACTCTGTATTTGGGCCTCAGGACTCTGTATTTGGGACTCAGGACTCTGTATTTGGGCCTCATGACTTGTATTTGGTTCTCAGAACTCTTTATTTGGGCCTCATGACTTGTATTTGGGCCTTAGGACTTGTATTTGGTTCTCAGAACTCTTTATTTGGGCCTCATGACTTGTATTTGGGCCTCAGGACTTGTATTTGGGCCTCAGGACTCTGTATTTGGGCCTCAGGACTCTGTATTTGGGCCTCAGGACTTGTGTTTGGGCCTCAGGACTCTGTATTTGGGCCTCAGGACTTGTGTTTGGGCCTCAGGACTCTGTGTTTGGGCCTCAGGACTCTGTGTTTGGGCCTCAGGACTCTGTATTCGGGCCTCAGGACTCTGTATTTGGGCCTCAGGACTCTGTATTCGGGCCTCAGGACTCTGTATTTGGGCCTCAGGACTCTGTATTTGGGCCTCAGGACTCTTTATTTGGGCCTCAGGATTCTGTATTTGGGCCTCAGGACTCTTTATTTGGGCCTCAGGATTCTGTATTTGGGCCTCAGGACTCTGTATTTGGGCCTCAGGATTCTGTATTTGGGCCTCAGGACTCTGTATTTGGGCCTCAGGACTCTGTATTTGGGCCTCAGGACTCTGTATTTGGGCCTCAGGACTTGTGTTTGGGCCTCAGGACTCTGTATTTGGGCCTCAGGACTTTTGTTTGGGCCTCAGGACTCTGTGTTTGGGCCTCAGGACTCTGTGTTTGGGCCTCAGGACTCTTTATTTGGGCCTCAGGACTCTGTATTTGGGCCTCAGGACTTGTGTTTGGGCCTCAGGACTCTGTATTTGGGCCTCAGGACTTTTGTTTGGGCCTCAGGACTCTGTGTTTGGGCCTCAGGACTCTGTGTTTGGGCCTCAGGACTCTGTATTTGGGCCTCAGGACTCTGTATTTGGGACTCAGGACTCTGTATTTGGGCCTCATGACTTGTATTTGGTTCTCAGAACTCTTTATTTGGGCCTCATGACTTGTATTTGGGCCTCAGGACTTGTATTTGGGCCTCAGAACTCTGTATTTGGGCCCCATGACTTGTATTTGGGCCTCAGGACTCTGTATTTGGGCCTCAGGACTTGTATTTGGGCCTCAGGACTCTGTGTTTGGGCCTCAGGACTTGTATTTGGGCCTCCGGACTCTGTATTTGGGCCTCAGGATTCTGTATTTGGGCCTCAGGACTCTGTATTTGGGCCTCAGGACTCTGTATTTGGGCCTTAGGACTGTATTTGGGCCTCAGGACTCTTTATTTGGGCCTCAGGATTCTGTATTTGGGCCTCAGGACTCTGTATTTGGGCCTCAGGATTCTGTATTTGGGCCTCAGGACTCTGTATTTGGGCCTCAGGACTCTGTATTTGGGCCTCAGGACTCTGTATTTGGGCCTCAGGACTTGTGTTTGGGCCTCAGGACTCTGTTTTTGGGCCTCAGGACTTGTGTTTGGGCCTCAGGACTCTGTGTTTGGGCCTCAGGACTCTGTGTTTGGGCCTCAGGACTCTGTATTCGGGCCTCAGGACTCTGTATTTGGGCCTCAGGACTCTGTATTTGGGACTCAGGACTCTGTATTTGGGCCTCATGACTTGTATTTGGTTCTCAGAACTCTTTATTTGGGCCTCATGACTTGTATTTGGGCCTCAGGACTTGTATTTGGGCCTCAGGACTCTGTATTTGGGCCTCAGGACTCTGTATTTGGGCCTCAGGACTTGTGTTTGGGCCTCAGGACTCTGTGTTTGGGCCTCAGGACTCTGTGTTTGGGCCTCAGGACTCTGTATTCGGGCCTCAGGACTCTGTATTTGGGCCTCAGGACTCTGTATTCGGGCCTCAGGACTCTGTATTTGGGCCTCAGGACTCTGTATTCGGGCCTCAGGACTCTGTATTTGGGCCTCAGGACTCTGTATTTGGGCCTCAGGACTCTTTATTTGGGCCTCAGGATTCTGTATTTGGGCCTCAGGACTCTTTATTTGGGCCTCAGGATTCTGTATTTGGGCCTCAGGACTCTGTATTTGGGCCTCAGGATTCTGTATTTGGGCCTCAGGACTCTGTATTTGGGCCTCAGGACTCTGTATTTGGGCCTCAGGACTCTGTATTTGGGCCTCAGGACTTGTGTTTGGGCCTCAGGACTCTGTATTTGGGCCTCAGGACTTTTGTTTGGGCCTCAGGACTCTGTGTTTGGGCCTCAGGACTCTGTGTTTGGGCCTCAGGACTCTGTATTTGGGCCTCAGGACTCTGTATTTGGGACTCAGGACTTGTATTTGGTTCTCAGAACTCTTTATTTGGGCCTCATGACTTGTATTTGGGCCTCAGGACTTGTATTTGGGCCTCAGAACTCTGTATTTGGGCCTCATGACTTGTATTTGGGCCTCAGGACTCTGTATTTGGGCCTCAGGACTTGTATTTGGGCCTCAGGACTCTGTGTTTGGGCCTCAGGACTTGTATTTGGGCCTCAGGACTCTGTATTTGGTCCTCAGGACTCTGTATTTGGGCCTCAGGACTCTGTATTTGGGCCTCAGGACTGTATTTGGGCCTCAGGACTCTTTATTTGGGCCTCAGGATTCTGTATTTGGGCCTCAGGACTCTGTATTTGGGCCTCAGGATTCTGTATTTGGGCCTCAGGACTCTGTATTTGGGCCTCAGGACTCTGTATTTGGGCCTCAGGACTCTGTATTTGGGACTCAGGACTTGTATTTGGTTCTCAGAACTCTTTATTTGGGCCTCATGACTTGTATTTGGGCCTCAGGACCTGTATTTGGGCCTCAGAACTCTGTATTTGGGCCTCATGACTTGTATTTGGGCCTCAGGACTCTGTATTTGGGCCTCAGGACTTGTATTTGGGCCTCAGGACTCTGTGTTTGGGCCTCAGGACTTGTATTTGGGCCTCAGGACTCTGTATTTGGTCCTCAGGACTCTGTATTTGGGCCTCAGGACTCTGTATTTGGGCCTCAGGACTGTATTTGGGCCTCAGGACTCTTTATTTGGGCCTCAGGATTCTGTATTTGGGCCTCAGGACTCTGTATTTGGGCCTCAGGATTCTGTATTTGGGCCTCAGGACTCTGTATTTGGGCCTCAGGACTCTGTATTTGGGCCTCAGGACTCTGTATTTGGGCCTCAGGACTTGTGTTTGGGCCTCAGGACTCTGTTTTTGGGCCTCAGGACTTGTGTTTGGGCCTCAGGACTCTGTGTTTGGGCCTCAGGACTCTGTGTTTGGGCCTCAGGACTCTGTATTCGGGCCTCAGGACTCTGTATTTGGGCCTCAGGACTCTGTATTTGGGACTCAGGACTCTGTATTTGGGCCTCATGACTTGTATTTGGTTCTCAGAACTCTTTATTTGGGCCTCATAACTTGTATTTGGGCCTCAGGACTTGTATTTGGGCCTCAGGACTCTGTATTTGGGCCTCAGGACTCTGTATTTGGGCCTCAGGACTTGTGTTTGGGCCTCAGGACTCTGTGTTTGGGCCTCAGGACTCTGTGTTTGGGCCTCAGGACTCTGTATTCGGGCCTCAGGACTCTGTATTTGGGCCTCAGGACTCTGTATTCGGGCCTCAGGACTCTGTATTTGGGCCTCAGGATTCTGTATTTGGGCCTCAGGACTCTGTATTTGGGCCTCAGGACTCTGTATTTGGGCCTCAGGACTCTGTATTTGGGCCTCAGGACTGTATTTGGGCCTCAGGATTCTGTATTTGGGCCTCAGGACTCTGTATTTGGGCCTCAGGATTCTGTATTTGGGCCTCAGGACTCTGTATTTGGGCCTCAGGACTCTGTATTTGGGCCTCAGGACTCTGTATTCGGGCCTCAGGACTCTGTATTTGGGCCTCAGGATTCTGTATTTGGGCCTCAGGACTCTGTATTTGGGCCTCAGGACTCTTTATTTGGGCCACAGGACTCTTTATTTGGGCCTCAGGACTCTGTATTTGGGCCTCAGGATTCTGTATTTGGGCCTCAGGACTCTGTATTTGGGCCTCAGGACTCTGTATTTGGGCCTAAGGACTTGTGTTTGGGCCTCAGGACTCTGTGTTTGGGCCTCAGGACTCTGTGTTTGGGCCTCAGGACTCTGTATTCGGGCCTCAGGACTCTGTATTTGGGCCTCAGGACTCTGTATTTGGGACTCAGGACTCTGTATTTGGGCCTCAGGATTCTGTATTTGGGCCTCAGGACTCTGTATTCGGGCCTCAGGACTCTGTATTTGGGCCTCAGGACTCTGTATTCGGGCCTCAGGACTCTGTATTTGGGCCTCAGGATTCTGTATTTGGGCCTCAGGACTCTGTATTTGGGCCTCAGGACTCTGTATTTGGGCCTCAGGACTCTGTATTTGGGCCTCAGGACTGTATTTGGGCCTCAGGACTATTTATTTGGGCCTCAGGATTCTGTATTTGGGCCTCAGGACTCTGTATTTGGGCCTCAGGATTCTGTATTTGGGCCTCAGGACTCTGTATTTGGGCCTCAGGACTCTGTATTTGGGCCTCAAGACTCTGTATTTGGGCCTCAGGACTGTATTTGGGCCTCAGGACTCTTTATTTGGGCCTCAGGATTCTGTATTTGGGCCTCAGGACTCTGTATTTGGGCCTCAGGATTCTGTATTTGGGCCTCAGGATTCTGTATTTGGGCCTCAGGACTCTGTATTTGGGCCTCAGGACTCTGTATTTGGGCCTCAGGACTCTGTATTTGGGCCTCAGGACTGTATTTGGGCCTCAGGACTATTTATTTGGGCCTCAGGACTCTGTATTTGGGCCTCAGGACTCTGTATTTGGGACTCAGGACTCTGTATTTGGGCCTCAGGATTCTGTATTTGGGCCTCAGGACTCTGTATTTGGGCCTCAGGACTCTTTATTTGGGCCTCAGGACTCTGTGTTTTGGCCTCAGGACTCTGTATTTGGGCCTCAGGACTCTTTATTTGGGCCTCAGGATTCTGTATTTGGGCCTCAGGACTCTGTATTTGGGCCTCAGGACTCTGTATTTGGGCCTCAGGACTCTGTATTTGGGCCTTGGGACTTGTGTTTGGGCCTCAGGACTCTGTGTTTGGGCCTCAGGACTCTGTGTTTGGGCCTCAGGACTCTGTATTCGGGCCTCAGGACTCTGTATTTGGGCCTCAGGACTCTGTATTTGGGACTCAGGACTCTGTATTTGGGCCTCAGGATTCTGTATTTGGGCCTCAGGACTCTGTATTTGGGCCTCAGGACTCTTTATTTGGGCCTCAGGACTCTGTGTTTTGGCCTCAGGACTCTGTATTTGGGCCTCAGGACTCTTTATTTGGGCCTCAGGATTCTGTATTTGGGCCTCAGGACTCTGTATTTGGGCCTCAGGACTCTGTATTTGGGCCTCAGGACTCTGTATTTGGGCCTCAGGACTCTTTATTTGGGCCTCAGGATTCTGTATTTGGGCCTCAGGACTCTGTATTTGGGCCTCAGGATTCTGTATTTGGGCCTCAGGACTCTGTATTTGGGCCTCAGGACTCTGTATTTGGGCCTCAGGACTTGTGTTTGGGCCTCAGGACTCTGTGTTTGGGCCTCAGGACTCTGTGTTTGGGCCTCAGGACTCTGTATTCGGGCCTCAGGACTCTGTATTTGGGCCTCAGGACTCTGTATTTGGGACTCAGGACTCTGTATTTGGGCCTCAAGACTCTGTATTTGGGCCTCAGGACTGTATTTGGGCCTCAGGACTCTTTATTTGGGCCTCAGGATTCTGTATTTGGGCCTCAGGACTCTGTATTTGGGCCTCAAGACTCTGTATTTGGGCCTCAGGACTTGTGTTTGGGCCTCAGGACTCTGTATTTGGGCCTCAGGACTCTGTATTTGGGCCTCAGGACTCTTTATTTGGGCCTCAGGATTCTGTATTTGGGCCTCAGGACTCTGTATTTGGGCCTCAGGATTCTGTATTTGGGCCTCAGGACTCTGTATTTGGGCCTCAGGACTCTGTATTTGGGCCTCAGGACTTGTGTTTGGGCCTCAGGACTCTGTGTTTGGGCCTCAGGACTCTGTGTTTGGGCCTCAGGACTCTGTATTCGGGCCTCAGGACTCTGTATTTGGGCCTCAGGACTCTGTATTTGGGACTCAGGACTCTTTATTTGGGCCTCAGGATTCTGTATTTGGGCCTCAGGACTCTGTATTTGGGCCTCAAGACTCTGTATTTGGGCCTCAGGACTGTATTTGGGCCTCAGGACTCTTTATTTGGGCCTCAGGATTCTGTATTTGGGCCTCAGGACTCTGTATTTGGGCCTCAAGACTCTGTATTTGGGCCTCAGGACTTGTGTTTGGGCCTCAGGACTCTGTATTTGGGCCTCAGGACTTTTGTTTGGGCCTCAGGACTCTGTGTTTGGGCCTCAGGACTCTGTGTTTGGGCCTCAGGACTCTGTATTCGGGCCTCAGGACTCTGTATTTGGGCCTCAGGACTCTGTATTTGGGCCTCAGGACTCTGTATTTGGGCCTCAGGACTCTGTATTTGGGCCTCAGGACTCTGTATTTGGGACTCAGGACTCTGTATTTGGGCCTCATGACTTGTATTTGGGCCTCAGGACTTGTGTTTGGGCCTCAGGACTCTGTATTTGGGCCTCAGGACTTTTGTTTGGGCCTCAGGACTCTGTGTTTGGGCCTCAGGACTCTGTGTTTGGGCCTCAGGACTCTGTATTCGGGCCTCAGGACTCTGTATTTGGGCCTCAGGACTCTGTATTTGGGCCTCAGGACTCTGTATTTGGGCCTCAGGACTCTGTATTTGGGCCTCAGGACTCTGTATTTGGGCCTCAGGACTCTGTATTTGGGCCTCAGGACTTGTGTTTGGGCCTCAGGACTCTGTATTTGGGCCTCAGGACTCTGTATTTGGGCCTCAGGACTTGTGTTTGGGCCTCAGGACTCTGTGTTTGGGCCTCAGGACTCTGTGTTTGGGCCTCAGGACTCTGTATTCGGGCCTCAGGACTCTGTATTTGGGCCTCAGGACTCTGTATTTGGGACTCAGGACTCTGTATTTGGGCCTAAGGACTCTGTATTTGGGCCTCAGGACTCTTCATTTGGGCCTCAGGACTCTGTGTTTTGGCCTCAGGACTCTGTATTTGGGCCTCAGGACTCTTTATTTGGGCCTCAGGATTCTGTATTTGGGCCTCAGGACTCTGTATTTGGGCCTCAGGACTCTGTATTTGGGCCTCAGGACTCTGTATTTGGGCCTTGGGACTTGTGTTTGGGCCTCAGGACTCTGTGTTTGGGCCTCAGGACTCTGTATTCGGGCCTCAGGACTCTGTATTTGGGCCTCAGGACTCTGTATTTGGGCCTCAGGACTCTTTATTTGGGCCTCAGGATTCTGTATTTGGGCCTCAGGACTCTTTATTTGGGCCTCAGGATTCTGTATTTGGGCCTCAGGACTCTGTATTTGGGCCTCAGGATTCTGTATTTGGGCCTCAGGACTCTGTATTTGGGCCTCAGGACTCTGTATTTGGGCCTCAGGACTCTGTATTTGGGCCTCAGGACTTGTGTTTGGGCCTCAAGACTCTGTATTTGGGCCTCAGGACTTTTGTTTGGGCCTCAGGACTCTGTGTTTGGGCCTCAGGACTCTGTGTTTGGGCCTCAGGACTCTGTATTTGGGCCTCAGGACTCTGTATTTGGGACTCAGGACTCTGTATTTGGGCCTCATGACTTGTATTTGGTTCTCAGAACTCTTTATTTGAGCCTCATGACTTGTATTTGGGCCTCAGGACTTGTATTTGGGCCTCAGAACTCTGTATTTGGGCCCCATGACTTGTATTTGGGCCTCAGGACTCTGTATTTGGGCCTCAGGACTTGTATTTGGGCCTCAGGACTCTGTGTTTGGGCCTCAGGACTTGTATTTGGGCCTCGGGACTCTGTATTTGGGCTCAGGACTCTGTATTTGGGCCTCAGGACTCTGTATTTGGGCCTCAGGACTCTGTATTTGGGCCTTAGGACTGTATTTGGGCCTCAGGACTCTTTATTTGGGCCTCAGGATTCTGTATTTGGGCCTCAGGACTCTGTATTTGGGCCTCAGGATTCTGTATTTGGGCCTCAGGACTCTGTATTTGGGCCTCAGGACTCTGTATTTGGGCCTCAGGACTCTGTATTTGGGCCTCAGGACTTGTGTTTGGGCCTCAGGACTCTGTTTTTGGGCCTCAGGACTTGTGTTTGGGCCTCAGGACTCTGTGTTTGGGCCTCAGGACTCTGTGTTTGGGCCTCAGGACTCTGTATTCGGGCCTCAGGACTCTGTATTTGGGCCTCAGGACTCTGTATTTGGGACTCAGGACTCTGTATTTGGGCCTCATGACTTGTATTTGGTTCTCAGAACTCTTTATTTGGGCCTCATGACTTGTATTTGGGCCTCAGGACTTGTATTTGGGCCTCAGGACTTGTGTTTGGGCCTCAGGACTCTGTTTTTGGGCCTCAGGACTTGTGTTTGGGCCTCAGGACTCTGTGTTTGGGCCTCAGGACTCTGTGTTTGGGCCTCAGGACTCTGTATTCGGGCCTCAGGACTCTGTATTTGGGCCTCAGGACTCTGTATTTGGGACTCAGGACTCTGTATTTGGGCCTCATGACTTGTATTTGGTTCTCAGAACTCTTTATTTGGGCCTCATGACTTGTATTTGGGCCTCAGGACTTGTATTTGGGCCTCAGGACTCTGTATTTGGGCCTCAGGACTCTGTATTTGGGCCTCAGGACTTGTGTTTGGGCCTCAGGACTCTGTGTTTGGGCCTCAGGACTCTGTGTTTGGGCCTCAGGACTCTGTATTCGGGCCTCAGGACTCTGTATTTGGGCCTCAGGACTCTGTATTTGGGCCTCAGGACTCTTTATTTGGGCCTCAGGATTCTGTATTTGGGCCTCAGGACTCTTTATTTGGGCCTCAGGATTCTGTATTTGGGCCTCAGGACTCTGTATTTGGGCCTCAGGATTCTGTATTTGGGCCTCAGGACTCTGTATTTGGGCCTCAGGACTCTGTATTTGGGCCTCAGGACTCTGTATTTGGGCCTCAGGACTTGTGTTTGGGCCTCAGGACTCTGTATTTGGGCCTCAGGACTTTTGTTTGGGCCTCAGGACTCTGTGTTTGGGCCTCAGGACTCTGTGTTTGGGCCTCAGGACTCTGTATTTGGGCCTCAGGACTCTGTATTTGGGACTCAGGACTCTGTATTTGGGCCTCATGACTTGTATTTGGTTCTCAGAACTCTTTATTTGGGCCTCATGACTTGTATTTGGGCCTCAGGACTTGTATTTGGGCCTCAGAACTCTGTATTTGGGCCTCATGACTTGTATTTGGGCCTCAGGACTCTGTATTTGGGCCTCAGGACTTGTATTTGGGCCTCAGGACTCTGTGTTTGGGCCTCAGGACTTGTATTTGGGCCTCAGGACTCTGTATTTGGGCCTCAGGACTCTGTATTTGGGCCTCAGGACTCTGTATTTGGGACTCAGGACTCTGTATTTGGGCCTCAGGACTCTTTATTTGGTTCTCAGGATTCTGTATTTGGGCCTCAGGACTCTGTATTTGGGCCTCAGGATTCTGTATTTGGGCCTCAGGACTCTGTATTTGGGCCTCAGGACTCTGTATTTGGGCCTCAGGACTCTGTATTTGGGCCTCAGGACTTGTGTTTGGGCCTCAGGACTCTGTTTTTGGGCCTCAGGACTTGTGTTTGGGCCTCAGGACTCTGTGTTTGGGCCTCAGGACTCTGTGTTTGGGCCTCAGGACTCTGTATTCGGGCCTCAGGACTCTGTATTTGGGCCTCAGGACTCTGTATTTGGGACTCAGGACTCTGTATTTTGGCCTAATGACTTGTATTTGGTTCTCAGAACTCTTTATTTGGGCCTCATAACTTGTATTTGGGCCTCAGGACTTGTATTTGGGCCTCAGGACTTGTGTTTGGGCCTCAGGACTCTGTGTTTGGGCCTCAGGACTCTGTGTTTGGGCCTCAGGACTCTGTATTCGGGCCTCAGGACTCTGTATTTGGGCCTCAGGACTCTGTATTCAGGCCTCAGGACTCTGTATTTGGGCCTCAGGATTCTGTATTTGGGCCTCAGGACTCTGTATTTGGGCCTCAGGACTCTGTATTTGGGCCTCAGGACTCTGTATTTGGGCCTCAGGATTCTGTATTTGGGCCTCAGGATTCTGTATTTGGGCCTCAGGACTCTGTATTTGGGCCTCAGGATTCTGTATTTGGGCCTCAGGACTCTGTATTTGGGCCTCAGGACTCTGTATTTGGGCCTCAGGACTCTGTATTCGGGCCTCAGGACTCTGTATTCGGGCCTCAGGATTCTGTATTTGGGCCTCAGGACTCTGTATTTGGGCCTCAGGACTCTGTATTTGGGCCTCAAGACTCTGTATTTGGGCCTCAGGACTGTATTTGGGCCACAGGACTCTTTATTTGGGCCTCAGGATTCTGTATTTGGGCCTCAGGACTCTGTATTTGGGCCTCAGGATTCTGTATTTGGGCCTCAGGACTCTGTATTTGGGCCTCAGGACTCTGTATTTGGGCCTAAGGACTTGTGTTTGGGCCTCAGGACTCTGTGTTTGGGCCTCAGGACTCTGTGTTTGGGCCTCAGGACTCTGTATTCGGGCCTCAGGACTCTGTATTTGGGCCTCAGGACTCTGTATTTGGGACTCAGGACTCTGTATTTGGGCCTCAGGATTCTGTATTTGGGCCTCAGGACTCTGTATTCGGGCCTCAGGACTCTGTATTTGGGCCTCAGGACTCTGTATTCGGGCCTCAGGACTCTGTATTTGGGCCTCAGGATTCTGTATTTGGGCCTCAGGACTCTGTATTTGGGCCTCAGGACTCTGTATTTGGGCCTCAGGACTCTGTATTTGGGCCTCAGGACTGTATTTGGGCCTCAGGACTATTTATTTGGGCCTCAGGATTCTGTATTTGGGCCTCAGGACTCTGTATTTGGGCCTCAGGATTCTGTATTTGGGCCTCAGGACTCTGTATTTGGGCCTCAGGACTCTGTATTTGGGACTCAGGACTCTGTATTCGGGCCTCAGGACTCTGTATTTGGGCCTCAGGATTCTGTATTTGGGCCTCAGGACTCTGTATTTGGGCCTCAGGACTCTGTATTTGGGCCTCAAGACTCTGTATTTGGGCCTCAGGACTGTATTTGGGCCTCAGGACTCTTTATTTGGGCCTCAGGATTCTGTATTTGGGCCTCAGGACTCTGTATTTGGGCCTCAGGATTCTGTATTTGGGCCTCAGGACTCTGTATTTGGGCCTCAGGACTCTGTATTTGGGCCTCAGGACTTGTGTTTGGGCCTCAGGACTCTGTGTTTGGGCCTCAGGACTCTGTGTTTGGGCCTCAGGACTCTGTATTCGGGCCTCAGGACTCTGTATTTGGGCCTCAGGACTCTGTATTTGGGACTCAGGACTCTGTATTTGGGCCTCAGGATTCTGTATTTGGGCCTCAGGACTCTGTATTTGGGCCTCAGGACTCTTTATTTGGGCCTCAGGACTCTGTGTTTTGGCCTCAGGACTCTGTATTTGGGCCTCAGGACTCTTTATTTGGGCCTCAGGATTCTGTATTTGGGCCTCAGGACTCTGTATTTGGGCCTCAGGACTCTGTATTTGGGCCTCAGGACTCTGTATTTGGGCCTTGGGACTTGTGTTTGGGCCTCAGGACTCTGTGTTTGGGCCTCAGGACTCTGTGTTTGGGCCTCAGGACTCTATTCGGGCCTCAGGACTCTGTATTTGGGCCTCAGGACTCTGTATTTGGGACTCAGGACTCTGTATTTGGGCCTCAGGATTCTGTATTTGGGCCTCAGGACTCTGTATTTGGGCCTCAGGACTCTTTATTTGGGCCTCAGGACTCTGTGTTTTGGCCTCAGGACTCTGTATTTGGGCCTCGGGACTCTTTATTTGGGCCTCAGGATTCTGTATTTGGGCCTCAGGACTCTGTATTTGGGCCTCAGGACTCTGTATTTGGGCCTCAGGACTCTGTATTTGGGCCTCAGGACTCTTTATTTGGGCCTCAGGATTCTGTATTTGGGCCTCAGGACTCTGTATTTGGGCCTCAGGATTCTGTATTTGGGCCTCAGGACTCTGTATTTGGGCCTCAGGACTCTGTATTTGGGCCTCAGGACTTGTGTTTGGGCCTCAGGACTCTGTGTTTGGGCCTCAGGACTCTGTGTTTGGGCCTCAGGACTCTGTATTCGGGCCTCAGGACTCTGTATTTGGGCCTCAGGACTCTGTATTTGGGACTCAGGACTCTTTATTTGGGCGTCAGGATTCTGTATTTGGGCCTCAGGACTCTGTATTTGGGCCTCAAGACTCTGTATTTGGGCCTCAGGACTGTATTTGGGCCTCAGGACTCTTTATTTGGGCCTCAGGATTCTGTATTTGGGCCTCAGGACTCTGTATTTGGGCCTCAGGATTCTGTATTTGGGCCTCAGGACTCTGTATTTGGGCCTCAGGACTCTGTATTTGGGCCTCAGGACTTGTGTTTGGGCCTCAGGACTCTGTGTTTGGGCCTCAGGACTCTGTGTTTGGGCCTCAGGACTCTGTATTCGGGCCTCAGGACTCTGTATTTGGGCCTCAGGACTCTGTATTTGGGACTCAGGACTCTGTATTTGGGCCTCAGGATTCTGTATTTGGGCCTCAGGACTCTGTATTTGGGCCTCAGGACTCTTTATTTGGGCCTCAGGACTCTGTGTTTTGGCCTCAGGACTCTGTATTTGGGCCTCAGGACTCTTTATTTGGGCCTCAGGATTCTGTATTTGGGCCTCAGGACTCTGTATTTGGGCCTCAGGACTCTGTATTTGGGCCTCAGGACTCTGTATTTGGGCCTTGGGACTTGTGTTTGGGCCTCAGGACTCTGTGTTTGGGCCTCAGGACTCTGTGTTTGGGCCTCAGGACTCTGTATTCGGGCCTCAGGACTCTGTATTTGGGCCTCAGGACTCTGTATTTGGGACTCAGGACTCTGTATTTGGGCCTCAGGATTCTGTATTTGGGCCTCAGGACTCTGTATTTGGGCCTCAGGACTCTTTATTTGGGCCTCAGGACTCTGTGTTTTGGCCTCAGGACTCTGTATTTGGGCCTCAGGACTCTTTATTTGGGCCTCAGGATTCTGTATTTGGGCCTCAGGACTCTGTATTTGGGCCTCAGGACTCTGTATTTGGGCCTTGGGACTTGTGTTTGGGTCTCAGGACTCTGTATTTGGGCCTCAGGACTTGTGTTTGGGCCTCAGGACTCTGTGTTTGGGCCTCAG
This sequence comes from Eucyclogobius newberryi, assembly GCF_026437365.1. Taxonomy (NCBI): domain Eukaryota; kingdom Metazoa; phylum Chordata; class Actinopteri; order Gobiiformes; family Gobiidae; genus Eucyclogobius; species Eucyclogobius newberryi. The sequence goes on from NW_027315757.1 coordinate 3,978,831, forward strand.
GACTCTGTATTTGGGCCTCAGGACTCTGTATTTGGGCCTCAGGACTCTGTATTTGGGCCTCAGGACTGTATTTGGGCCTCAGGACTCTTTATTTGGGCCTCAGGATTCTGTATTTGGGACTCAGGACTCTGTATTTGGGCCTCATGACTTGTATTTGGTTCTCAGAACTCTTTATTTGGGCCTCATGACTTGTATTTGGGCCTCAGGACTTGTATTTGGGCCTCAGAACTCTGTATTTGGGCCTCATGACTTGTATTTGGGCCTCAGGACTCTGTATTTGGGCCTCAGGACTTGTATTTGGGCCTCAGGACTCTGTGTTTGGGCCTCAGGACTTGTATTTGGGCCTCCGGACTCTGTATTTGGGCCTCAGGACTCTGTATTTGGGCCTCAGGACTCTGTATTTGGGCCTCAGGACTGTATTTGGGCCTCAGGACTCTTTATTTGGGCCTCAGGATTCTGTATTTGGGCCTCAGGACTCCGTATTTGGGCCTCAGGATTCTGTATTTGGGCCTCAGGACTCTGTATTTGGGCCTCATGACTTGTATTTGGTTCTCAGAACTCTTTATTTGGGCCTCATGACTTGTATTTGGGCCTCAGGACTTGTATTTGGGCCTCAGAACTCTGTATTTGGGCCTCATGACTTGTATTTGGGCCTCAGGACTCTGTATTTGGGCCTCAGGACTTGTATTTGGGCCTCAGGACTCTGTGTTTGGGCCTCAGGACTTGTATTTGGGCCTCCGGACTCTGTATTTGGGCCTCAGGACTCTGTATTTGGGCCTCAGGACTCTGTATTTGGGCCTCAGGACTGTATTTGGGCCTCAGGACTCTTTATTTGGGCCTCAGGATTCTGTATTTGGGCCTCAGGACTTGTATTTGGGCCTCAGAACTCTGTATTTGGGCCTCATGACTTGTATTTGGGCCTCAGGACTCTGTATTTGGGCCTCAGGACTTGTATTTGGGCCTCAGGACTCTGTGTTTGGGCCTCAGGACTTGTATTTGGGCCTCCGGACTCTGTATTTGGGCCTCAGGACTCTGTATTTGGGCCTCAGGACTCTGTATTTGGGCCTCAGGACTGTATTTGGGCCTCAGGACTCTTTATTTGGGCCTCAGGACTCCGTATTTGGGCCTCAGGATTCTGTATTTGGGCCTCAGGACTCTGTATTTGCGCCTCAGGACTCTGTATTTGGGCCTCAGGACTCTGTATTTGGGCCTCAGGACTTGTGTTTGGGCCTCAGGACTCTGTTTTTGGGCCTCAGGACTTGTGTTTGGGCCTCAGGACTCTGTGTTTGGGCCTCAGGACTCTGTATTCGGGCCTCAGGACTCTGTATTTGGGCCTCAGGACTGTATTTGGGCCTCAGGACTCTTTATTTGGGCCTCAGGATTCTGTATTTGGGCCTCAGGACTCTGTATTTGGGCCTCAGGATTCTTTATTTGGGCCTCAGGACTCTGTATTTGGGCCTCAGGACTCTGTATTTGGGCCTCAGGACTCTGTATTTGGGCCTCAGGACTCTGTATTTGGGCCTCAGGACTGTATTTGGGCCTCAGGACTCTTTATTTGGGCCTCAGGATTCTGTATTTGGGCCTCAGGACTCTGTATTTGGGCCTCAGGATTCTTTATTTGGGCCTCAGGACTCTGTATTTGGGCCTCAGGACTCTGTATTTGGGCCTCAGGACTCTGTATTTGGGCCTCAGGACTTGTGTTTGGGCCACAGGACTCTGTATTTGGGCCTCAGGACTTTTGTTTGGGCCTCAGGACTCTGTGTTTGGGCCTCAGGACTCTGTGTTTGGGCCTCAGGACTCTGTATTCGGGCCTCAGGACTCTGTATTTGGGCCTCAGGACTCTGTATTTGGGACTCAGGACTCTGTATTTGGGCCTCATGACTTGTATTTGGTTCTCAGAACTCTTTATTTGGGCCTCATGACTTGTATTTGGGCCTCAGGACTTGTATTTGGGCCTCAGAACTCTGTATTTGGGCCTCATGACTTGTATTTGGGCCTCAGGACTCTGTGTTTGGGCCTCAGGACTTGTATTTGGGCCTCCGGACTCTGTATTTGGGCCTCATGACTCTGTATTTGGGCCTCAGGACTCTGTATTTGGACCTCAGGACTGTATTTGGGCCTCAGGACTCTTTATTTGGGCCTCAGGATTCTGTATTTGGGCCTCAGGACTCTGTATTTGGGCCTCAGGATTCTGTATTTGGGCCTCAGGACTCTGTATTTGGGCCTCAGGACTCTGTATTTGGGCCTCAGGACTCTGTATTTGGGCCTCAGGACTTGTGTTTGGGCCTCAGGACTCTGTTTTTGGGCCTCAGGACTTGTGTTTGGGCCTCAGGACTCTGTGTTTGGGCCTCAGGACTCTGTGTTTGGGCCTCAGGACTCTGTATTCGGGCCTCAGGACTCTGTATTTGGGCCTCAGGACTCTGTATTTGGGACTCAGGACTCTGTATTTGGGCCTCATGACTTGTATTTGGTTCTCAGAACTCTTTATTTGGGCCTCATGACTTGTATTTGGGCCTCAGGACTTGTATTTGGGCCTCAGAACTCTGTGTTTGGGCCTCATGACTTGTATTTGGGCCTCAGGACTCTGTGTTTGGGCCTCAGGACTTGTATTTGGGCCTCCGGACTCTGTATTTGGGCCTCATGACTCTGTATTTGGGCCTCAGGACTCTGTATTTGGGCCTCATGACTTGTATTTGGGCCTCAGGACTTGTGTTTGGGCCTCAGGACTCTGTATTTGGGCCTCAGGACTTTTGTTTGGGCCTCAGGACTCTGTGTTTGGGCCTCAGGACTCTGTGTTTGGGCCTCAGGACTCTGTATTCGGGCCTCAGGACTCTGTATTCGGGCCTCAGGACTCTGTGTTTGGGCCTCAGGACTTGTATTTGGGCCTCCGGACTCTGTATTTGGGCCTCATGACTCTGTATTTGGGCCTCAGGACTCTGTATTTGGACCTCAGGACTGTATTTGGGCCTCAGGACTCTTTATTTGGGCCTCAGGATTCTGTATTTGGGCCTCAGGATTCTGTATTTGGGCCTCAGGACTCTGTATTTGGGCCTCAGGATTCTGTATTTGGGCCTCAGGACTCTGTATTTGGGCCTCAGGACTCTGTATTTGGGCCTCAGGACTCTGTATTTGGGCCTCAGGACTTGTGTTTGGGCCTCAGGACTCTGTTTTTGGGCCTCAGGACTTGTGTTTGGGCCTCAGGACTCTGTGTTTGGGCCTCAGGACTCTGTGTTTGGGCCTCAGGACTCTGTATTCGGGCCTCAGGACTCTGTATTTGGGCCTCAGGACTCTGTATTTGGGACTCAGGACTCTGTATTTGGGCCTCATGACTTGTATTTGATTCTCAGAACTCTTTATTTGGGCCTCATGACTTGTATTTGGGCCTCAGGACTTGTATTTGGGCCTCAGGACTCTGTATTTGGGCCTCAGGACTCTGTATTTTGGCCTCAGGACTTGTGTTTGGGCCTCAGGACTCTGTATTTGGGCCTCAGGACTTGTGTTTCGGCCTCAGGACTCTGTGTTTGGGCCTCAGGACTCTGTGTTTGGGCCTCAGGACTCTGTATTCGGGCCTCAGGACTCTGTATTTGGGTCTCAGGACTCTGTATTCGGGCCTCAGGACTCTGTATTTGGGCCTCAGGACTCTGTATTTGGGACTCAGGACTCTGTATTTGGGCCTCATGACTTGTATTTGGGGCTCAGGACTTGTGTTTGGGCCTCAGGACTCTGTATTTGGGCCTCAGGACTTTTGTTTGGGCCTCAGGACTCTGTGTTTGGGCCTCAGGACTCTGTGTTTGGGCCTCAGGACTCTGTATTCGGGCCTCAGGACTGTATTTGGGCCTCAGGACTCTGTATTTGGGACTCAGGACTCTGTATTTGGGCCTCATGACTTGTATTTGGTTCTCAGAACTCTTTATTTGGGCCTCATGACTTGTATTTGGGCCTCAGGACTTGTATTTGGGCCTCAGAACTCTGTATTTGGGCCTCATGACTTGTATTTGGGCCTCAGGACTCTGTGTTTGGGCCTCAGGACTTGTATTTGGGCCTCCGGACTCTGTATTTGGGCCTCAGGACTCTGTATTTGGGCCTCAGGACTCTGTATTTGGGCCTCAGGACTGTATTTGGGCCTCAGGACTCTTTATTTGGGCCTCAGGATTCTGTATTTGGGCCTCAGGACTCTGTATTTGGGCCTCAGGACTCTGTATTTGGGCCTCAGGACTCTGTATTTGGGCCTCAGGACTTGTGTTTGGGCCTCAGGACTCTGTATTTGGGCCTCAGGACTTTTGTTTGGGCCTCAGGACTCTGTGTTTGGGCCTCAGGACTCTGTGTTTGGGCCTCAGGACTCTGTATTCGGGCCTCAGGACTCTGTATTTGGGTCTCAGGACTCTGTATTTGGACCTCAGGACTCTGTATTTGGGCCTCAGGACTCTGTATTTGGGACTCAGGACTCTGTATTTGGGCCTCATGACTTGTATTTGGGCCTCAGGACTTGTGTTTGGGCCTCAGGACTCTGTATTTGGGCCTCAGGACTTTTGTTTGGGCCTCAGGACTCTGTGTTTGGGCCTCAGGACTCTGTGTTTGGGCCTCAGGACTCTGTATTCGGGCCTCAGGACTCTGTATTTGGGCCTCAGGACTCTGTATTTGGGCCTCAGGACTCTGTATTTGGGCCTCAGGACTCTGTATTTGGGCCTCAGGACTTGTGTTTGGGCCTCAGGACTCTGTATTTGGGCCTCAGGACTCTGTATTTGGGCCTCAGGACTCTGTATTTGGGCCTCAGGACTTGTGTTTGGGCCTCAGGACTCTGTGTTTGGGCCTCAGGACTCTGTGTTTGGGCCTCAGGACTCTGTATTCGGGCCTCAGGACTCTGTATTTGGGCCTCAGGACTCTGTATTTGGGACTCAGGACTCTGTATTTGGGCCTCATGACTTGTATTTGGTTCTCATAACTCTTTATTTGGGCCTCATGACTTGTATTTGGGCCTCAGGACTTGTATTTGGGCCTCAGAACTCTGTATTTGGGCCTCATGACTTGTATTTGGGCCTCAGGACTTGTATTTGGGCCTCAGGACTCTGTGTTTGGGCCTCAGGACTTGTATTTGGGCCTCCGGACTCTGTATTTGGGCCTCATGACTCTGTATTTGGGCCTCAGGACTCTGTATTTGGGCCTCAGGACTGTATTTGGGCCTCAGGACTCTTTATTTGGGCCTCAGGATTCTGTATTTGGGCCTCAGGACTCTGTATTTGGGCCTCAGGATTCTGTATTTGGGCCTCAGGACTCTGTATGTGGGCCTCAGGACTCTGTATTTGGGCCTCAGGACTTGTGTTTGGGCCTCAGGACTCTGTGTTTGGGCCTCAGGACTCTGTGTTTGGGCCTCAGGACTCTGTATTCGGGCCTCAGGACTCTGTATTTGGGCCTCAGGACTCTGTATTTTGGACTCAGGACTCTGTATTTGGGCCTCATGACTTGTATTTGATTCTCAGAACTCTTTATTTGGGCCTCATGACTTGTATTTGGGCCTCAGGACTTGTATTTGGGCCTCAGGACTCTGTATTTGGGCCTCAGGACTCTGTATTTTGGCCTCAGGACTTGTGTTTGGGCCTCAGGACTCTGTATTTGGGCCTCAGGACTTGTGTTTCGGCCTCAGGACTCTGTGTTTGGGCCTCAGGACTCTGTGTTTGGGCCTCAGGACTCTGTATTCGGGCCTCAGGACTCTGTATTTGGGCCTCAGGACTCTGTATTCGGGCCTCAGGACTCTGTATTTGGGCCTCAGGATTCTGTATTTGGGCCTCAGGACTCTGTATTTGGGCCTCAGGACTCTGTATTTTGGCCTCAGGACTCTGTATTTGGGCCTCAGGACTGTATTTGGGCCTCAGGACTCTTTATTTGGGCCTCAGGATTCTGTATTTGGGCCTCAGGACTCTGTATTTGGGCCTCAGGATTCTGTATTTGGGCCTCAGGACTCTGTATTTGGGCCTCAGGACTCTGTATTTGGGCCTCAGGACTCTGTATTTGGGCCTCAGGACTTGTGTTTGGGCCTCAGGACTCTGTATTTGGGCCTCAGGACTTTTGTTTGGGCCTCAGGACTCTGTGTTTGGGCCTCAGGACTCTGTGTTTGGGCCTCAGGACTCTGTATTCGGGCCTCAGGACTCTGTATTTGGGCCTCAGGACTCTGTATTTGGGCCTCAGGACTCTGTATTTGGGCCTCAGGACTCTGTATTTGGGACTCAGGACTCTGTATTTGGGCCTCATGACTTGTATTTGGGCCTCAGGACTTGTGTTTGGGCCTCAGGACTCTGTATTTGGGCCTCAGGACTTTTGTTTGGGCCTCAGGACTCTGTGTTTGGGCCTCAGGACTCTGTGTTTGGGCCTCAGGACTCTGTATTCGGGCCTCAGGACTCTGTATTTGGGCCTCAGGACTCTGTATTTGGGCCTCAGGACTCTGTATTTGGGCCTCAGGACTCTGTATTTGGGCCTCAGGACTCTGTATTTGGGCCTCAGGACTCTGTATTTGGGCCTCAGGACTTGTGTTTGGGCCTCAGGACTCTGTATTTGGGCCTCAGGACTCTGTATTTGGGCCTCAGGACTCTGTATTTGGGCCTCAGGACTTGTGTTTGGGCCTCAGGACTCTGTGTTTGGGCCTCAGGACTCTGTGTTTGGGCCTCAGGACTCTGTATTCGGGCCTCAGGACTCTGTATTTGGGCCTCAGGACTCTGTATTTGGGACTCAGGACTCTGTATTTGGGCCTCATGACTTGTATTTGGTTCTCAGAACTCTTTATTTGGGCCTCATGACTTGTATTTGGGCCTCAGGACTTGTATTTGGGCCTCAGGACTCTGTATTTGGGCCTCAGGACTCTGTATTTGGGCCTCAGGACTTGTGTTTGGGCCTCAGGACTCTGTATTTGGGCCTCAGGACTTGTGTTTGGGCCTCAGGACTCTGTGTTTGGGCCTCAGGACTCTGTATTTGGGCCTCAGGACTTGTGTTTGGGCCTCAGGACTCTGTATTTGGGCCTCAGGACTCTGTATTTGGGCCTCAGGACTCTGTATTTGGGCCTCAGGACTCTGTGTTTGGGCCTCAGGACTCTGTGTTTGGGCCTCAGGACTCTGTATTCGGGCCTCAGGACTCTGTATTTGGGCCTCAGGACTCTGTATTTGGGACTCAGGACTCTGTATTTGGGCCTCATGACTTGTATTTGGTTCTCAGAACTCTTTATTTGGGCCTCATGACTTGTATTTGGGCCTCAGGACTTGTATTTGGGCCTCAGGACTCTGTATTTGGGCCTCAGGACTCTGTATTTGGGCCTCAGGACTTGTGTTTGGGCCTCAGGACTCTGTATTTGGGCCTCAGGACTTGTGTTTGGGCCTCAGGACTCTGTGTTTGGGCCTCAGGACTCTGTGTTTGGGCCTCAGGACTCTGTATTCGGGCCTCAGGACTCTGTATTTGGGCCTCAGGACTCTGTATTCGGGCCTCAGGACTCTGTATTTGGGCCTCAGGACTTGTGTTTGGGCCTCAGGACTTGTGTTTGGGCCTCAGGACTCTGTGTTTGGGCCTCAGGACTCTGTGTTTGGGCCTCAGGACTCTGTATTCGGGCCTCAGGACTCTGTATTTGGGCCTCAGGACTCTGTATTTGGGACTCAGGACTCTGTATTTGGGCCTCATGACTTGTATTTGGTTCTCAGAACTCTTTATTTGGGCCTCATGACTTGTATTTGGGCCTCAGGACTTGTATTTGGGCCTCAGAACTCTGTATTTGGGCCTCATGACTTGTATTTGGGCCTCAGGACTCTGTGTTTGGGCCTCAGGACTTGTATTTGGGCCTCCGGACTCTGTATTTGGGCCTCATGACTCTGTATTTGGGCCTCAGGACTCTGTATTTGGACCTCAGGACTGTATTTGGGCCTCAGGACTCTTTATTTGGGCCTCAGGATTCTGTATTTGGGCCTCAGGACTCTGTATTTGGGCCTCAGGATTCTGTATTTGGGCCTCAGGACTCTGTATTTGGGCCTCAGGACTCTGTATTTGGGCCTCAGGACTCTGTATTTGGGCCTCAGGACTTGTGTTTGGGCCTCAGGACTCTGTTTTTGGGCCTCAGGACTTGTGTTTGGGCCTCAGGACTCTGTGTTTGGGCCTCAGGACTCTGTGTTTGGGCCTCAGGACTCTGTATTCGGGCCTCAGGACTCTGTATTTGGGCCTCAGGACTCTGTATTTGGGACTCAGGACTCTGTATTTGGGCCTCATGACTTGTATTTGATTCTCAGAACTCTTTATTTGGGCCTCATGACTTGTATTTGGGCCTCAGGACTTGTATTTGGGCCTCAGGACTCTGTATTTGGGCCTCAGGACTCTGTATTTTGGCCTCAGGACTTGTGTTTGGGCCTCAGGACTCTGTATTTGGGCCTCAGGACTTGTGTTTCGGCCTCAGGACTCTGTGTTTGGGCCTCAGGACTCTGTGTTTGGGCCTCAGGACTCTGTATTTGGGCCTCAGGACTTGTGTTTGGGCCTCAGGACTCTGTATTTGGGCCTCAGGACTCTGTATTTGGGCCTCAGGACTCTGTATTTGGGCCTCAGGACTCTGTGTTTGGGCCTCAGGACTCTGTGTTTGGGCCTCAGGACTCTGTATTCGGGCCTCAGGACTCTGTATTTGGGCCTCAGGACTCTGTATTTGGGACTCAGGACTCTGTATTTGGGCCTCATGACTTGTATTTGGTTCTCAGAACTCTTTATTTGGGCCTCATGACTTGTATTTGGGCCTCAGGACTTGTATTTGGGCCTCAGGACTCTGTATTTGGGCCTCAGGACTCTGTATTTGGGCCTCAGGACTTGTGTTTGGGCCTCAGGACTCTGTATTTGGGCCTCAGGACTTGTGTTTGGGCCTCAGGACTCTGTGTTTGGGCCTCAGGACTCTGTGTTTGGGCCTCAGGACTCTGTATTCGGGCCTCAGGACTCTGTATTTGGGCCTCAGGACTCTGTATTCGGGCCTCAGGACTCTGTATTTGGGCCTCAGGACTTGTGTTTGGGCCTCAGGACTTGTGTTTGGGCCTCAGGACTCTGTGTTTGGGCCTCAGGACTCTGTGTTTGGGCCTCAGGACTCTGTATTCGGGCCTCAGGACTCTGTATTTGGGCCTCAGGACTCTGTATTTGGGACTCAGGACTCTGTATTTGGGCCTCATGACTTGTATTTGGTTCTCAGAACTCTTTATTTGGGCCTCATGACTTGTATTTGGGCCTCAGGACTTGTATTTGGGCCTCAGAACTCTGTATTTGGGCCTCATGACTTGTATTTGGGCCTCAGGACTCTGTGTTTGGGCCTCAGGACTTGTATTTGGGCCTCCGGACTCTGTATTTGGGCCTCATGACTCTGTATTTGGGCCTCAGGACTCTGTATTTGGACCTCAGGACTGTATTTGGGCCTCAGGACTCTTTATTTGGGCCTCAGGATTCTGTATTTGGGCCTCAGGACTCTGTATTTGGGCCTCAGGATTCTGTATTTGGGCCTCAGGACTCTGTATTTGGGCCTCAGGACTCTGTATTTGGGCCTCAGGACTCTGTATTTGGGCCTCAGGACTTGTGTTTGGGCCTCAGGACTCTGTTTTTGGGCCTCAGGACTTGTGTTTGGGCCTCAGGACTCTGTGTTTGGGCCTCAGGACTCTGTGTTTGGGCCTCAGGACTCTGTATTCGGGCCTCAGGACTCTGTATTTGGGCCTCAGGACTCTGTATTTGGGACTCAGGACTCTGTATTTGGGCCTCATGACTTGTATTTGATTCTCAGAACTCTTTATTTGGGCCTCATGACTTGTATTTGGGCCTCAGGACTTGTATTTGGGCCTCAGGACTCTGTATTTGGGCCTCAGGACTCTGTATTTTGGCCTCAGGACTTGTGTTTGGGCCTCAGGACTCTGTATTTGGGCCTCAGGACTTGTGTTTCGGCCTCAGGACTCTGTGTTTGGGCCTCAGGACTCTGTGTTTGGGCCTCAGGACTCTGTATTCGGGCCTCAGGACTCTGTATTTGGGCCTCAGGACTCTGTATTCGGGCCTCAGGACTCTGTATTTGGGCCTCAGGATTCTGTATTTGGGCCTCAGGACTCTGTATTTGGGCCTCAGGACTCTGTATTTGGGCCTCAGGACTCTGTATTTGGGCCTCAGGACTGTATTTGGGCCTCAGGACTCTTTATTTGGGCCTCAGGATTCTGTATTTGGGCCTCAGGACTCTGTATTTGGGCCTCAGGACTCTGTATTTGGGCCTCAGGACTCTGTATTTGGGCCTCAGGACTTGTGTTTGGGCCTCAGGACTCTGTATTTGGGCCTCAGGACTTTTGTTTGGGCCTCAGGACTCTGTGTTTGGGCCTCAGGACTCTGTGTTTGGGCCTCAGGACTCTGTATTCGGGCCTCAGGACTCTGTATTTGGATCTCAGGACTCTGTATTTGGACCTCAGGACTCTGTATTTGGGCCTCAGGACTCTGTATTTGGGACTCAGGACTCTGTATTTGGGCCTCATGACTTGTATTTGGGCCTCAGGACTTGTGTTTGGGCCTCAGGACTCTGTATTTGGGCCTCAGGACTTTTGTTTGGGCCTCAGGACTCTGTGTTTGGGCCTCAGGACTCTGTGTTTGGGCCTCAGGACTCTGTATTCGGGCCTCAGGACTCTGTATTTGGGCCTCAGGACTCTGTATTTGGGCCTCAGGACTCTGTATTTGGGCCTCAGGACTCTGTATTTGGGCCTCAGGACTCTGTATTTGGGCCTCAGGACTCTGTATTTGGGCCTCAGGACTCTGTATTTGGGCCTCAGGACTCTGTATTTGGGCCTCAGGACTTGTGTTTGGGCCTCAGGACTCTGTGTTTGGGCCTCAGGACTCTGTGTTTGGGCCTCAGGACTCTGTATTCGGGCCTCAGGACTCTGTATTTGGGCCTCAGGACTCTGTATTTGGGACTCAGGACTCTGTATTTGGGCCTCATGACTTGTATTTGGTTCTCAGAACTCTTTATTTGGGCCTCATGACTTGTATTTGGGCCTCAGGACTTGTATTTGGGCCTCAGAACTCTGTATTTGGGCCTCATGACTTGTATTTGGGCCTCAGGACTTGTATTTGGGCCTCAGGACTCTGTGTTTGGGCCTCAGGACTTGTATTTGGGCCTCCGGACTCTGTATTTGGGCCTCATGACTCTGTATTTGGGCCTCAGGACTCTGTATTTGGGCCTCAGGACTGTATTTGGGCCTCAGGACTCTTTATTTGGGCCTCAGGATTCTGTATTTGGGCCTCAGGACTCTGTATTTGGGCCTCAGGATTCTGTATTTGGGCCTCAGGACTCTGTATGTGGGCCTCAGGACTCTGTATTTGGGCCTCAGGACTTGTGTTTGGGCCTCAGGACTCTGTGTTTGGGCCTCAGGACTCTGTGTTTGGGCCTCAGGACTCTGTATTCGGGCCTCAGGACTCTGTATTTGGGCCTCAGGACTCTGTATTTGGGACTCAGGACTCTGTATTTGGGCCTCATGACTTGTATTTGATTCTCAGAACTCTTTATTTGGGCCTCATGACTTGTATTTGGGCCTCAGGACTTGTATTTGGGCCTCAGGACTCTGTATTTGGGCCTCAGGACTCTGTATTTTGGCCTCAGGACTTGTGTTTGGGCCTCAGGACTCTGTATTTGGGCCTCAGGACTTGTGTTTCGGCCTCAGGACTCTGTGTTTGGGCCTCAGGACTCTGTGTTTGGGCCTCAGGACTCTGTATTCGGGCCTCAGGACTCTGTATTTGGGCCTCAGGACTCTGTATTCGGGCCTCAGGACTCTGTATTTGGGCCTCAGGATTCTGTATTTGGGCCTCAGGACTCTGTATTTGGGCCTCAGGACTCTGTATTTTGGCCTCAGGACTCTGTATTTGGGCCTCAGGACTGTATATGGGCCTCAGGACTCTTTATTTGGGCCTCAGGATTCTGTATTTGGGCCTCAGGACTCTGTATTTGGGCCTCAGGATTCTGTATTTGGGCCTCAGGACTCTGTATTTGGGCCTCAGGACTCTGTATTTGGGCCTCAGGACTCTGTATTTGGGCCTCAGGACTTGTGTTTGGGCCTCAGGACTCTGTATTTGGGCCTCAGGACTTTTGTTTGGGCCTCAGGACTCTGTGTTTGGGCCTCAGGACTCTGTGTTTGGGCCTCAGGACTCTGTATTCGGGCCTCAGGACTCTGTATTTGGGCCTCAGGACTCTGTATTTGGGCCTCAGGACTCTGTATTTGGGCCTCAGGACTCTGTATTTGGGCCTCAGGACTTGTGTTTGGGCCTCAGGACTCTGTATTTGGGCCTCAGGACTTTTGTTTGGGCCTCAGGACTCTGTGTTTGGGCCTCAGGACTCTGTGTTTGGGCCTCAGGACTCTGTATTCGGGCCTCAGGACTCTGTATTTGGGTCTCAGGACTCTGTATTTGGACCTCAGGACTCTGTATTTGGGCCTCAGGACTCTGTATTTGGGACTCAGGACTCTGTATTTGGGCCTCATGACTTGTATTTGGGCCTCAGGACTTGTGTTTGGGCCTCAGGACTCTGTATTTGGGCCTCAGGACTTTTGTTTGGGCCTCAGGACTCTGTGTTTGGGCCTCAGGACTCTGTGTTTGGGCCTCAGGACTCTGTATTCGGGCCTCAGGACTCTGTATTTGGGCCTCAGGACTCTGTATTTGGGCCTCAGGACTCTGTATTTGGGCCTCAGGACTCTGTATTTGGGCCTCAGGACTTGTGTTTGGGCCTCAGGACTCTGTATTTGGGCCTCAGGACTCTGTATTTGGGCCTCAGGACTCTGTATTTGGGCCTCATGACTTGTATTTGGTTCTCAGAACTCTTTATTTGGGCCTCATGACTTGTATTTGGGCCTCAGGACTTGTATTTGGGCCTCAGAACTCTGTATTTGGGCCTCATGACTTGTATTTGGGCCTCAGGACTTGTATTTGGGCCTCAGGACTCTGTGTTTGGGCCTCAGGACTTGTATTTGGGCCTCCGGACTCTGTATTTGGGCCTCATGACTCTGTATTTGGGCCTCAGGACTCTGTATTTGGGCCTCAGGACTGTATTTGGGCCTCAGGACTCTTTATTTGGGCCTCAGGATTCTGTATTTGGGCCTCAGGACTCTGTATTTGGGCCTCAGGATTCTGTATTTGGGCCTCAGGACTCTGTATGTGGGCCTCAGGACTCTGTATTTGGGCCTCAGGACTTGTGTTTGGGCCTCAGGACTCTGTGTTTGGGCCTCAGGACTCTGTGTTTGGGCCTCAGGACTCTGTATTCGGGCCTCAGGACTCTGTATTTGGGCCTCAGGACTCTGTATTTGGGCCTCATGACTTGTATTTGATTCTCAGAACTCTTTATTTGGGCCTCATGACTTGTATTTGGGCCTCAGGACTTGTATTTGGGCCTCAGGACTCTGTATTTGGGCCTCAGGACTCTGTATTTTGGCCTCAGGACTTGTGTTTGGGCCTCAGGACTCTGTATTTGGGCCTCAGGACTTGTGTTTCGGCCTCAGGACTCTGTGTTTGGGCCTCAGGACTCTGTGTTTGGGCCTCAGGACTCTGTATTCGGGCCTCAGGACTCTGTATTTGGGCCTCAGGACTCTGTATTCGGGCCTCAGGACTCTGTATTTGGGCCTCAGGATTCTGTATTTGGGCCTCAGGACTCTGTATTTGGGCCTCAGGACTCTGTATTTTGGCCTCAGGACTCTGTATTTGGGCCTCAGGACTGTATTTGGGCCTCAGGACTCTTTATTTGGGCCTCAGGATTCTGTATTTGGGCCTCAGGACTCTGTATTTGGGCCTCAGGATTCTGTATTTGGGCCTCAGGACTCTGTATTTGGGCCTCAGGACTCTGTATTTGGGCCTCAGGACTCTGTATTTGGGCCTCAGGACTTGTGTTTGGGCCTCAGGACTCTGTATTTGGGCCTCAGGACTTTTGTTTGGGCCTCAGGACTCTGTGTTTGGGCCTCAGGACTCTGTGTTTGGGCCTCAGGACTCTGTATTCGGGCCTCAGGACTCTGTATTTGGGCCTCAGGACTCTGTATTTGGGCCTCAGGACTCTGTATTTGGGCCTCAGGACTCTGTATTTGGGACTCAGGACTCTGTATTTGGGCCTCATGACTTGTATTTGGGCCTCAGGACTTGTGTTTGGGCCTCAGGACTCTGTATTTGGGCCTCAGGACTTTTGTTTGGGCCTCAGGACTCTGTGTTTGGGCCTCAGGACTCTGTGTTTGGGCCTCAGGACTCTGTATTCGGGCCTCAGGACTCTGTATTTGGGCCTCAGGACTCTGTATTTGGGACTCAGGACTCTGTATTTGGGCCTCATGACTTGTATTTGATTCTCAGAACTCTTTATTTGGGCCTCATGACTTGTATTTGGGCCTCAGGACTTGTATTTGGGCCTCAGGACTCTGTATTTGGGCCTCAGGACTCTGTATTTTGGCCTCAGGACTTGTGTTTGGGCCTCAGGACTCTGTATTTGGGCCTCAGGACTTGTGTTTCGGCCTCAGGACTCTGTGTTTGGGCCTCAGGACTCTGTGTTTGGGCCTCAGGACTCTGTATTCGGGCCTCAGGACTCTGTATTTGGGCCTCAGGACTCTGTATTCGGGCCTCAGGACTCTGTATTTGGGCCTCAGGATTCTGTATTTGGGCCTCAGGACTCTGTATTTGGGCCTCAGGACTCTGTATTTTGGCCTCAGGACTCTGTATTTGGGCCTCAGGACTGTATTTGGGCCTCAGGACTCTTTATTTGGGCCTCAGGATTCTGTATTTGGGCCTCAGGACTCTGTATTTGGGCCTCAGGATTCTGTATTTGGGCCTCAGGACTCTGTATTTGGGCCTCAGGACTCTGTATTTGGGCCTCAGGACTCTGTATTTGGGCCTCAGGACTTGTGTTTGGGCCTCAGGACTCTGTATTTGGGCCTCAGGACTTTTGTTTGGGCCTCAGGACTCTGTGTTTGGGCCTCAGGACTCTGTGTTTGGGCCTCAGGACTCTGTATTCGGGCCTCAGGACTCTGTATTTGGGCCTCAGGACTCTGTATTTGGGCCTCAGGACTCTGTATTTGGGCCTCAGGACTCTGTATTTGGGCCTCAGGACTTGTGTTTGGGCCTCAGGACTCTGTATTTGGGCCTCAGGACTTTTGTTTGGGCCTCAGGACTCTGTGTTTGGGCCTCAGGACTCTGTGTTTGGGCCTCAGGACTCTGTATTCGGGCCTCAGGACTCTGTATTTGGGTCTCAGGACTCTGTATTTGGACCTCAGGACTCTGTATTTGGGCCTCAGGACTCTGTATTTGGGACTCAGGACTCTGTATTTGGGCCTCATGACTTGTATTTGGGCCTCAGGACTTGTGTTTGGGCCTCAGGACTCTGTATTTGGGCCTCAGGACTTTTGTTTGGGCCTCAGGACTCTGTGTTTGGGCCTCAGGACTCTGTGTTTGGGCCTCAGGACTCTGTATTCGGGCCTCAGGACTCTGTATTTGGGCCTCAGGACTCTGTATTTGGGCCTCAGGACTCTGTATTTGGGCCTCAGGACTCTGTATTTGGGCCTCAGGACTTGTGTTTGGGCCTCAGGACTCTGTATTTGGGCCTCAGGACTCTGTATTTGGGCCTCAGGACTCTGTATTTGGGCCTCAGGACTTGTGTTTGGGCCTCAGGACTCTGTGTTTGGGCCTCAGGACTCTGTGTTTGGGCCTCAGGACTCTGTATTCGGGCCTCAGGACTCTGTATTTGGGCCTCAGGACTCTGTATTTGGGACTCAGGACTCTGTATTTGGGCCTCATGACTTGTATTTGGTTCTCAGAACTCTTTATTTGGGCCTCATGACTTGTATTTGGGCCTCAGGACTTGTATTTGGGCCTCAGAACTCTGTATTTGGGCCTCATGACTTGTATTTGGGCCTCAGGACTTGTATTTGGGCCTCAGGACTCTGTGTTTGGGCCTCAGGACTTGTATTTGGGCCTCCGGACTCTGTATTTGGGCCTCATGACTCTGTATTTGGGCCTCAGGACTCTGTATTTGGGCCTCAGGACTGTATTTGGGCCTCAGGACTCTTTATTTGGGCCTCAGGATTCTGTATTTGGGCCTCAGGACTCTGTATTTGGGCCTCAGGATTCTGTATTTGGGCCTCAGGACTCTGTATGTGGGCCTCAGGACTCTGTATTTGGGCCTCAGGACTTGTGTTTGGGCCTCAGGACTCTGTGTTTGGGCCTCAGGACTCTGTGTTTGGGCCTCAGGACTCTGTATTCGGGCCTCAGGACTCTGTATTTGGGCCTCAGGACTCTGTATTTGGGCCTCATGACTTGTATTTGATTCTCAGAACTCTTTATTTGGGCCTCATGACTTGTATTTGGGCCTCAGGACTTGTATTTGGGCCTCAGGACTCTGTATTTGGGCCTCAGGACTCTGTATTTTGGCCTCAGGACTTGTGTTTGGGCCTCAGGACTCTGTATTTGGGCCTCAGGACTTGTGTTTCGGCCTCAGGACTCTGTGTTTGGGCCTCAGGACTCTGTGTTTGGGCCTCAGGACTCTGTATTCGGGCCTCAGGACTCTGTATTTGGGCCTCAGGACTCTGTATTCGGGCCTCAGGACTCTGTATTTGGGCCTCAGGATTCTGTATTTGGGCCTCAGGACTCTGTATTTGGGCCTCAGGACTCTGTATTTTGGCCTCAGGACTCTGTATTTGGGCCTCAGGACTGTATTTGGGCCTCAGGACTCTTTATTTGGGCCTCAGGATTCTGTATTTGGGCCTCAGGACTCTGTATTTGGGCCTCAGGATTCTGTATTTGGGCCTCAGGACTCTGTATTTGGGCCTCAGGACTCTGTATTTGGGCCTCAGGACTCTGTATTTGGGCCTCAGGACTTGTGTTTGGGCCTCAGGACTCTGTATTTGGGCCTCAGGACTTTTGTTTGGGCCTCAGGACTCTGTGTTTGGGCCTCAGGACTCTGTGTTTGGGCCTCAGGACTCTGTATTCGGGCCTCAGGACTCTGTATTTGGGCCTCAGGACTCTGTATTTGGGCCTCAGGACTCTGTATTTGGGCCTCAGGACTCTGTATTTGGGACTCAGGACTCTGTATTTGGGCCTCATGACTTGTATTTGGGCCTCAGGACTTGTGTTTGGGCCTCAGGACTCTGTATTTGGGCCTCAGGACTTTTGTTTGGGCCTCAGGACTCTGTGTTTGGGCCTCAGGACTCTGTGTTTGGGCCTCAGGACTCTGTATTCGGGCCTCAGGACTCTGTATTTGGGCCTCAGGACTCTGTATTTGGGCCTCAGGACTCTGTATTTGGGCATCAGGACTCTGTATTTGGGCCTCAGGACTCTGTATTTGGGCCTCAGGACTCTGTATTTGGGCCTCAGGACTTGTGTTTGGGCCTCAGGACTCTGTATTTGGGCCTCAGGACTCTGTATTTGGGCCTCAGGACTCTGTATTTGGGCCTCAGGACTTGTGTTTGGGCCTCAGGACTCTGTGTTTGGGCCTCAGGACTCTGTGTTTGGGCCTCAGGACTCTGTATTCGGGCCTCAGGACTCTGTATTTGGGCCTCAGGACTCTGTATTTGGGACTCAGGACTCTGTATTTGGGCCTCATGACTTGTATTTGGTTCTCAGAACTCTTTATTTGGGCCTCATGACTTGTATTTGGGCCTCAGGACTTGTATTTGGGCCTCAGGACTCTGTATTTGGGCCTCAGGACTCTGTATTTGGGCCTCAGGACTTGTGTTTGGGCCTCAGGACTCTGTATTTGGGCCTCAGGACTTGTGTTTGGGCCTCAGGACTCTGTGTTTGGGCCTCAGGACTCTGTATTTGGGCCTCAGGACTTGTGTTTGGGCCTCAGGACTCTGTATTTGGGCCTCAGGACTCTGTATTTGGGCCTCAGGACTCTGTATTTGGGCCTCAGGACTCTGTGTTTGGGCCTCAGGACTCTGTGTTTGGGCCTCAGGACTCTGTATTCGGGCCTCAGGACTCTGTATTTGGGCCTCAGGACTCTGTATTTGGGACTCAGGACTCTGTATTTGGGCCTCATGACTTGTATTTGGTTCTCAGAACTCTTTATTTGGGCCTCATGACTTGTATTTGGGCCTCAGGACTTGTATTTGGGCCTCAGGACTCTGTATTTGGGCCTCAGGACTCTGTATTTGGGCCTCAGGACTTGTGTTTGGGCCTCAGGACTCTGTATTTGGGCCTCAGGACTTGTGTTTGGGCCTCAGGACTCTGTGTTTGGGCCTCAGGACTCTGTGTTTGGGCCTCAGGACTCTGTATTCGGGCCTCAGGACTCTGTATTTGGGCCTCAGGACTCTGTATTCGGGCCTCAGGACTCTGTATTTGGGCCTCAGGACTTGTGTTTGGGCCTCAGGACTTGTGTTTGGGCCTCAGGACTCTGTGTTTGGGCCTCAGGACTCTGTGTTTGGGCCTCAGGACTCTGTATTCGGGCCTCAGGACTCTGTATTTGGGCCTCAGGACTCTGTATTTGGGACTCAGGACTCTGTATTTGGGCCTCATGACTTGTATTTGGTTCTCAGAACTCTTTATTTGGGCCTCATGACTTGTATTTGGGCCTCAGGACTTGTATTTGGGCCTCAGAACTCTGTATTTGGGCCTCATGACTTGTATTTGGGCCTCAGGACTCTGTGTTTGGGCCTCAGGACTTGTATTTGGGCCTCCGGACTCTGTATTTGGGCCTCATGACTCTGTATTTGGGCCTCAGGACTCTGTATTTGGACCTCAGGACTGTATTTGGGCCTCAGGACTCTTTATTTGGGCCTCAGGATTCTGTATTTGGGCCTCAGGACTCTGTATTTGGGCCTCAGGATTCTGTATTTGGGCCTCAGGACTCTGTATTTGGGCCTCAGGACTCTGTATTTGGGCCTCAGGACTTGTGTTTGGGCCTCAGGACTCTGTTTTTGGGCCTCAGGACTTGTGTTTGGGCCTCAGGACTCTGTGTTTGGGCCTCAGGACTCTGTGTTTGGGCCTCAGGACTCTGTATTCGGGCCTCAGGACTCTGTATTTGGGCCTCAGGACTCTGTATTTGGGACTCAGGACTCTGTATTTGGGCCTCATGACTTGTATTTGATTCTCAGAACTCTTTATTTGGGCCTCATGACTTGTATTTGGGCCTCAGGACTTGTATTTGGGCCTCAGGACTCTGTATTTGGGCCTCAGGACTCTGTATTTTGGCCTCAGGACTTGTGTTTGGGCCTCAGGACTCTGTATTTGGGCCTCAGGACTTGTGTTTCGGCCTCAGGACTCTGTGTTTGGGCCTCAGGACTCTGTGTTTGGGCCTCAGGACTCTGTATTCGGGCCTCAGGACTCTGTATTTGGGCCTCAGGACTCTGTATTCGGGCCTCAGGACTCTGTATTTGGGCCTCAGGATTCTGTATTTGGGCCTCAGGACTCTGTATTTGGGCCTCAGGACTCTGTATTTGGGCCTCAGGACTCTGTATTTGGGCCTCAGGACTGTATTTGGGCCTCAGGACTCTTTATTTGGGCCTCAGGATTCTGTATTTGGGCCTCAGGACTCTGTATTTGGGCCTCAGGACTCTGTATTTGGGCCTCAGGACTCTGTATTTGGGCCTCAGGACTTGTGTTTGGGCCTCAGGACTCTGTATTTGGGCCTCAGGACTTTTGTTTGGGCCTCAGGACTCTGTGTTTGGGCCTCAGGACTCTGTGTTTGGGCCTCAGGACTCTGTATTCGGGCCTCAGGACTCTGTATTTGGGTCTCAGGACTCTGTATTTGGACCTCAGGACTCTGTATTTGGGCCTCAGGACTCTGTATTTGGGACTCAGGACTCTGTATTTGGGCCTCATGACTTGTATTTGGGCCTCAGGACTTGTGTTTGGGCCTCAGGACTCTGTATTTGGGCCTCAGGACTTTTGTTTGGGCCTCAGGACTCTGTGTTTGGGCCTCAGGACTCTGTGTTTGGGCCTCAGGACTCTGTATTCGGGCCTCAGGACTCTGTATTTGGGCCTCAGGACTCTGTATTTGGGCCTCAGGACTCTGTATTTGGGCCTCAGGACTCTGTATTTGGGCCTCAGGACTTGTGTTTGGGCCTCAGGACTCTGTATTTGGGCCTCAGGACTCTGTATTTGGGCCTCAGGACTCTGTATTTGGGCCTCAGGACTTGTGTTTGGGCCTCAGGACTCTGTGTTTGGGCCTCAGGACTCTGTGTTTGGGCCTCAGGACTCTGTATTCGGGCCTCAGGACTCTGTATTTGGGCCTCAGGACTCTGTATTTGGGACTCAGGACTCTGTATTTGGGCCTCATGACTTGTATTTGGTTCTCAGAACTCTTTATTTGGGCCTCATGACTTGTATTTGGGCCACAGGACTTGTATTTGGGCCTCAGAACTCTGTATTTGGGCCTCATGACTTGTATTTGGGCCTCAGGACTTGTATTTGGGCCTCAGGACTCTGTGTTTGGGCCTCAGGACTTGTATTTGGGCCTCCGGACTCTGTATTTGGGCCTCATGACTCTGTATTTGGGCCTCAGGACTCTGTATTTGGGCCTCAGGACTGTATTTGGGCCTCAGGACTCTTTATTTGGGCCTCAGGATTCTGTATTTGGGCCTCAGGACTCTGTATTTGGGCCTCAGGATTCTGTATTTGGGCCTCAGGACTCTGTATGTGGGCCTCAGGACTCTGTATTTGGGCCTCAGGACTTGTGTTTGGGCCTCAGGACTCTGTGTTTGGGCCTCAGGACTCTGTGTTTGGGCCTCAGGACTCTGTATTCGGGCCTCAGGACTCTGTATTTGGGCCTCAGGACTCTGTATTTGGGACTCAGGACTCTGTATTTGGGCCTCATGACTTGTATTTGATTCTCAGAACTCTTTATTTGGGCCTCATGACTTGTATTTGGGCCTCAGGACTTGTATTTGGGCCTCAGGACTCTGTATTTGGGCCTCAGGACTCTGTATTTTGGCCTCAGGACTTGTGTTTGGGCCTCAGGACTCTGTATTTGGGCCTCAGGACTTGTGTTTCGGCCTCAGGACTCTGTGTTTGGGCCTCAGGACTCTGTGTTTGGGCCTCAGGACTCTGTATTCGGGCCTCAGGACTCTGTATTTGGGCCTCAGGACTCTGTATTCGGGCCTCAGGACTCTGTATTTGGGCCTCAGGATTCTGTATTTGGGCCTCAGGACTCTGTATTTGGGCCTCAGGACTCTGTATTTTGGCCTCAGGACTCTGTATTTGGGCCTCAGGACTGTATTTGGGCCTCAGGACTCTTTATTTGGGCCTCAGGATTCTGTATTTGGGCCTCAGGACTCTGTATTTGGGCCTCAGGATTCTGTATTTGGGCCTCAGGACTCTGTATTTGGGCCTCAGGACTCTGTATTTGGGCCTCAGGACTTGTGTTTGGGCCTCAGGACTCTGTATTTGGGCCTCAGGACTTTTGTTTGGGCCTCAGGACTCTGTGTTTGGGCCTCAGGACTCTGTGTTTGGGCCTCAGGACTCTGTATTCGGGCCTCAGGACTCTGTATTTGGGCCTCAGGACTCTGTATTTGGGCCTCAGGACTCTGTATTTGGGCCTCAGGACTCTGTATTTGGGCCTCAGGACTTGTGTTTGGGCCTCAGGACTCTGTATTTGGGCCTCAGGACTTTTGTTTGGGCCTCAGGACTCTGTGTTTGGGCCTCAGGACTCTGTGTTTGGGCCTCAGGACTCTGTATTCGGGCCTCAGGACTCTGTATTTGGGTCTCAGGACTCTGTATTTGGACCTCAGGACTCTGTATTTGGGCCTCAGGACTCTGTATTTGGGACTCAGGACTCTGTATTTGGGCCTCATGACTTGTATTTGGGCCTCAGGACTTGTGTTTGGGCCTCAGGACTCTGTATTTGGGCCTCAGGACTTTTGTTTGGGCCTCAGGACTCTGTGTTTGGGCCTCAGGACTCTGTGTTTGGGCCTCAGGACTCTGTATTCGGGCCTCAGGACTCTGTATTTGGGCCTCAGGACTCTGTATTTGGGCCTCAGGACTCTGTATTTGGGCCTCAGGACTCTGTATTTGGGCCTCAGGACTTGTGTTTGGGCCTCAGGACTCTGTATTTGGGCCTCAGGACTCTGTATTTGGGCCTCAGGACTCTGTATTTGGGCCTCAGGACTTGTGTTTGGGCCTCAGGACTCTGTGTTTGGGCCTCAGGACTCTGTGTTTGGGCCTCAGGACTCTGTATTCGGGCCTCAGGACTCTGTATTTGGGCCTCAGGACTCTGTATTTGGGACTCAGGACTCTGTATTTGGGCCTCATGACTTGTATTTGGTTCTCAGAACTCTTTATTTGGGCCTCATGACTTGTATTTGGGCCTCAGGACTTGTATTTGGGCCTCAGAACTCTGTATTTGGGCCTCATGACTTGTATTTGGGCCTCAGGACTTGTATTTGGGCCTCAGGACTCTGTGTTTGGGCCTCAGGACTTGTATTTGGGCCTCCGGACTCTGTATTTGGGCCTCATGACTCTGTATTTGGGCCTCAGGACTCTGTATTTGGGCCTCAGGACTG
Source organism: Eucyclogobius newberryi (assembly GCF_026437365.1). Lineage (NCBI taxonomy): Eukaryota > Metazoa > Chordata > Actinopteri > Gobiiformes > Gobiidae > Eucyclogobius > Eucyclogobius newberryi. The sequence goes on from NW_027315757.1 coordinate 4,001,291, forward strand.
TATTTGGGCCTCAGGACTCTTTATTTGGGCCTCAGGATTCTGTATTTGGGCCTCAGGACTCTGTATTTGGGCCTCAGGATTCTGTATTTGGGCCTCAGGACTCTGTATGTGGGCCTCAGGACTCTGTATTTGGGCCTCAGGACTTGTGTTTGGGCCTCAGGACTCTGTGTTTGGGCCTCAGGACTCTGTGTTTGGGCCTCAGGACTCTGTATTCGGGCCTCAGGACTCTGTATTTGGGCCTCAGGACTCTGTATTTGGGACTCAGGACTCTGTATTTGGGCCTCATGACTTGTATTTGATTCTCAGAACTCTTTATTTGGGCCTCATGACTTGTATTTGGGCCTCAGGACTTGTATTTGGGCCTCAGGACTCTGTATTTGGGCCTCAGGACTCTGTATTTTGGCCTCAGGACTTGTGTTTGGGCCTCAGGACTCTGTATTTGGGCCTCAGGACTTGTGTTTCGGCCTCAGGACTCTGTGTTTGGGCCTCAGGACTCTGTGTTTGGGCCTCAGGACTCTGTATTCGGGCCTCAGGACTCTGTATTTGGGCCTCAGGACTCTGTATTCGGGCCTCAGGACTCTGTATTTGGGCCTCAGGATTCTGTATTTGGGCCTCAGGACTCTGTATTTGGGCCTCAGGACTCTGTATTTTGGCCTCAGGACTCTGTATTTGGGCCTCAGGACTGTATTTGGGCCTCAGGACTCTTTATTTGGGCCTCAGGATTCTGTATTTGGGCCTCAGGACTCTGTATTTGGGCCTCAGGATTCTGTATTTGGGCCTCAGGACTCTGTATTTGGGCCTCAGGACTCTGTATTTGGGCCTCAGGACTCTGTATTTGGGCCTCAGGACTTGTGTTTGGGCCTCAGGACTCTGTATTTGGGCCTCAGGACTTTTGTTTGGGCCTCAGGACTCTGTGTTTGGGCCTCAGGACTCTGTGTTTGGGCCTCAGGACTCTGTATTCGGGCCTCAGGACTCTGTATTTGGGCCTCAGGACTCTGTATTTGGGCCTCAGGACTCTGTATTTGGGCCTCAGGACTCTGTATTTGGGACTCAGGACTCTGTATTTGGGCCTCATGACTTGTATTTGGGCCTCAGGACTTGTGTTTGGGCCTCAGGACTCTGTATTTGGGCCTCAGGACTTTTGTTTGGGCCTCAGGACTCTGTGTTTGGGCCTCAGGACTCTGTGTTTGGGCCTCAGGACTCTGTATTCGGGCCTCAGGACTCTGTATTTGGGCCTCAGGACTCTGTATTTGGGCCTCAGGACTCTGTATTTGGGCATCAGGACTCTGTATTTGGGCCTCAGGACTCTGTATTTGGGCCTCAGGACTCTGTATTTGGGCCTCAGGACTTGTGTTTGGGCCTCAGGACTCTGTATTTGGGCCTCAGGACTCTGTATTTGGGCCTCAGGACTCTGTATTTGGGCCTCAGGACTTGTGTTTGGGCCTCAGGACTCTGTGTTTGGGCCTCAGGACTCTGTGTTTGGGCCTCAGGACTCTGTATTCGGGCCTCAGGACTCTGTATTTGGGCCTCAGGACTCTGTATTTGGGACTCAGGACTCTGTATTTGGGCCTCATGACTTGTATTTGGTTCTCAGAACTCTTTATTTGGGCCTCATGACTTGTATTTGGGCCTCAGGACTTGTATTTGGGCCTCAGGACTCTGTATTTGGGCCTCAGGACTCTGTATTTGGGCCTCAGGACTTGTGTTTGGGCCTCAGGACTCTGTATTTGGGCCTCAGGACTTGTGTTTGGGCCTCAGGACTCTGTGTTTGGGCCTCAGGACTCTGTATTTGGGCCTCAGGACTTGTGTTTGGGCCTCAGGACTCTGTATTTGGGCCTCAGGACTCTGTATTTGGGCCTCAGGACTCTGTATTTGGGCCTCAGGACTCTGTGTTTGGGCCTCAGGACTCTGTGTTTGGGCCTCAGGACTCTGTATTCGGGCCTCAGGACTCTGTATTTGGGCCTCAGGACTCTGTATTTGGGACTCAGGACTCTGTATTTGGGCCTCATGACTTGTATTTGGTTCTCAGAACTCTTTATTTGGGCCTCATGACTTGTATTTGGGCCTCAGGACTTGTATTTGGGCCTCAGGACTCTGTATTTGGGCCTCAGGACTCTGTATTTGGGCCTCAGGACTTGTGTTTGGGCCTCAGGACTCTGTATTTGGGCCTCAGGACTTGTGTTTGGGCCTCAGGACTCTGTGTTTGGGCCTCAGGACTCTGTGTTTGGGCCTCAGGACTCTGTATTCGGGCCTCAGGACTCTGTATTTGGGCCTCAGGACTCTGTATTCGGGCCTCAGGACTCTGTATTTGGGCCTCAGGATTCTGTATTTGGGCCTCAGGACTCTGTATTTGGGCCTCAGGACTCTGTATTTGGGCCTCAGGACTCTGTATTTGGGCCTCAGGACTGTATTTGGGCCTCAGGACTATTTATTTGGGCCTCAGGATTCTGTATTTGGGCCTCAGGACTCTGTATTTGGGCCTCAGGATTCTGTATTTGGGCCTCAGGACTCTGTATTTGGGCCTCAGGACTCTGTATTCGGGCCTCAGGACTCTGTATTTGGGCCTCAGGACTCTGTATTTGGGCCTCAGGACTCTGTATTTGGGCCTCAGGACTCTGTATTTGGGCCTCAAGACTCTGTATTTGGGCCTCAGGACTGTATTTGGGCCTCAGGACTCTTTATTTGGGCCTCAGGATTCTGTATTTGGGCCTCAGGACTCTGTATTTGGGCCTCAGGACTCTGTATTTGGGACTCAGGACTCTGTATTTGGGCCTCAGGATTCTGTATTTGGGCCTCAGGATTCTGTATTTGGGCCTCAGGACTCTGTATTAGGGCCTCAGGACTCTTTATTTGGGCCTCAGGATTCTGTATTTGGGCCTCAGGACTCTGTATTTGGGCCTCAGGACTCTGTATTTGGGCCTCAGGACTCTGTATTTGGGCCTTAGGACTTGTGTTTGGGCCTCAGGACTCTGTATTTGGGCCTCAGGACTTGTGTTTGGGCCTCAGGACTCTGTGTTTGGGCCTCAGGACTCTGTGTTTGGGCCTCAGGACTCTGTATTCGGGCCTCAGGACTCTGTATTCGGGCCTCAGGACTCTGTATTTGGGCCTCAGGACTCTGTATTTGGGCCTCAGGACTCTGTATTTGGGCCTTAGGACTTGTGTTTGGGTCTCAGGACTCTGTATTTGGGCCTCAGGACTTGTGTTTGGGCCTCAGGACTCTGTGTTTGGGCCTCAGGACTCTGTGTTTGGGCCTCAGGACTCTGTATTCGGGCCTCAGGACTCTGTATTTGGGCCTCAGGACTCTGTATTCGGTCCTCAGGACTCTGTATTTGGGCCTCAGGATTCTGTATTTGGGCCTCAGGACTCTGTATTTGGGCCTCAGGACTCTGTATTTGGGCCTCATGACTTGTATTTGGGCCTCAGGACTTGTGTTTGGGCCTCAGGACTCTGTATTTGGGCCTCAGGACTTTTGTTTGGGCCTCAGGACTCTGTATTTGGGCCTCAGGACTTGTGTTTGGGCCTCAGGACTCTGTGTTTGGGCCTCAGGACTCTGTGTTTGGGCCTCAGGACTCTGTATTCGGGCCTCAGGACTCTGTATTTGGGCCTCAGGACTCTGTATTCGGGCCTCAGGACTCTGTATTTGGGCCTCAGGATTCTGTATTTGGGCCTCAGGACTCTGTATTTGGGCCTCAGGACTCTGTATTTGGGCCTCAGGACTCTGTATTTGGGCCTCAGGACTGTATTTGGGCCTCAGGACTATTTATTTGGGCCTCAGGATTCTGTATTTGGGCCTCAGGACTCTGTATATGGGCCTCAGGATTCTGTATTTGGGCCTCAGGACTCTGTATTTGGGCCTCAGGACTCTGTATTCGGGCCTCAGGACTCTGTATTTGGGCCTCAGGACTCTGTATTTGGGCCTCAGGACTCTGTATTTGGGCCTCAAGACTCTGTATTTGGGCCTCAGGACTGTATTTGGGCCTCAGGACTCTTTATTTGGGCCTCAGGATTCTGTATTTGGGCCTCAGGACTCTGTATTTGGGCCTCAGGACTCTTTATTTGGGCCTCATGATTCTGTATTTGGGCCTCAGGACTCTGTATTTGGGCCTCAGGACTCTGTATTTGGGCCTCAGGACTCTGTATTTGGGCCTTAGGACTTGTGTTTGGGCCTCAGGACTCTGTATTTGGGCCTCAGGACTTGTGTTTGGGCCTCAGGACTCTGTGTTTGGGCCTCAGGACTCTGTGTTTGGGCCTCAGGACTCTGTATTCGGGCCTCAGGACTCTGTATTTGGGCCTCAGGACTCTGTATTTGGGCCTCAGGACTCTGTATTTGGGCCTCAGGACTCTGTATTTGGGCCTTAGGACTTGTGTTTGGGTCTCAGGACTCTGTGTTTGGGCCTCAGGACTCTGTATTCGGGCCTCAGGACTCTGTATTTGGGCCTCAGGACTTGTGTTTGGGCCTCAGGACTCTGTGTTTGGGCCTCAGGACTCTGTGTTTGGGCCTCAGGACTCTGTATTCGGGCCTCAGGACTCTGTATTTGGGCCTCAGGACTCTGTATTTGGGACTCAGGACTCTGTATTTGGGCCTCATGACTTGTATTTGGTTCTCAGAACTCTTTATTTGGGCCTCATGACTTGTATTTGGGCCTCAGGACTTGTATTTGGGCCTCAGGACTCTGTATTTGGGCCTCAGGACTCTGTATTTGGGCCTCAGGACTTGTGTTTGGGCCTCAGGACTCTGTATTTGGGCCTCAGGACTCTGTATTTGGGCATCAGGACTCTGTATTTGGGCCTCAGGACTCTGTATTTGGGCCTCAGGACTCTGTATTTGGGCCTCAGGACTTGTGTTTGGGCCTCAGGACTCTGTATTTGGGCCTCAGGACTCTGTATTTGGGCCTCAGGACTCTGTATTTGGGCCTCAGGACTTGTGTTTGGGCCTCAGGACTCTGTGTTTGGGCCTCAGGACTCTGTGTTTGGGCCTCAGGACTCTGTATTCGGGCCTCAGGACTCTGTATTTGGGCCTCAGGACTTGTGTTTGGGCCTCAGGACTCTGTGTTTGGGCCTCAGGACTCTGTGTTTGGGCCTCAGGACTCTGTATTCGGGCCTCAGGACTCTGTATTTGGGCCTCAGGACTCTGTATTTGGGACTCAGGACTCTGTATTTGGGCCTCATGACTTGTATTTGGTTCTCAGAACTCTTTATTTGGGCCTCATGACTTGTATTTGGGCCTCAGGACTTGTATTTGGGCCTCAGGACTCTGTATTTGGGCCTCAGGACTCTGTATTTGGGCCTCAGGACTTGTGTTTGGGCCTCAGGACTCTGTATTTGGGCCTCAGGACTTGTGTTTGGGCCTCAGGACTCTGTGTTTGGGCCTCAGGACTCTGTATTTGGGCCTCAGGACTTGTGTTTGGGCCTCAGGACTCTGTATTTGGGCCTCAGGACTCTGTATTTGGGCCTCAGGACTCTGTATTTGGGCCTCAGGACTCTGTGTTTGGGCCTCAGGACTCTGTGTTTGGGCCTCAGGACTCTGTATTCGGGCCTCAGGACTCTGTATTTGGGCCTCAGGACTCTGTATTTGGGACTCAGGACTCTGTATTTGGGCCTCATGACTTGTATTTGGTTCTCAGAACTCTTTATTTGGGCCTCATGACTTGTATTTGGGCCTCAGGACTTGTATTTGGGCCTCAGGACTCTGTATTTGGGCCTCAGGACTCTGTATTTGGGCCTCAGGACTTGTGTTTGGGCCTCAGGACTCTGTATTTGGGCCTCAGGACTTGTGTTTGGGCCTCAGGACTCTGTGTTTGGGCCTCAGGACTCTGTATTCGGGCCTCAGGACTCTGTATTTGGGCCTCAGGACTCTGTATTCGGGCCTCAGGACTCTGTATTTGGGCCTCAGGATTCTGTATTTGGGCCTCAGGACTCTGTATTTGGGCCTCAGGACTCTGTATTTGGGCCTCAGGACTCTGTATTTGGGCCTCAGGACTGTATTTGGGCCTCAGGACTATTTATTTGGGCCTCAGGATTCTGTATTTGGGCCTCAGGACTCTGTATTTGGGCCTCAGGATTCTGTATTTGGGCCTCAGGACTCTGTATTTGGGCCTCAGGACTCTGTATTCGGGCCTCAGGACTCTGTATTTGGGCCTCAGGACTCTGTATTTGGGCCTCAGGACTCTGTATTTGGGCCTCAAGACTCTGTATTTGGGCCTCAGGACTGTATTTGGGCCTCAGGACTCTTTATTTGGGCCTTAGGATTCTGTATTTGGGCCTCAGGACTCTGTATTTGGGCCTCAGGACTCTGTATTTGGGACTCAGGACTCTGTATTTGGGCCTCAGGATTCTGTATTTGGGCCTCAGGATTCTGTATTTGGGCCTCAGGACTCTTTATTTGGGCCTCAGGACTCTGTGTTTGGGCCTCAGGACTCTGTATTAGGGCCTCAGGACTCTTTATTTGGGCCTCAGGATTCTGTATTTGGGCCTCAGGACTCTGTATTTGGGCCTCAGGACTCTGTATTTGGGCCTCAGGACTCTGTATTTGAGCCTTAGGACTTGTGTTTGGGCCTCAGGACTCTGTATTTGGGCCTCAGGACTTGTGTTTGGGCCTCAGGACTCTGTGTTTGGGCCTCAGGACTCTGTGTTTGGGCCTCAGGACTCTGTATTCGGGCCTCAGGACTCTGTATTTGGGCCTCAGGACTCTGTATTTGGGCCTCAGGACTCTGTATTTGGGCCTCAGGACTCTGTATTTGGGCCTTAGGACTTGTGTTTGGGTCTCAGGACTCTGTGTTTGGGCCTCAGGACTCTGTATTCGGGCCTCAGGACTCTGTATTTGGGCCTCAGGACTCTGTATTCGGTCCTCAGGACTCTGTATTTGGGCCTCAGGACTCTGTATTTGAGCCTTAGGACTTGTGTTTGGGCCTCAGGACTCTGTATTTGGGCCTCAGGATTCTGTATTTGGGCCTCAGGACTCTGTATTTGGGCCTCAGGACTCTGTATTTGGGCCTCAGGACTGTATTTGGGACTCAGGACTCTTTATTTGGGCCTCAGGATTCTGTATTTGGGCCTCAGGACTCTGTATTTGGGCCTCAGGATTCTGTATTTTGGCCTCAGGACTCTGTATTTGGGCCTCAGGACTCTATATTTGGGCCTCAGGACTTTTGTTTGGGCCTCAGGACTCTGTGTTTGGGCCTCAGGACTCTGTGTTTGGGCCTCAGGACTCTGTATTCGGGCCTCAGGACTCTGTATTTGGGCCTCAGGACTCTGTATTTGGGACTCAGGACTCTGTATTTGGGCCTCATGACTTGTATTTGGTTCTCAGAACTCTTTATTTGGGCCTCATGACTTGTATTTGGGCCTCAGGACTTGTATTTGGGCCTCAGAACTCTGTATTTGGGCCTCATGACTTGTATTTGGGCCTCAGGACTCTGTATTTGGGCCTCAGGACTTGTATTTGGGCCTCAGGACTCTGTGTTTGGGCCTCAGGACTTGTATTTGGGCCTCCGGACTCTGTATTTGGGCCTCAGGACTCTGTATTTGGGCCTCAGGACTCTGTATTTGGGCCTCAGGACTGTATTTGGGCCTCAGGACTCTTTATTTGGGCCTCAGGATTCTGTATTTGGGCCTCAGGACTCTGTATTTGGGCCTCAGGATTCTGTATTTGGGCCTCAGGACTCTGTATTTGGGCCTCAGGACTCTGTATTTGGGCCTCAGGACTCTGTATTTGTGCCTCAGGACTTGTGTTTGGGCCTCAGGACTCTGTGTTTGGGCCTCAGGACTCTGTATTTGGGCCTCAGGACTCTGTATTTGGGCCTCAGGACTCTGTATTTGGGCCTCAGGACTGTATTTGGGCCTCAGGACTCTTTATTTGGGCCTCAGGATTCTGTATTTGGGCCTCAGGACTCTGTATTTGGGCCTCAGGATTCTTTATTTGGGCCTCAGGACTCTGTATTTGGGCCTCAGGACTCTGTATTTGGGCCTCAGGACTCTGTATTTGGGCCTCAGGACTTGTGTTTGGGCCTCAGGACTCTGTATTTGGGCCTCAGGACTTTTGTTTGGGCCTCAGGACTCTGTGTTTGGGCCTCAGGACTCTGTGTTTGGGCCTCAGGACTCTGTATCCGGGCCTCAGGACTCTGTATTTGGGCCTCAGGACTCTGTATTTGGGACTCAGGACTCTGTATTTGGTTCTCAGAACTCTTTATTTGGGCCTCATGACTTGTATTTGGGCCTCAGGACTTGTATTTGGGCCTCAGAACTCTGTATTTGGGCCTCATGACTTGTATTTGGGCCTCAGGACTTGTATTTGGGCCTCAGGACTCTGTGTTTGGGCCTCAGGACTTGTATTTGGGCCTCCGGACTCTGTATTTGGGCCTCATGACTCTGTATTTGGGCCTCAGGACTCTGTATTTGGGCCTCAGGACTGTATTTGGGCCTCAGGACTCTTTATTTGGGCCTCAGGATTCTGTATTTGGGCCTCAGGACTCTGTATTCGGGCCTCAGGACTCTGTATTTGGGCCTCAGGATTCTGTATTTGGGCCTCAGGACTCTGTATTTGGGCCTCAGGACTCTGTATTTGGGCCTCAGGACTCTGTATTTGGGCCTCAGGACTGTATTTGGGCCTCAGGACTATTTATTTGGGCCTCAGGATTCTGTATTTGGGCCTCAGGACTCTGTATTTGGGCCTCAGGATTCTGTATTTGGGCCTCAGGACTCTGTATTTGGGCCTCAGGACTCTGTATTTGGGCCTCAGGACTCTGTATTCGGGCCTCAGGACTCTGTATTTGGGCCTCAGGACTCTGTATTTGGGCCTCAGGACTCTGTATTTGGGCCTCAAGACTCTGTATTTGGGCCTCAGGACTGTATTTGGGCCTCAGGACTCTTTATTTGGGCCTCAGGATTCTGTATTTGGGCCTCAGGACTCTGTATTTGGGCCTCAGGACTCTGTATTTGGGACTCAGGACTCTGTATTTGGGCCTCAGGATTCTGTATTTGGGCCTCAGGATTCTGTATTTGGGCCTCAGGACTCTTTATTTGGGCCTCAGGACTCTGTGTTTGGGCCTCAGGACTCTGTATTAGGGCCTCAGGACTCTTTATTTGGGCCTCAGGATTCTGTATTTGGGCCTCAGGACTCTGTATTTGGGCCTCAGGACTCTGTATTTGGGCCTCAGGACTCTGTATTTGGGCCTTAGGACTTGTGTTTGGGCCTCAGGACTCTGTATTTGGGCCTCAGGACTTGTGTTTGGGCCTCAGGACTCTGTGTTTGGGCCTCAGGACTCTGTGTTTGGGCCTCAGGACTCTGTATTCGGGCCTCAGGACTCTGTATTTGGGCCTCAGGACTCTGTATTTGGGCCTCAGGACTCTGTATTTGGGCCTCAGGACTCTGTATTTGGGCCTTAGGACTTGTGTTTGGGTCTCAGGACTCTGTATTTGGGCCTCAGGACTTGTGTTTGGGCCTCAGGACTCTGTGTTTGGGCCTCAGGACTCTGTGTTTGGGCCTCAGGACTCTGTATTCGGGCCTCAGGACTCTGTATTTGGGCCTCAGGACTCTGTATTCGGTCCTCAGGACTCTGTATTTGGGCCTCAGGATTCTGTATTTGGGCCTCAGGACTCTGTATTTGGGCCTCAGGACTCTGTATTTGGGCCTCAGGACTGTATTTGGGCCTCAGGACTCTTTATTTGGGCCTCAGGATTCTGTATTTGGGCCTCAGGACTCTGTATTTGGGCCTCAGGATTCTGTATTTTGGCCTCAGGACTCTGTATTTGGGCCTCAGGACTCTATATTTGGGCCTCAGGACTTTTGTTTGGGCCTCAGGACTCTGTGTTTGGGCCTCAGGACTCTGTGTTTGGGCCTCAGGACTCTGTATTTGGGACTCAGGACTCTGTATTTGGGCCTCATGACTTGTATTTGGTTCTCAGAACTCTTTATTTGGGCCTCATGACTTGTATTTGTGCCTCAGGACTTGTATTTGGGCCTCAGAACTCTGTATTTGGGCCTCATGACTTGTATTTGGGCCTCAGGACTCTGTATTTGGGCCTCAGGACTTGTATTTGGGCCTCAGGACTCTGTGTTTGGGCCTCAGGACTTGTATTTGGGCCTCCGGACTCTGTATTTGGGCCTCAGGACTCTGTATTTGGGCCTCAGGACTGTATTTGGGCCTCAGGACTCTTTATTTGGGCCTCAGGATTCTGTATTTGGGCCTCAGGACTCTTTATTTGGGCCTCAGGATTCTGTATTTGGGCCTCAGGACTCTGTATTTGGGCCTCAGGATTCTGTATTTGGGCCTCAGGACTCTGTATTTGGGCCTCAGGACTCTGTATTTGGGCCTCAGGACTTGTGTTTGGGCCTCAGGACTCTGTTTTTGGGCCTCAGGACTTGTGTTTGGGCCTCAGGACTGTATTTGGGCCTCAGGACTCTTTATTTGGGCCTCAGGATTCTGTATTTGGGCCTCAGGACTCTGTATTTGGGCCTCAGGATTCTTTATTTGGGCCTCAGGACTCTGTATTCGGGCCTCAGGACTCTGTATTTGGGCCTCAGGACTCTGTATTTGGGCCTCATGACTTGTATTTGGTTCTCAGAACTCTTTATTTGGGCCTCATGACTTGTATTTGGGCCTCAGGACTTGTATTTGGGCCTCAGAACTCTGTATTTGGGCCTCATGACTTGTATTTGGGCCTCAGGACTTGTATTTGGGCCTCAGGACTCTGTGTTTGGGCCTCAGGACTTGTATTTGGGCCTCCGGACTCTGTATTTGGGCCTCATGACTCTGTATTTGGGCCTCAGGACTCTGTATTTGGGCCTCAGGACTGTATTTGGGCCTCAGGACTCTTTATTTGGGCCTCAGGATTCTGTATTTGGGCCTCTGGACTCTGTATTTGGGCCTCAGGATTCTGTATTTGGGCCTCAGGACTCTGTATTTGGGCCTCAGGACTCTGTATTTGGGCCTCAGGACTCTGTATTTGGGCCTCAGGACTTGTGTTTGGGCCTCAGGACTCTGTTTTTGGGCCTCAGGACTTGTGTTTGGGCCTCAGGACTCTGTGTTTGGGCCTCAGGACTCTGTGTTTGGGCCTCAGGACTCTGTATTCGGGCCTCAGGACTCTGTATTTGGGCCTCAGGACTCTGTATTTGGGACTCAGGACTCTGTATTTGGGCCTCATGACTTGTATTTGATTCTCAGAACTCTTTATTTGGGCCTCATGACTTGTATTTGGGCCTCAGGACTTGTATTTGGGCCTCAGGACTCTGTATTTGGGCCTCAGGACTCTGTATTTTGGCCTCAGGACTTGTGTTTGGGCCTCAGGACTCTGTATTTGGGCCTCAGGACTTGTGTTTCGGCCTCAGGACTCTGTGTTTGGGCCTCAGGACTCTGTGTTTGGGCCTCAGGACTCTGTATTCGGGCCTCAGGACTCTGTATTTTGGCCTCAGGATTCTGTATTTGGGCCTCAGGACTCTGTATTTGGGCCTCAGGACTCTGTATTTGGGCCTCAGGATTCTGTATTTGGGCCTCAGGACTCTGTATTTGGGCCTCAGGACTCTGTATTTGGGCCTCAGGACTCTGTATTTGGGCCTCAGGACTTGTGTTTGGGTCTCAGGACTCTGTATTTGGGCCTCAGGACTTTTGTTTGGGCCTCAGGACTCTGTATTTGGGCCTCAGGACTGTATTTGGGCCTCAGGACTATTTATTTGGGCCTCAGGATTCTGTATTTGGGCCTCAGGACTCTGTATTTGGGCCTCAGGATTCTGTATTTGGGCCTCAGGACTCTGTATTTGGGCCTCAGGACTCTGTATTTGGGCCTCAGGACTCTGTATTCGGGCCTCAGGACTCTGTATTTGGGCCTCAGGACTCTGTATTTGGGCCTCAGGACTCTGTATTTGGGCCTCAGGACTCTGTATTTGGGCCTCAAGACTCTGTATTTGGGCCTCAGGACTGTATTTGGGCCTCAGGACTCTTTATTTGGGCCTCAGGACTCTTTATTTGGGCCTCAGGATTCTGTATTTGGGCCTCAGGACTCTGTATTTGGGCCTCAGGACTCTGTATTTGGGACTCAGGACTCTGTATTTGGGCCTCAGGACTCTTTATTTGGGCCTCAGGACTCTGTGTTTGGGCCTCAGGACTCTGTATTAGGGCCTCAGGACTCTTTATTTGGGCCTCAGGATTCTGTATTTGGGCCTCAGGACTCTGTATTTGGGCCTCAGGACTCTGTATTTGGGCCTTAGGACTTGTGTTTGGGTCTCAGGACTCTGTATTTGGGCCTCAGGACTTGTGTTTGGGCCTCAGGACTCTGTGTTTGGGCCTCAGGACTCTGTGTTTGGGCCTCAGGACTCTGTATTCGGGCCTCAGGACTCTGTATTTGGGCCTCAGGACTCTGTATTTGGGCCTCAGGACTCTGTATTTGGGCCTTAGGACTTATGTTTGGGTCTCAGGACTCTGTATTTGGGCCTCAGGACTTGTGTTTGGGCCTCAGGACTCTGTGTTTGGGCCTCAGGACTCTGTGTTTGGGCCTCAGGACTCTGTATTCGGGCCTCAGGACTCTGTATTTGGGCCTCAGGACTCTGTATTCGGTCCTCAGGACTCTGTATTTGGGCCTCAGGATTCTGTATTTGGGCCTCAGGACTCTGTATTTGGGCCTCAGGACTCTGTATTTGGGCCTCAGGACTGTATTTGGGCCTCAGGACTCTTTATTTGGGCCTCAGGATTCTGTATTTGGGCCTCAGGACTCTGTATTTGGGCCTCAGGATTCTGTATTTTGGCCTCAGGACTCTGTATTTGGGCCTCAGGACTCTATATTTGGGCCTCAGGACTTTTGTTTGGGCCTCAGGACTCTGTGTTTGGGCCTCAGGACTCTGTGTTTGGGCCTCAGGACTCTGTATTCGGGCCTCAGGACTCTGTATTTGGGCCTCAGGACTCTGTATTTGGGACTCAGGACTCTAAAATTTGGGCCTCATGACTTGTATTTGGTTCTCAGAACTCTTTATTTGGGCCTCATGACTTGTATTTGGGCCTCAGGACTTGTATTTGGGCCTCAGAACTCTGTATTTGGGCCTCATGACTTGTATTTGGGCCTCAGGACTCTGTATTTGGGCCTCAGGACTTGTATTTGGGCCTCAGGACTCTGTGTTTGGGCCTCAGGACTTGTATTTGGGCCTCCGGACTCTGTATTTGGGCCTCAGGACTCTGTATTTGGGCCTCAGGACTCTGTATTTGGGCCTCAGGACTCTTTATTTGGGCCTCAGGATTCTGTATTTGGGCCTCAGGACTCTGTATTTGGGCCTCAGGATTCTGTATTTGGGCCTCAGGACTCTGTATTTGGGCCTCAGGACTCTGTATTTGGGCCTCAGGACTCTGTATTTGGGCCTCAGGACTTGTGTTTGGGCCTCAGGACTCTGTTTTTGGGCCTCAGGACTTGTGTTTGGGCCTCAGGACTCTGTGTTTGGGCCTCAGGACTCTGTATTCGGGCCTCAGGACTCTGTATTTGGGCCTCAGGACTCTGTATTTGGGCCTCAGGACTCTGTATTTGGGCCTCAGGACTGTATTTGGGCCTCAGGACTCTTTATTTGGGCCTCAGGATTCTGTATTTGGGCCTCAGGACTCTGTATTTGGGCCTCAGGATTCTTTATTTGGGCCTCAGGACTCTGTATTTGGGCCTCAGGACTCTGTATTTGGGCCTCAGGACTCTGTATTTGGGCCTCAGGACTTGTGTTTGGGCCTCAGGACTCTGTATTTGGGCCTCAGGACTTTTGTTTGGGCCTCAGGACTCTGTGTTTGGGCCTCAGGACTCTGTGTTTGGGCCTCAGGACTCTGTATTCGGGCCTCAGGACTCTGTATTTGGGCCTCAGGACTCTGTATTTGGGACTCAGGACTCTGTATTTGGGCCTCAGGACTCTGTATTCGGGCCTCAGGACTCTGTATTTGGGCCTCAGGACTCTGTATTTGGGACTCAGGACTCTGTATTTGGGCCTCATGACTTGTATTTGGTTCTCAGAACTCTTTATTTGGGCCTCATGACTTGTATTTGGGCCTCAGGACTTGTATTTGGGCCTCAGAACTCTGTATTTGGGCCTCATGACTTGTATTTGGGCCTCAGGACTTGTATTTGGGCCTCAGGACTCTGTGTTTGGGCCTCAGGACTTGTATTTGGGCCTCCGGACTCTGTATTTGGGCCTCATGACTCTGTATTTGGGCCTCAGGACTCTGTATTTGGGCCTCAGGACTCTTTATTTGGGCCTCAGGATTCTGTATTTGGGCCTCAGGACTCTGTATTTGGGCCTCAGGATTCTGTATTTGGGCCTCAGGACTCTGTATTTGGGCCTCAGGACTCTGTATTTGGGCCTCAGGACTCTGTATTTGGGCCTCAGGACTTGTGTTTGGGCCTCAGGACTCTGTTTTTGGGCCTCAGGACTTGTGTTTGGGCCTCAGGACTCTGTGTTTGGGCCTCAGGACTCTGTGTTTGGGCCTCAGGACTCTGTATTCGGGCCTCAGGACTCTGTATTTGGGCCTCAGGACTCTGTATTTGGGACTCAGGACTCTGTATTTGGGCCTCATGACTTGTATTTGATTCTCAGAACTCTTTATTTGGGCCTCATGACTTGTATTTGGGCCTCAGGACTTGTATTTGGGCCTCAGGACTCTGTATTTGGGCCTCAGGACTCTGTATTTTGGCCTCAGGACTTGTGTTTGGGCCTCAGGACTCTGTATTTGGGCCTCAGGACTTGTGTTTCGGCCTCAGGACTCTGTATTTGGGCCTCAGGACTTTTGTTTGGGCCTCAGGACTCTGTGTTTGGGCCTCAGGACTCTGTGTTTGGGCCTCAGGACTCTGTATTCGGGCCTCAGGACTCTGTATTTGGGCCTCAGGACTCTGTATTTGGGACTCAGGACTCTGTATTTGGGCCTCAGGACTCTGTATTCGGGCCTCAGGACTCTGTATTTGGGCCTCAGGACTCTGTATTTGGGACTCAGGACTCTGTATTTGGGCCTCATGACTTGTATTTGGTTCTCAGAACTCTTTATTTGGGCCTCATGACTTGTATTTGGGCCTCAGGACTTGTATTTGGGCCTCAGAACTCTGTATTTGGGCCTCATGACTTGTATTTGGGCCTCAGGACTCTGTATTTGGGCCTCAGGACTTGTATTTGGGCCTCAGGACTCTGTGTTTGGGCCTCAGGACTTGTATTTTGGCCTCCGGACTCTGTATTTGGGCCTCAGGACTCTGTATTTGGGCCTCAGGACTCTGTATTTGGGCCTCATGACTTGTATTTGATTCTCAGAACTCTTTATTTGGGCCTCATGACTTGTATTTGGGCCTCAGGACTTGTATTTGGGCCTCAGGACTCTGTATTTGGGCCTCAGGACTCTGTATTTTGGCCTCAGGACTTGTGTTTGGGCCTCAGGACTCTGTATTTGGGCCTCAGGACTTGTGTTTCGGCCTCAGGACTCTGTGTTTGGGCCTCAGGACTCTGTGTTTGGGCCTCAGGACTCTGTATTCGGGCCTCAGGACTCTGTATTTGGGCCTCAGGACTTGTGTTTGGGCCTCAGGACTCTGTTTTTGGGCCTCAGGACTTGTGTTTGGGCCTCAGGACTCTGTGTTTGGGCCTCAGGACTCTGTATTCGGGCCTCAGGACTCTGTATTTGGGCCTCAGGACTCTGTATTTGGGCCTCAGGACTCTGTATTTGGGCCTCAGGACTCTGTATTTGGGCCTCAGGACTTGTGTTTGGGCCTCAGGACTCTGTATTTGGGCCTCAGGACTTTTGTTTGGGCCTCAGGACTCTGTGTTTGGGCCTCAGGACTCTGTGTTTGGGCCTCAGGACTCTGTATTCGGGCCTCAGGACTCTGTATTTGGGCCTCAGGACTCTGTATTTGGGACTCAGGACTCTGTATTTGGGCCTCAGGACTCTGTATTCGGGCCTCAGGACTCTGTATTTGGGCCTCAGGACTCTGTATTTGGGACTCAGGACTCTGTATTTGAGCCTCACGACTTGTATTTGGTTCTCAGAACTCTTTATTTGGGCCTCATGACTTGTATTTGGGCCTCAGGACTTGTATTTGGGCCTCAGAACTCTGTATTTGGGCCTCATGACTTGTATTTGGGCCTCAGGACTTGTATTTGGGCCTCAGGACTCTGTGTTTGGGCCTCAGGACTTGTATTTGGGCCTCCGGACTCTGTATTTGGGCCTCATGACTCTGTATTTGGGCCTCAGGACTCTGTATTTGGGCCTCAGGACTGTATTTGGGCCTCATGACTCTTTATTTGGGCCTCAGGATTCTGTATTTGGGCCTCAGGACTCTGTATTTGGGCCTCAGGATTCTGTATTTGGGCCTCAGGACTCTGTATTTGGGCCTCAGGACTCTGTATTTGGGCCTCAGGACTCTGTATTTGGGCCTCAGGACTTGTGTTTGGGCCTCAGGACTCTGTTTTTGGGCCTCAGGACTTGTGTTTGGGCCTCAGGACTCTGTGTTTGGGCCTCAGGACTCTGTGTTTGGGCCTCAGGACTCTGTATTCGGGCCTCAGGTCTCTGTATTTGGGCCTCAGGACTCTGTATTTGGGACTCAGGACTCTGTATTTGGGCCTCATGACTTGTATTTGATTCTCAGAACTCTTTATTTGGGCCTCATGACTTGTATTTGGGCCTCAGGACTTGTATTTGGGCCTCAGGACTCTGTATTTGGGCCTCAGGACTCTGTATTTTGGCCTCAGGACTTGTGTTTGGGCCTCAGGACTCTGTATTTGGGCCTCAGGACTTGTGTTTCGGCCTCAGGACTCTGTGTTTGGGCCTCAGGACTCTGTGTTTGGGCCTCAGGACTCTGTATTCGGGCCTCAGGACTCTGTATTTGGGCCTCAGGACTCTGTATTTGGGCCTCAGGACTCTGTATTTGGGCCTCAGGACTCTGTATTTGGGCCTCAGGATTCTGTATTTGGGCCTCAGGACTCTGTATTTGGGCCTCAGGACTCTGTATTTGGGCCTCAGGACTCTGTATTTGGGCCTCAGGACTTGTGTTTGGGTCTCAGGACTCTGTATTTGGGCCTCAGGACTTTTGTTTGGGCCTCAGGACTCTGTATTTGGGACTCAGGACTCTGTATTTGGGCCTCATGACTTGTATTTGGTTCTCAGAACTCTTTATTTGGGCCTCATGACTTGTATTTGGGCCTCAGGACTTGTATTTGGGCCTCAGAACTCTGTATTTGGGCCTCATGACTTGTATTTGGGCCTCAGGACTCTGTATTTGGGCCTCAGGACTTGTATTTGGGCCTCAGGACTCTGTGTTTGGGCCTCAGGACTTGTATTTGGGCCTCCGGACTCTGTATTTGGGCCTCAGGACTCTGTATTTGGGCCTCAGGACTCTGTATTTGGGCCTCATGACTTGTATTTGATTCTCAGAACTCTTTATTTGGGCCTCATGACTTGTATTTGGGCCTCAGGACTTGTATTTGGGCCTCAGGACTCTGTATTTGGGCCTCAGGACTCTGTATTTTGGCCTCAGGACTTGTGTTTGGGCCTCAGGACTCTGTATTTGGGCCTCAGGACTTGTGTTTCGGCCTCAGGACTCTGTGTTTGGGCCTCAGGACTCTGTGTTTGGGCCTCAGGACTCTGTATTCGGGCCTCAGGACTCTGTATTTGGGCCTCAGGACTCTGTATTCGGGCCTCAGGATTCTGTATTTGGGCCTCAGGACTCTGTATTTGGGCCTCAGGACTCTGTATTTGGGCCTCAGGACTCTGTATTTGGGCCTCAGGACTGTATTTGGGCCTCAGGACTCTTTATTTGGGCCTCAGGATTCTGTATTTGGGCCTCAGGACTCTGTATTTGGGCCTCAGGATTCTGTGTTTGGGCCTCAGGACTCTGTATTTGGGCCTCAGGACTCTGTATTTGGGCCTCAGGACTCTGTATTTGGGCCTCAGGACTTGTGTTTGGGCCTCAGGACTCTGTATTTGGGCCTCAGGACTTTTGTTTGGGCCTCAGGACTCTGTGTTTGGGCCTCAGGACTCTGTGTTTGGGCCTCAGGACTCTGTATTTGGGCCTCAGGACTCTGTATTTGGGCCTCAGGACTCTGTATTTGGGCCTCAGGACTCTGTATTTGGGCCTCAGGACTCTGTATTTGGGACTCAGGACTCTGTATTTGGGCCTCATGACTTGTATTTGGGCCTCAGGACTTGTGTTTGGGCCTCAGGACTCTGTATTTGGGCCTCAGGACTTTTGTTTGGGCCTCAGGACTCTGTGTTTGGGCCTCAGGACTCTGTGTTTGGGCCTCAGGACTCTGTATTCGGGCCTCAGGACTCTGTATTTGGGCCTCAGGACTCTGTATTTGGGCCTCAGGACTCTGTATTTGGGCCTCAGGACTTGTGTTTGGGCCTCAGGACTCTGTATTTGGGCCTCAGGACTTTTGTTTGGGCCTCAGGACTCTGTGTTTGGGCCTCAGGACTCTGTGTTTGGGCCTCAGGACTCTGTTTTTGGGCCTCAGGACTTGTGTTTGGGCCTCAGGACTCTGTGTTTGGGCCTCAGGAATCTGTGTTTGGGCCTCAGGACTCTGTATTCGGGCCTCAGGACTCTGTATTTGGGCCTCAGGACTTGAGTTTGGGCCTCAGGACTCTGTATTTGGGCCTCAGGACTTTTGTTTGGGCCTCAGGACTCTGTGTTTGGGCCTCAGGACTCTGTGTTTGGGCCTCAGGACTCTGTTTTTGGGCCTCAGGACTTGTGTTTGGGCCTCAGGACTCTGTGTTTGGGCCTCAGGACTCTGTGTTTGGGCCTCAGGACTCTGTATTCGGGCCTCAGGACTCTGTATTTGGGCCTCATGACTTGTATTTGGTTCTCAGAACTCTTTATTTGGGCCTCATGACTTGTATTTGGGCCTCAGGACTTGAATTTGGGCCTCAGGACTCTGTATTTGGGCCTCAGGACTCTGTATTTGGGCCTCAGGACTCTGTATTTGGGCCTCAGGACTTGTGTTTGGGCCTCAGGACTCTGTGTTTGGGCCTCAGGACTCTGTGTTTGGGCCTCAGGACTCTGTATTCGGGCCTCAGGACTCTGTATTTGGGCCTCAGGACTCTGTATTTGGGCCTCAGGACTCTGTATTTGGGCCTCAGGACTTGTGTTTGGGCCTCAGGACTCTGTATTTGGGCCTCAGGACTTTTGTTTGGGCCTCAGGACTCTGTGTTTGGGCCTCAGGACTCTGTGTTTGGGCCTCAGGACTCTGTATTCGGGCCTCAGGACTCTGTATTTGGGCCTCAGGACTCTGTATTTGGGACTCAGGACTCTGTATTTGGGCCTCAGGACTCTGTATTCGGGCCTCAGGACTCTGTATTTGGGCCTCAGGACTCTGTATTTGGGACTCAGGACTCTGTATTTGGGCCTCATGACTTGTATTTGGTTCTCAGAACTCTTTATTTGGGCCTCATGACTTGTATTTGGGCCTCAGGACTTGTATTTGGGCCTCAGAACTCTGTATTTGGGCCTCATGACTTGTATTTGGGCCTCAGGACTTGTATTTGGGCCTCAGGACTCTGTGTTTGGGCCTCAGGACTTGTATTTGGGCCTCCGGACTCTGTATTTGGGCCTCATGACTCTGTATTTGGGCCTCAGGACTCTGTATTTGGGCCTCAGGACTGTATTTGGGCCTCAGGACTCTTTATTTGGGCCTCAGGATTCTGTATTTGGGCCTCAGGACTCTGTATTTGGGCCTCAGGATTCTGTATTTGGGCCTCAGGACTCTGTATTTGGGCCTCAGGACTCTGTATTTGGGCCTCAGGACTCTGTATTTGGGCCTCAGGATTCTGTATTTGGGCCTCAGGACTCTGTATTTGGGCCTCAGGATTCTGTATTTGGGCCTCAGGACTCTGTATTTGGGCCTCAGGACTCTGTATTTGGGCCTCAGGACTCTGTATTTGGGCCTCAGGACTTGTGTTTGGGCCTCAGGACTCTGTTTTTGGGCCTCAGGACTTGTGTTTGGGCCTCAGGACTCTGTGTTTGGGCCTCAGGACTCTGTGTTTGGGCCTCAGGACTCTGTATTCGGGCCTCAGGTCTCTGTATTTGGGCCTCAGGACTCTGTATTTGGGACTCAGGACTCTGTATTTGGGCCTCATGACTTGTATTTGATTCTCAGAACTCTTTATTTGGGCCTCATGACTTGTATTTGGGCCTCAGGACTTGTATTTGGGCCTCAGGACTCTGTATTTGGGCCTCAGGACTCTGTATTTTGGCCTCAGGACTTGTGTTTGGGCCTCAGGACTCTGTATTTGGGCCTCAGGACTTGTGTTTCGGCCTCAGGACTCTGTGTTTGGGCCTCAGGACTCTGTGTTTGGGCCTCAGGACTCTGTATTCGGGCCTCAGGACTCTGTATTTGGGCCTCAGGATTCTGTATTTGGGCCTCAGGACTCTGTATTTGGGCCTCAGGACTCTGTATTTGGGCCTCAGGATTCTGTATTTGGGCCTCAGGACTCTGTATTTGGGCCTCAGGACTCTGTATTTGGGCCTCAGGACTCTGTATTTGGGCCTCAGGACTTGTGTTTGGGTCTCAGGACTCTGTATTTGGGCCTCAGGACTTTTGTTTGGGCCTCAGGACTCTGTGTTTGGGCCTCAGGACTCTGTGTTTGGGCCTCAGGACTCTGTATTCGGGCCTCAGGACTCTGTATTTGGGCCTCAGGACTCTGTATTTGGGACTCAGGACTCTGTATTTGGGCCTCAGGACTCTGTATTCGGGCCTCAGGACTCTGTATTTGGGCCTCAGGACTCTGTATTTGGGACTCAGGACTCTGTATTTGGGCCTCATGACTTGTATTTGGTTCTCAGAACTCTTTATTTGGGCCTCATGACTTGTATTTGGGCCTCAGGACTTGTATTTGGGCCTCAGAACTCTGTATTTGGGCCTCATGACTTGTATTTGGGCCTCAGGACTCTGTATTTGGGCCTCAGGACTTGTATTTGGGCCTCAGGACTCTGTGTTTGGGCCTCAGGACTTGTATTTTGGCCTCCGGACTCTGTATTTGGGCCTCAGGACTCTGTATTTGGGCCTCAGGACTCTATATTTGGGCCTCATGACTTATATTTGATTCTCAGAACTCTTTATTTGGGCCTCATGACTTGTATTTGGGCCTCAGGACTTGTATTTGGGCCTCAGGACTCTGTATTTGGGCCTCAGGACTCTGTATTTTGGCCTCAGGACTTGTGTTTGGGCCTCAGGACTCTGTATTTGGGCCTCAGGACTTGTGTTTCGGCCTCAGGACTCTGTGTTTGGGCCTCAGGACTCTGTGTTTGGGCCTCAGGACTCTGTATTCGGGCCTCAGGACTCTGTATTTGGGCCTCAGGACTCTGTATTCGGGCCTCAGGATTCTGTATTTGGGCCTCAGGACTCTGTATTTGGGCCTCAGGACTCTGTATTTGGGCCTCAGGACTCTGTATTTGGGCCTCAGGACTGTATTTGGGCCTCAGGACTCTTTATTTGGGCCTCAGGATTCTGTATTTGGGCCTCAGGACTCTGTATTTGGGCCTCAGGATTCTGTGTTTGGGCCTCAGGACTCTGTATTTGGGCCTCAGGACTCTGTATTTGGGCCTCAGGACTCTGTATTTGGGCCTCAGGACTTGTGTTTGGGCCTCAGGACTCTGTATTTGGGCCTCAGGACTTTTGTTTGGGCCTCAGGACTCTGTGTTTGGGCCTCAGGACTCTGTGTTTGGGCCTCAGGACTCTGTATTCGGGCGTCAGGACTCTGTATTTGGGCCTCAGGACTCTGTATTTGGGCCTCAGGACTCTGTATTTGGGCCTCAGGACTCTGTATTTGGGCCTCAGGACTCTGTATTTGGGACTCAGGACTCTGTATTTGGGCCTCATGACTTGTATTTGGGCCTCAGGACTTGTGTTTGGGCCTCAGGACTCTGTATTTGGGCCTCAGGACTTTTGTTTGGGCCTCAGGACTCTGTGTTTGGGCCTCAGGACTCTGTGTTTGGGCCTCAGGACTCTGTATTCGGGCCTCAGGACTCTGTATTTGGGCCTCAGGACTCTGTATTTGGGCCTCAGGACTCTGTATTTGGGCCTCAGGACTTGTGTTTGGGCCTCAGGACTCTGTATTTGGGCCTCAGGACTTTTGTTTGGGCCTCAGGACTCTGTGTTTGGGCCTCAGGACTCTGTGTTTGGGCCTCAGGACTCTGTTTTTGGGCCTCAGGACTTGTGTTTGGGCCTCAGGACTCTGTGTTTGGGCCTCAGGAATCTGTGTTTGGGCCTCAGGACTCTGTATTCGGGCCTCAGGACTCTGTATTTGGGCCTCAGGACTTGTGTTTGGGCCTCAGGACTCTGTATTTGGGCCTCAGGACTTTTGTTTGGGCCTCAGGACTCTGTGTTTGGGCCTCAGGACTCTGTGTTTGGGCCTCAGGACTCTGTTTTTGGGCCTCAGGACTTGTGTTTGGGCCTCAGGACTCTGTGTTTGGGCCTCAGGACTCTGTGTTTGGGCCTCAGGACTCTGTATTCGGGCCTCAGGACTCTGTATTTGGGCCTCATGACTTGTATTTGGTTCTCAGAACTCTTTATTTGGGCCTCATGACTTGTATTTGGGCCTCAGGACTTGAATTTGGGCCTCAGGACTCTGTATTTGGGCCTCAGGACTCTGTATTTGGGCCTCAGGACTTGTGTTTGGGCCTCAGGACTCTGTATTTGGGCCTCAGGACTTGTGTTTGGGCCTCAGGACTCTGTGTTTGGGCCTCAGGACTCTGTGTTTGGGCCTCAGGACTCTGTATTCGGGCCTCAGGACTCTGTATTTGGGCCTCAGGACTCTGTATTCGGGCCTCAGGACTCTGTATTTGGGCCTCAGGATTCTGTATTTGGGCCTCAGGACTCTGTATTTGGGCCTCAGGACTCTGTATTTGGGCCTCAGGACTCTGTATTTGGGCCTCAGGACTGTATTTGGGCCTCAGGACTCTTTATTTGGGCCTCAGGATTCTGTATTTGGGCCTCAGGACTCTGTATTTGGGCCTCAGGATTCTGTATTTGGGCCTCAGGACTCTGTATTTGGGCCTCAGGACTCTGTATTTGGGCCTCAGGACTCTGTATTCGGGCCTCAGGACTCTGTATTTGGGCCTCAGGATTCTGTATTTGGGCCTCAGGACTCTGTATTCGGGCCTCAGGACTCTGTATTTGGGCCTCAGGATTCTGTATTCGGGCCTCAGGACTCTGTATTTGGGCCTCAGGACTCTTTATTTGGGCCTCAAAACTCTGTATTTGGGCCTCAGGACTCTGTATTTGGGCCTCAGGATTCTGTATTTGGGCCTCAGGACTCTGTATTTGGGCCTCAGGACTCTGTATTTGGGCCTCAGGACTTGTGTTTGGGCCTCAGGACTCTGTGTTTGGGCCTCAGGACTCTGTGTTTGGGCCTCAGGACTCTGTATTCGGGCCTCAGGACTCTGTATTTGGACCTCAGGACTCTGTATTTGGGCCTCAGGACTCTTTATTTGGGCCTCAGGATTCTGTATTTGGGCCTCAGGACTCTGTATTTGGGCCTCAGGACTCTGTATTTGGGCCTCAGGACTCTGTATTTGGGCCTCAGGATTCTGTATTTGGGCCTCAGGACTCTGTATTTGGGCCTCAGGACTCTGTATTTGGGCCTCAGGACTCTGTATTCGGGCCTCAGGACTCTGTATTTGGGCCTCAGGATTCTGTATTTGGGCCTCAGGACTCTGTATTCGGGCCTCAGGACTCTGTATTTGGGCCTCAGGATTCTGTATTCGGGCCTCAGGACTCTGTATTTGGGCCTCAGGACTCTATTTGGGCCTCAAGACTCTGTATTTGGGCCTCAGGACTCTGTATTTGGGCCTCAGGATTCTGTATTTGGGCCTCAGGACTCTGTATTTGGGCCTCAGGACTCTGTATTTGGGCCTCAGGACTTGTGTTTGGGCCTCAGGACTCTGTGTTTGGGCCTCAGGACTCTGTGTTTGGGCCTCAGGACTCTGTATTCGGGCCTCAGGACTCTGTATTTGGACCTCAGGACTCTGTATTTGGGCCTCAGGACTCTTTATTTGGGCCTCAGGATTCTGTATTTGGGCCTCAGGACTCTGTATTTGGGCCTCAGGACTCTGTATTTGGGCCTCAGGACTCTGTATTTGGGCCTCAGGACTTGTGTTTGGGTCTCAGGACTCTGTATTTGGGCCTCAGGACTTTTGTTTGGGCCTCAGGACTCTGTGTTTGGGCCTCAGGACTCTGTGTTTGGGCCTCAGGACTCTGTATTCGGGCCTCAGGACTCTGTATTTGGGCCTCAGGACTCTGTATTTGGGACTCAGGACTCTGTATTTGGGCCTCAGGACTCTGTATTCGGGCCTCAGGACTCTGTATTTGGGCCTCAGGACTCTGTATTTGGGACTCAGGACTCTGTATTTGGGCCTCATGACTTGTATTTGGTTCTCAGAACTCTTTATTTGGGCCTCATGACTTGTATTTGGGCCTCAGGACTTGTATTTGGGCCTCAGAACTCTGTATTTGGGCCTCATGACTTGTATTTGGGCCTCAGGACTCTGTATTTGGGCCTCAGGACTTGTATTTGGGCCTCAGGACTCTGTGTTTGGGCCTCAGGACTTGTATTTGGGCCTCCGGACTCTGTATTTGGGCCTCAGGACTCTGTATTTGGGCCTCAGGACTCTGTATTTGGGCCTCATGACTTGTATTTGATTCTCAGAACTCTTTATTTGGGCCTCATGACTTGTATTTGGGCCTCAGGACTTGTATTTGGGCCTCAGGACTCTGTATTTGGGCCTCAGGACTCTGTATTTTGGCTTCAGGACTTGTGTTTGGGCCTCAGGACTCTGTATTTGGGCCTCAGGACTTGTGTTTCGGCCTCAGGACTCTGTCTTTGGGCCTCAGGACTCTGTGTTTGGGCCTCAGGACTCTGTATTCGGGCCTCAGGACTCTGTATTTGGGCCTCAGGACTCTGTATTCGGGCCTCAGGACTCTGTATTTGGGCCTCAGGATTCTGTATTTGGGCCTCAGGACTCTGTATTTGGGCCTCAGGACTCTGTATTTGGGCCTCAGGACTCTGTATTTGGGCCTCAGGACTGTATTTGGGCCTCAGGACTCTTTATTTGGGCCTCAGGATTCTGTATTTGGGCCTCAGGACTCTGTATTTGGGCCTCAGGATTCTGTATTTGGGCCTCAGGACTCTGTATTTGGGCCTCAGGACTCTGTATTTGGGCCTCAGGACTCTGTATTTGGGCCTCAGGACTTGTGTTTGGGCCTCAGGACTCTGTATTTGGGCCTCAGGACTTTTGTTTGGGCCTCAGGACTCTGTGTTTGGGCCTCAGGACTCTGTATTTGGGCCTCAGGACTCTGTATTTGGGCCTCAGGACTCTGTATTTGGGCCTCAGGACTCTGTATTTGGGCCTCAGGACTCTGTATTTGGGACTCAGGACTTGTGTTTGGGCCTCAGGACTCTGTATTTGGGCCTCAGGACTTTTGTTTGGGCCTCAGGACTCTGTGTTTGGGCCTCAGGACTCTGTGTTTGGGCCTCAGGACTCTGTATTCGGGCCTCAGGACTCTGTATTTGGGCCTCAGGACTCTGTATTTGGGCCTCAGGACTCTGTATTTGGGCCTCAGGACTCTGTATTTGGGCCTCAGGACTCTGTATTTGGGCCTCAGGACTTTTGTTTGGGCCTCAGGACTCTGTGTTTGGGCCTCAGGACTCTGTATTCGGGCCTCAGGACTCTGTATTTGGGCCTCAGGACTCTGTATTTGGGCCTCAGGACTCTGTATTTGGGCCTCAGGACTCTGTATTTGGGACTCAGGACTCTGTATTTGGGCCTCATGACTTGTATTTGGTTCTCAGAACTCTTTATTTGGACCTCATGACTTGTATTTGGGCCTCAGGACTTGTATTTGGGCCTCAGAACTCTGTATTTGGGCCTCATGACTTGTATTTGGGCCTCAGGACTCTGTATTTGGGCCTCAGGACTTGTATTTGGGCCTCAGGACTCTGTATTTGGGCCTCAGGACTCTGTATTTGGGCCTCAGGACTTGTGTTTGGGCCTCAGGACTCTGTATTTGGGCCTCAGGACTTATTTTTGGGCCTCAGGACTCTGTGTTTGGGCCTCAGGACTCTGTTTTTGGGCCTCAGGACTCTGTATTTGGGCCTCAGGACTCTGTATTTGGGCCTCAGGACTCTGTATTTGGGCCTCAGGACTCTGTATTTGGGACTAGGGACTCTGTATTTGGGCCTCAGGACTCTGTATTTGGGCCTCTGGACTCTGTATTTGGGCCTCAGGACTTGTGTTTGGGCCTCAGGACTCTGTATTTGGGCCTCAGGACTCTGTATTTGGGCCTCAGGACTCTGTATTTGGGCCTCAGGACTTGTGTTTGGTTCTCAGAACTCTTTATTTGGACCTCATGACTTGTATTTGGGCCTCAGGACTTGTATTTGGGCCTCAGAACTCTGTATTTGGGCCTCATGACTTGTATTTGGGCCTCAGGACTCTGTATTTGGGCCTCAGGACTTGTATTTGGGCCTCAGGACTCTGTATTTGGGCCTCAGGACTCTGTATTTGGGCCTCAGGACTTGTGTTTGGGCCTCAGGACTCTGTATTTGGGCCTCAGGACTTATTTTTGGGCCTCAGGACTCTGTGTTTGGGCCTCAGGACTCTGTTTTTGGGCCTCAGGACTCTGTATTTGGGCCTCAGGACTCTGTATTTGGGCCTCAGGACTCTGTATTTGGGCCTCAGGACTCTGTATTTGGGACTAGGGACTCTGTATTTGGGCCTCAGGACTCTGTATTTGGGCCTCTGGACTCTGTATTTGGGCCTCAGGACTTGTGTTTGGGCCTCAGGACTCTGTATTTGGGCCTCAGGACTCTGTATTTGGGCCTCAGGACTCTGTATTTGGGCCTCAGGACTTGTGTTTGGGCCTCAGGACTCTTTATTTGGGCCTCAGGACTTTTGTTTGGGCCTCAGGACTCTGTGTTTGGGCCTCAGGACTCTGTGTTTGGGCCTCAGGACTCTGTATTCGGGCCTCAGGACTCTGTATTTGGGCCTCAGGACTCTGTATTTGGGCCTCAGGACTCTGTATTTGGGCCTCAGGACTCTGTATTTGGGACTCAGGACTCTGTATTTGGGCCTCATGACTTGTATTTGGTTCTCAGAACTCTTTATTTGGGCCTCATGACTTGTATTTGGGCCTCAGGACTTGTATTTGGGCCTCAGAACTCTGTATTTGGGCCTCATGACTTGTATTTGGGCCTCAGGACTCTGTATTTGGGCCTCAGGACTTGTATTTGGGCCTCAGGACTCTGTATTTGGGCCTCAGGACTCTGTATTTGGGCCTCAGGACTTGTGTTTGGGCCTCAGGACTCTGTATTTGGGCCTCAGGACTTTTGTTTGGGCCTCAGGACTCTGTGTTTGGGCCTCAGGACTCTGTGTTTGGGCCTCAGGACTCTGTTTTTGGGCCTCAGGACTCTGTATTTGGGCCTCAGGACTCTGTGTTTGGGCCTCAGGACTCTGTGTTTGGGCCTCAGGACTCTGTATTCGGGCCTCAGGACTCTGTATTTGGGCCTCAGGACTCTGTATTTTGGACTCAGGACTCTGTATTTGGGCCTCATGACTTGTATTTGGTTCTCAGAACTCTTTATTTGGGCCTCATGACTTGTATTTGGGCCTCAGGACTTGTATTTGGGCCTCAGGACTCTGTATTTGGGCCTCAGGACTCTGTATTTGGGCCTCAGGACTTGTATTTGGGACTCAGGACTCTGTATTTGGGCCTCATGACTTGTATTTGGTTCTCAGAACTCTTTATTTGGGCCTCATGACTTGTATTTGGGCCTCAGGACTTGTATTTGGGCCTCAGAACTCTGTATTTGGGCCTCATGACTTGTATTTGGGCCTCAGGACTCTGTATTTGGGCCTCAGGACTTGTATTTGGGCCTCAGGACTCTGTATTTGGGCCTCAGGACTCTGTATTTGGGCCTCAGGACTTGTGTTTGGGCCTCAGGACTCTGTATTTGGGCCTCAGGACTTTTGTTTGGGCCTCAGGACTCTGTGTTTGGGCCTCAGGACTCTGTGTTTGGGCCTCAGGACTCTGTTTTTGGGCCTCAGGACTCTGTATTTGGGCCTCAGGACTCTGTGTTTGGGCCTCAGGACTCTGTGTTTGGGCCTCAGGACTCTGTATTCGGGCCTCAGGACTCTGTATTTGGGCCTCAGGACTCTGTATTTTGGACTCAGGACTCTGTATTTGGGCCTCATGACTTGTATTTGGTTCTCAGAACTCTTTATTTGGGCCTCATGACTTGTATTTGGGCCTCAGGACTTGTATTTGGGCCTCAGGACTCTGTATTTGGGCCTCAGGACTCTGTATTTGGGCCTCAGGACTTGTGTTTGGGCCTCAGGACTCTGTATTTGGGCCTCAGGACTTGTGTTTGGGCCTCAGGACTCTGTGTTTGGGCCTCAGGACTCTGTGTTTGGGCCTCAGGACTCTGTATTCGGGCCTCAGGACTCTGTATTTGGGCCTCAGGACTCTGTATTCGGGCCTCAGGACTCTGTATTTGGGCCTCAGGATTCTGTATTTGGGCCTCAGGACTCTGTATTTGGGCCTCAGGACTCTTTATTTGGGCCTCAGGATTCTTTATTTGGGCCTCAGGACTCTGTATTTGGGCCTCAGGATTCTGTATTTGGGCCTCAGGACTCTGTATTTGGGCCTCAGGACTCTGTATTTGGGCCTCAGGACTCTGTATTCGGGCCTCAGGACTCTGTATTTGGGCCTCAGGATTCTGTATTTGGGCCTCAGGACTCTGTATTCGGGCCTCAGGACTCTGTATTTGGGCCTCAGGATTCTGTATTTGGGCCTCAGGACTTTGTATTTGGGCCTCAGGACTCTTTATTTGGCCCTGAAGACTCTGTATTTGGGCCTCAGGACTCTGTATTTGGGCCTCAGGATTCTGTATTTGGGCCTCAGGACTCTGTATTTGGGCCTCAGGACTCTGTATTTGGGCCTCAGGACTTGTGTTTGGGCCTCAGGACTCTGTGTTTGGGCCTCAGGACTCTGTGTTTGGGCCTCAGGACTCTGTATTCGGGCCTCAGGACTCTGTATTTGGACCTCAGGACTCTGTATTTGGGACTCAGGACTCTGTATTTGGGCCTCAGGATTCTGTATTTGGGCCTCAGGATTCTGTATTTGGGCCTCAGGACTCTTTATTTGGGCCTCAGGACTCTGTGTTTGGGCCTCAGGATTCTGTATTTGGGCCTCAGGACTCTGTATTTGGGCCTCAGGACTCTGTATTTGGGCCTCAGGACTCTTTATTTGGGCCTCAGGATTCTGTATTTGGGCCTCAGGACTCTGTATTTGGGCCTCAGGACTCTGTATTTGGGCCTCAGGACTTGTGTTTGGGTCTCAGGACTCTGTATTTGGGCCTCAGGACTTGTGTTTGGGCCTCAGGACTCTGTGTTTGGGCCTCAGGACTCTGTATTCGGGCCTCAGGACTCTGTATTAGGGCCTCAGGACTCTGTATTTGGGACTCAGGACTCTGTATTTGGGCCTCAGGACTCTGTATTCGGGCCTCAGGACTCTGTATTTGGGCCTCAGGACTCTGTATTTGGGACTCAGGACTCTGTATTTGGGCCTCATGACTTGTATTTGGTTCTCAGAACTCTTTATTTGGGCCTCATGACTTGTATTTGGGCCTCAGGACTTGTATTTGGGCCTCAGAACTCTGTATTTGGGCCTCATGACTTGTATTTGGGCCTCAGGAATCTGTATTTGGGCCTCAGGACTTGTATTTGGGCCTCAGGACTCTGTGTTTGGGCCTCAGGACTTGTATTTGGGCCTCCGGACTCTGTATTTGGGCCTCAGGACTCTGTATTTGGGCCTCAGGACTCTGTATTTGGGCCTCAGGACTCTTT
Organism: Eucyclogobius newberryi; assembly: GCF_026437365.1. NCBI lineage: Eukaryota > Metazoa > Chordata > Actinopteri > Gobiiformes > Gobiidae > Eucyclogobius > Eucyclogobius newberryi. Next base: position 4,031,114 of record NW_027315757.1, read on the forward strand.
ATTTGGGCCTCAGGATTCTGTATTTGGGCCTCAGGACTCTGTATTTGGGCCTCAGGACTCTGTATTTGGGCCTCAGGACTCTGTATTTGGGCCTCAGGACTTGTGTTTGGGCCTCAGGACTCTGTTTTTGGGCCTCAGGACTTGTGTTTGGGCCTCAGGACTCTGTGTTTGGGCCTCAGGACTCTGTGTTTGGGCCTCAGGACTCTGTATTCAGGCCTCAGGACTCTGTATTTGGGCCTCAGGACTCTGTATTTGGGACTCAGGACTCTGTATTTGGGCCTCATGACTTGTATTTGATTCTCAGAACTCTTTATTTGGGCCTCATGACTTGTATTTGGGCCTCAGGACTTGTATTTGGGCCTCAGGACTCTGTATTTGGGCCTCAGGACTCTGTATTTTGGCCTCAGGACTTGTGTTTGGGCCTCAGGACTCTGTATTTGGGCCTCAGGACTTGTGTTTCGGCCTCAGGACTCTGTGTTTGGGCCTCAGGACTCTGTGTTTGGGCCTCAGGACTCTGTATTCGGGCCTCAGGACTCTGTATTTGGGCCTCAGGACTCTGTATTCGGGCCTCAGGACTCTGTATTTGGGCCTCAGGATTCTGTATTTGGGCCTCAGGACTCTGTATTTGGGCCTCAGGACTCTGTATTTGGGCCTCAGGACTCTGTATTTGGGCCTCAGGACTCTGTATTTGGGCCTCAGGACTCTGTATTTGGGCCTCAGGACTTGTGTTTGGGCCTCAGGACTCTGTTTTTGGGCCTCAGGACTTGTGTTTGGGCCTCAGGACTCTGTGTTTGGGCCTCAGGACTCTGTGTTTGGGCCTCAGGACTCTGTATTCAGGCCTCAGGACTCTGTATTTGGGCCTCAGGACTCTGTATTTGGGACTCAGGACTCTGTATTTGGGCCTCATGACTTGTATTTGATTCTCAGAACTCTTTATTTGGGCCTCATGACTTGTATTTGGGCCTCAGGACTTGTATTTGGGCCTCAGGACTCTGTATTTGGGCCTCAGGACTCTGTATTTTGGCCTCAGGACTTGTGTTTGGGCCTCAGGACTCTGTATTTGGGCCTCAGGACTTGTGTTTCGGCCTCAGGACTCTGTGTTTGGGCCTCAGGACTCTGTGTTTGGGCCTCAGGACTCTGTATTCGGGCCTCAGGACTCTGTATTTGGGCCTCAGGACTCTGTATTCGGGCCTCAGGACTCTGTATTTGGGCCTCAGGATTCTGTATTTGGGCCTCAGGACTCTGTATTTGGGCCTCAGGACTCTGTATTTGGGCCTCAGGACTCTGTATTTGGGCCTCAGGACTCTGTATTTGGGCCTCAGGACTCTGTATTTGGGCCTCAGGACTTGTGTTTGGGCCTCAGGACTCTGTATTTGGGCCTCAGGACTTTTGTTTGGGCCTCAGGACTCTGTGTTTGGGCCTCAGGACTCTGTGTTTGGGCCTCAGGACTCTGTATTTGGGCCTCAGGACTCTGTATTTGGGCCTCAGGACTCTGTATTTGGGCCTCAGGACTCTGTATTTGGGCCTCAGGACTCTGTATTTGGGACTCAGGACTCTGTATTTGGGCCTCATGACTTGTATTTGGGCCTCAGGACTTGTGTTTGGGCCTCAGGACTCTGTATTTGGGCCTCAGGACTTTTGTTTGGGCCTCAGGACTCTGTGTTTGGGCCTCAGGACTCTGTGTTTGGGCCTCAGGACTCTGTATTCGGACCTCAGGACTCTGTATTTGGGCCTCAGGAATCTGTATTTGGGCCTCAGGACTCTGTATTTGGGACTCAGGACTCTGTATTTGGGCCTCAGGACTCTGTATTTGGGCCTCAGGACTCTGTATTTGGGCCTCAGGACTTGTGTTTGGGCCTCAGGACTCTGTATTTGGGCCTCAGGACTCTGTATTTGGGCCTCAGGACTCTGTATTTGGGCCTCAGGACTTGTGTTTGGGCCTCAGGACTCTGTATTTGGGCCTCAGGACTCTGTGTTTGGGCCTCAGGACTCTGTGTTTGGGCCTCAGGACTCTGTATTCGGGCCTCAGGACTCTGTATTTGGGCCTCAGGACTCTGTATTTGGGCCTCAGGACTCTGTATTTGGGCCTCAGGACTCTGTATTTGGGACTCAGGACTCTGCATTTGGGCCTCATGACTTGTATTTGGTTCTCAGAACTCTTTATTTGGGCCTCATGACTTGTATTTGGGCCTCAGGACTTGTATTTGGGCCTCAGAACTCTGTATTTGGGCCTCATGACTTGTATTTGGGCCTCAGGACTCTGTATTTGGGCCTCAGGACTTGTATTTGGGCCTCAGGACTCTGTATTTGGGCCTCAGGACTCTGTATTTGGGCCTCAGGACTTTTGTTTGGGCCTCAGGACTCTGTGTTTGGGCCTCAGGACTCTGTGTTTGGGCCTCAGGACTCTGTATTCGGGCCTCAGGACTCTGTATTTGGGCCTCAGGACTCTGTATTTGGGACTCAGGACTCTGTATTTGGGCCTCATGACTTGTATTTGGTTCTCAGAACTCTTTATTTGGGCCTCATGACTTGTATTTGGGCCTCAGAACTCTGTATTTGGGCCTCATGACTTGTATTTGGGCCTCAGGACTCTGTATTTGGGCCTCAGGACTTGTATTTGGGCCTCAGGACTCTGTGTTTGGGCCTCAGGACTTGTATTTGGGCCTCCGGACTCTGTATTTGGGCCTCCGGACTCTGTATTTGGGCCTCAGGACTGTATTTGGGCCTCAGGACTCTTTATTTGGGCCTCAGGATTCTGTATTTGGGCCTCAGGACTCTGTATTTGGGCCTCAGGATTCTGTATTTGGGCCTCAGGACTCTGTATTTGGGCCTCAGGACTCTGTATTTGGGCCTCAGGACTTGTGTTTGGGCCTCAGGACTCTGTTTTTGGGCCTCAGGACTTGTGTTTGGGCCTCAGGACTCTGTGTTTGGGCCTCAGGACTCTGTGTTTGGGCCTCAGGACTCTGTATTCGGGCCTCAGGACTCTGTATTTGGGCCTCAGGACTCTGTATTTGGGACTCAGGACTCTGTATTTGGGCCTCATGACTTGTATTTGGGCCTCAGGACTTGTATTTGGGCCTCAGGACTTGTATTTGGGCCTCAGGACTCTGTATTTGGGCCTCAGAATTCTTTATTTGTGCCTCATGACTTGTATTTTGGCCTCAGGACTCTGTATTTGGGCCTCAGGACTTGTATTTGGGCCTCAGGACTCTGTGTTTGGGCCTCAGGACTTGTATTTGGGCCTCCGGACTCTGTATTTGGGCCTCAGGACTCTGTATTTGGGCCTCAGGACTCTGTATACGGGCCTCAGGACTCTGTATTTGGGCCTCAGGGCTCTGTATTTGGGCCTCAGAACTCTGTATTTGGGCCTCAGGACTCTGTATTTGGGCCTCAGGACTCTGTATTTGGGCCTCAGGACTCTGTATTTGGGCCTCCGGACTCTGTATATGGGCCTCAGGACTCTGTATTTTGGCCTCAGGACTCTGTATTTGGGCCTCAGGGCTCTGTATTTGGGCCTCATGACTTGTATTTGGGCCTCAGGACTCTGTATTTGGGCCTCAGAACTCTTTATTTGTGCCTCATGACTTGTATTTTGGCCTCAGGACTCTGTATTTGGGCCTCATGACTTGTATTTGGGCCTCAGGACTCTGTATTTGGGCCTCAGGACTCTGTGTTTTGGCCTCAGGACTTTGTATTTGGGCCTCGGGACTCAGTATTTGGGCCTCAGGACTCTGTGTTTGGGCCTCAGGACTCTGTATTTGGGCCTCATGACTCTGTATTTGGGCCTCAGGACTCTGTATTTGGGCCTCATGACTCTGTATTTGGCCCTCAGGACTCTGTATTTGGGCCTCAGGACTCTGTATTTGGGCCTCAGGACTCTGTATTTGGGCCTCATGACTCTGTATTTGGCCCTCAGGACTCTGTATTCGGGCCTCAGGACTCTGTATTTGGGCCTCATGACTCTGTATTTGGCCCTCAGGACTCTGTATTTGGGCCTCAGGACTCTGTATTTGGGCCTCAGGACTCTGTATTTGGGCCTCATGACTCTGTGTTTGGCCCTCAGGACTCTGTATTTGGGCCTCAGGACTCTGTATTTGGGCCTCATGACTCTGTATTTGGGCCTCAGGACTCTGCATTTGGCCCTCAGGACTCTGTATTTGGGCCTCAGGACTCTGTATTTGGGCCTCAGGACTCCTGCCATGGACACAACCAGCAGCTCTGTCTGGAGCCTCCTGGCTGCAGCGAAAAAGGCACATAAAGTATATGACAATCAAGGACTGGACTAACGTTATATTGGACGTTCATAAAATGGGAAAAAAAATATTCAAATTTTAATTTAAGAATTAATCGATTTGCCATGGTTTTCTCCTTTTTTACTGGATGTCTACTGTTTTATGTATGTCTGTTCTCTTTCTGGACTTGTTTTTTCTTTCACTGCATTTGTTTTATGTTTATAAATTAAAAAATATAAAGATAAAGCCCACAAATGTCTATGGGAGAAGCAGTGTTTTAAGAAAGAAATCAGAAAGAAACAGAAAATGTGCCACTGTTTGTCACTGACAGTCACATCACAAATGGTAGAATAAATGTTTTACTCTTGTGTGATTTAATTTCATATTTGTGCTGAAGGAAAATCCTGACCTGCTCGTTCTAGACCTTTTGAAAGGGAGAAACTTTAGAAGCTGATGCAAACACAAACCGGACAGACAAGCTCCAGGAAGGGGCCACTGATACTGGACACAGCCCCAGTGACCCCAGGCACATATGCTCAGTAGAGGAGGGTTTGGGTATTGATACTGCTATGCAAATAGTCATACTAATTAAAATATGCAACTTCTAAGTCAAGGCATTCAGTTAAGGTCCATTTCTTCATTGTTTTGTGTCAAACACTCCGGCAGCAGCAGATTGGTCTGAGCCGTCTGTGTCAGGTGTTCAGGTTGTCTTTTAGAGCCTATTTAAAACTGTTTTTAAATTGATATATTTATTGAAACACCTTAAAAAATAAGGTTAAACAGGGTTAGTTAGTATTGAGTATAGGTATCCAAAAAATGACCCAACACATCTGCTCAGCCCAGCTCTGCGCTCTGGGACTTACGTTTCTAGAATCCCTGTGGTTTTACCGGAACTGTAAATTCTCAGGTAGAATCCGCTGTGTAGATTTGTTGACCTGGTTTATAGTTCGTATCTCTGTAAATACTGGGCCTATCTAGAAAGTTCAACCACTAAATAAACAAAAGTGAAAAAAGTTCACAATATCATCAGAAAGTTCAACTCCACAGGCATAACAAGGCCAAAGTGTTTAAAGGGCGCTGAAAGATGGGGAGGAAACGCAGCACGCATCGACGAAGCTGAACAGCGTATTTCAGACACAGACGAGCTGCAGACACTGAGGGCCAAGATTGTGGCAACACGGGCCCAGCTGATGACGACCATGTCCTGTAGACCCAACCTCAGAAGGAGAGGAGAGAGAAGATACTGAAAGTTTTCTGGAGAAGATAATATCTGACCTTCTTGATGGCTCAGGAGTTGAGGTCCCTCCCAACACAATTGAAAGAGCACATCGCCATGGCAACCAAGACCAGGAGCTGATAAACCACGAGGCCTGATTATGAGGTTTCTTAACGATCGTGTGAAGGAACCCATCGTGTCTTGAAGGCTGCAATGGTTAAAGGAGACCTCTAGGGTTAAAGGAGACCTCCAGGATTAAAGGAGACCTCCAGGATTAAAGGAGACCTCCAGGGTTAAAGGAGACCTCCAGTACAAAGGCAAGCGCGTCTTCTTTGTCTTGGCGATCCCACATGAGGTTCATCAACAACAAGAAAAGTTCCACCACATCTGTGAGGAGCTCAGGAGGAGACAACTGAGACTTTTCTTTCCCAGTTACTTTTCTTGTGTCTTTCAAAGGTAAAAAACACCAGGAGAGGCAGAGGTGCTCCTCAGAACACCAGGAGAAGCAGAGGTGCTCCTCAGAACACCGGAGAAGCAGAGGTGCTCCTCAGAACACCAGGAGAAGCAGAGGTGCTCCTCAGAACACCAGGAGAAGCAGAGGTGCTCCTCAGAACACCAGGAGAAGCAGAGGTGCTCCTCAGAACACCAGGAGAAGCAGAGGTGCTCCTCAGAACACCAGGAGAAGCAGAGGTGCTCCTCAGAACACCAGGAGAACCTCAGAACACCAGGAGAAGCAGAGGTGCTCCTCAGAACACCAGGAGAAGCAGAGGTGCTCCTCAGAACACCAGGAGAAACAGAGGTGCTCCTCAGAAGACCAGGATAAGCAGAGGTGCTCCTCAGAACACCAGGAGAAGCAGAGGTGCTCCTCAGAACACCAGGAGAAGCAGAGGTGCTCCTCAGAAGACCAGGAGAAGCAGAGGTGCTCCTCAGAAGACCAGGAGAAGCAGAGGTGCTCCTCAGAAGACCAGGAAAAGCAGAGGTGCTCCTCAGAAGACCAGGAGAAGCAGAGGTGCTCCTCAGAAGACCAGGAGAAGCAGAGGTGCTCCTCAGAACACCAGGAGAAGCAGAGGTGCTCCTCAGAACACCAGGAGAAGCAGAGGTGCTCCTCAGAAGACCAGGAAAAGCAGAGGTGCTCCTTAGGAAGAAGCAAAACACAGAGAACTGACCAGCGACAAGAGATGGAGCCTCCAGCCTGGGGCTTGTGAGTTCGATCAGAGAGTTTAAAGACACTTGAAAAGTATTAATGGCAAAATCAATTTTTGAACATCAAAAACTAACTAAAGGGAGTCGCAATATTGATTTAAAATTTAACATCTTTTGAACCGAGTTAATTTTTAAAAAAGAGGGCAGATATGTACTGGTTAATGGGAATATTAATTGAAATGTTTTCACTCTTAAATGTGTATGCTCCACCAGGGGGCGAAATCACTTTCCATGCTGATGTCGTGGACCTGATTGTAAACCACTCTGAGGGAACCCTGATTAAGTGGTGGTGATTGGAATCTTCACTTTCAGCAACATTAGACGTGTCGAACTCAAGAGGCTCTGAGGGCCAGTATACCTATTTTTCTAATTCACACGGAATCTATTCCAGGATAGATTACTTTTGGTTCTCAATAAAGACAGATCTAAATTCACTGAGGTTCACAGATATAGACCTAAGTGATCATGCTCCTAGCGACACTTCTCCAGATTTGGAGGAAAGACGAAAAAACACACTGTAGAGATTCAATGCAGCTGCTTAATTTTGTTTTTAACCCTTTGTTTAAGGAAAAAATGTCCAACAAAATTAAGACTTATCCATCCATCTTCTCCCACTTTATCCGGGGCCGGGTCAGCAGTCTGAGCAGGGACTCCCAGACTTCCTACTCCCCAGACACTTCCTCCAACTCCTCAGGGGGGATCCCGAGGCGTTCCCAGGCCAGCCGAGAGACATAGTCTCTCCAGCGTGTCCTGGGTCGTCCCCGGGGCCTCTTCCCGGTGGGACATGCCTGAAACACCTCCCGAGGGAGGCGCCCAGGAGGCATCCGGAACAGATGCCCGAGCCACTGAAGTGTATTAAAACTAGGTCCATGCAAAGTTAGGCCTCATTCTGAGACTGGCTTTTAGGAATATGTGTGTTTCTACCAAAATGTCTATTCCACGGAATGTAAGGGGCCCACATCTGATTAACTACCGAATGGGAGATGTCTCCATTGGCTGCGAGACCTTGAGATGCCTTGTGTACATCTGTGTAAGCGCATAATCTCATTTCTGTAACTTCTCCCCTGGTGCTACCCAAATAAGGATACCTTTACATCTTGTTCTCTCATTGGCTAATCCGTTGGTACATGGATAGGGTCATACCTGTCAGATATTGTTTATCGGTCTTTGTGCGTCTTCAGTATATAAAGGCGAGATACGCCCAGAGACGAGGTTCGTCTTCCTGATCACTGTTTTCTGCTGTCCTGTATTTGCCACTGCTTTCTCTGTAAATAAACTACCTTGAAAAGTTTGCAGAGCTTTGTCAGCGTGAATCCTTTGTCTACACCCTACGCCCCAAACGAGCATTGATCCAGCCACCACACCACCTCAGCTGGCTCCTCTCGACGTGGACTCTCTACTTCGAGCTCCCCCCGTGTGGCCGAGCTCCTCAACCTATCTCTAAGGGAGCGCCCAGCCACCCGGCGGAGGAAACTCATTTCGACTTGTATCCGCGATCTTGTTCTTTCGGTCACTACCCAAAGCTCATGACCATAGGTGAGGTCAGAACGTAGACCGACCGGTAAATAGAGAGCTTTGCCTTTCGGCTCAGCTCCTTCTTCACCACAACAGTCGATGCAGCGACTGCATCACTGCAGCCGCTGCACCGATCCGCCTGTCGATCTCACGCTCCATCAAATTCTCTCTCCTTGAACCGACACCTTAACGTGGTGGAGGGGTTTGAGTGCCCGAATGATCCCGGGAGCTATGTTGTCGGGGGCTTCATGCCCCTGGTAGGGTCTCCCAAGGCAAACAGGTCCTAGGTGACGGGTCAGACAAAGATCGGTTCAGAAGCCCCCTATGATGACAACACAAACAAGGCCGATTACGTCGCCCGGATCGGCGTCACCGGGGCCCCATCCTGGAGCCAGGCCTGGGATGGGTGCTCCATGGCGTCTTACCCCACGGGGCCCGGCCGGGCACAGCCCGAAAGAGCGACGTGGGGCCGCCCTCCCGTGGGCCCACCACCCGCAGGAGGATCCATAAGGGGCCGCTTCAGAGAGATCTGGGCGGCAGTCGACGGCAGGGGCCTCGGCGACCAGATCTCCAGACACAGAAATTAAGACTTATCTGGAGGAAAATGAGACTGGGGGAATGTCTCCGTCAGCAGTCTTGAGTGAAAAGATTATAGCCATAGCTTCGGCAAAAAAGAAACAAAGGGAGAAAAAGCTAGAAAATCTGCAAGAAAACTAAATTGACCTCCTGATTTCTGGAGGTAAATCATGTCAAGAAGGAATGTCCTATAAAGCTACTGGGAATCAAAAGGATAAAAGAAATTAATAACCTGATCTCTCAGGAAACTGATCTTTATCAAATTAAGATATTACAAAAGTAGATAAACATTTTTCAGATGAATATTCTGGAAACTTAGAAAACAACAAGCGGAAAGAACAATCTTATACAATCTTAACCAAACAAGACCAAATTCAATCAGCATTTGAATCCTTCTACAAAAAACGTTTTCAAAACTTCCAGATCATAAAGAAGATTATATAAGTTCCTTTCTGGACGTCCTCAATTTGCCCATTCTGTCTTAGGAACAAAATAACAAATTAGGAGCTGAAATGACCTGTATGGAAATACAGGGCGCTTCTCCGGGAAGCGATGGTTATAAAGCTCTAAAAAACACACTTACTCCTTTCCTTTTGGCAACTTTTAGCCCCTGTTCGTCTGTCGTCTGCTCATCCGAGGGGAAGGATAGAGACCGTTCTCTAGCTAAAGGAAGGAATCGGCACCAATAGCACTGTAAGAAGGTTAGAAGCTGTGAAAAGTCGACTTTGCATGATATTAGTCCTTTTAAATTATGCCGTGATTGTGTTTGTTTTGTGTTTAGTTAATGCTTGAGTAATTTTATTTTTTATTCATAATCTGTTTTGTTCTGTTTATTTGTTTAGAAAAATGTGAAAAGAACAAAAGAATGACAGCCTCCTTGGTGCCTCCTTTGGGCCTACTCGGTGCCTCCTCGGTGCCTCCTCGGTGCCTCCTCAGTGCCTCCTTTGGGCCTCCTCAGTGCCTCCTCTTGGCCTCCTCAGTGCCTCCTTTGGGCCTCCTCTGGGCCTCCTCAGTACCTCCTCTGGGCCTCCTCAGTGCCTCCTCAGTGCCTCCTCAGTGGCTCCTCGGTGCCTCCTCAGTGCCTCCTCAGTGCCTCCTCAGTGCCTCCTCAGTACCTCCTCAGTGCCTCCTCAGTGCCTCCTCAGTGCCTCCTCAGTGGCTCTTCGGTGCCTCCTCGGGACCTCCTCTGGGCCTCCTCAGTGCCTCCTCTGGGCCTCCTCAGTGCCTCCTCAGTGCCTCGTCATTGCCTCCTCAGTGCTTCCTCGGGGCCTCCTCAGTGCCTCCTCTGGGCCTCCTCAGTGCCTCCTCGGGGCCTCCTCTGGGCCTCCTCAGTGCCTCCTCAGTGCCTCCTCGGGGCCTCCTCAGTGCCTCCTCGGGGCTTCCTCGGGGCCTCCTCAGTGCCTCCTCTGGGCCTCCTCAGTGCCTCCTCGGGGCCTCCTCTGGGCCTCCTCAGTGCCTCCTCAGTGCCTCCTCGGGGCCTCCTCAGTGCCTCCTCGGGGCCTCCTCGGGGCCTCCTCAGTGCCTCCTCTGGGCCTCCTCAGTGCCTCCTCGGGGCCTCCTCTGGGCCTCCTCAGTGCCTCCTCAGTGCCTCCTCGGGGCCTCCTCAGTGCCTCCTCGGGGCCTCCTCGGGGCCTCCTCAGTGCCTCCTCTGGGCCTCCTCAGTGTCTCCTCAGTGCCTCCTCAGTGCCTCCTCGGGCCTCAGTCACATCTTTGAGCTACAACACTAATAAGCTAAAGTTTACACCTTTTCGCTCTTTCTGCATGTCAAGAGTTCTTTTGAAATGATGTCCAAACGTAACGCCTGTGACTGAAATAAACACACTAAACAGAAACCACATGCTACTTTGGTAAGAGACTGTTACATTGTCCAATGAATCACTGTTTAGCCGTTTTTATTGCTCAGGCCGATAAGAACTGGCCCCCAGCTGAAGGTGTAAACTAGTCTAAATTGTTTAAAACAAGATCATTTAAATCAGGGGTGTCCAAACTTTTTTCACCAAGGGCCGCATTTTGAACCTTAAACGGGGCAGAGGGCCACAAACAACTTGACAATGTCGAATTTGTTGAATAACAAAGTGAATCATTCGAAATTTTGCATTTGATGTAATTGCGATGAGCCTCCGACACCTTTAATTATACTGGAGGGCCAACAAAAATTGGTCTGAGGGCCGCATTTGGCCCCCGGGCCTTAGTTTGGACATGCCTGATTTAAATGTTGTGAATTCAAGTCATTAGTTTGAGGCCTGGACATGTCCTGGCGGCTCCCAGAGGTCACGCCGCTGCTGCACTCTGCAAACATAAGATAAGATATTCCTTTATTGTCCCACATGGGGAAATTTCATTGTTGCAACGCAGGTGGATACAGAGGCAGATACAGAAGAAAAGAACAGATCACCCATAGGAAGTCTGAAAAACACTTTCAGTAGAAGATCTCCTATAAATAAATAAAAACTCCCATAGACAAATGCATAAATAAATAAATAAATAAATAAATACCATTGCATGTGATCATGACAGTAATTGCACATGAATATGTGTCACGACAGGACATGGATTGCACATGAATTTCACAGTAATTGCACATATGACGGAATTGCACATCAGTATTAGGTTAGGTCAGTATTGCGAGTGTTCAGGACTAACAGTGTTTGTTATAAAGTCTGACAGGAGCAGGAATACATATGTATATGTATATATGTGTATATATGTATATATATATATAAAGGATTTATCCATGTGTGGACTGTGATAAAAGCACCAGCAGGGGGCAGTGTTCACCACAATGACAAAACACACATTGGATAAAAGAACAAATCTGTCAAAACTCCGTCACTCGAGGTCCTTATTTATTCCGGTGTGTGATGACTTGAGTTTGTAGATTCAGAATATTTCCATTGTGTAGTGTATTTTCAAAAATATAGTACTTGGCCTCAAATTTAGGGGAGCAAAGGTATTAACTGTAAAATGTAGTTTAATAAAGTACAGTACAAGATATATAAATGAATAAATGCACTTTGAAATAAGCAGAGAAAAGTTTTTTTTGGTTTGTAAAATTGACTTTTTGGAAATAGAACACAGTACTTTTTAAGACTTGGAACCGTCATTTTATGTAACCAAAGCCGATACAGCTGGAAATACATTTAATTTAGCGAACAATGGCTCAAATAGCTCAGCAGTTTCGGCCGCGCGCCGCGGCTCTGTAGACACTCCCAACAATCAAACCCCGCCCCCACGCAGGCCACGTGGTTCGAGGGGGAGGAGTTTGTGTTGCTTTTCCAGTGCGTTCCCCGTCCCCGTCACCACTGCACCGTGCGCCCTGACCACGTCCTGACCACGTCCTGACTCTGCATTCTACGCGATGGACAGACATTCTGGACATAACATTGGGGATTTAAATTGAAGCAGAAAGAACTGCACAGGTCAAACTTCTCTCTCTCTCTCTCTCTCTCTCTCTCTCTCTCTCTCTCTCTCTCTCTCTCTTTCCTATAGGCCTATCGGAGGGGCTTCTTGCTTATGGCCCTATCGGAGGGGCTTCTTGCTTAGGGCCCTATAGGAGGGGCTTCTTGCTTAGGGCCCTATAGGAGGGGAATGCTTGCTTAGGGCCCTATCGGAGGGGCTTCTTGCTTAGGGCCCTATAGGAGGGGCTTCTTGCTTAGGGCCGTATCGGAGGGGCATGCTTGCTTAGGGCCCTATAGGAGGGGCTTCTTGCTTAGGGCCGTATCGGAGGGGCATGCTTGCTTAGGGCCCTATCGGAGGGGCATGCTTGCTTTAGGGCCCTATCGGAGGGGCTTCTTGCTTAGGGCCCTATAGGAGGGGCTTCTTGCTTATGGCCCTATAGGAGGGGCTTCTTGCTTAGGGCCCTATCGGAGGGGAATGCTTGCTTAGGGCCCTATCGGAGGGGCTTCTTGCTTAGGGCCCTATAGGAGGGGCTTCTTGCTTAGGGCCGTATCGGAGGGGCATGCTTGCTTAGGGCCCTATCGGAGGGGCTTCTTGCTTAGGGCCCTATAGGAGGGGCTTCTTGCTTAGGGCCGTATCGGAGGGGCATGCTTGCTTAGGGCCCTATCGGAGGGGCATGCTTGCTTTAGGGCCCTATCGGAGGGGAATGCTTGCTTAGGGCCCTATCGGAGGGGCATGCTTGCTTATGGCCCTATAGGAGGGGCTGGAGGGGCTTCTTGCTTATGGCCCTATAGGAGGAGCTTCTTGCTTAGGGCCCTATAGGAGGGGCTTCTTGCTTAGGGCCCTATAGGAGGGTCTTCTTGCTTAGGGCCCTATAGGAGGGGCATGCTTACTTAGGGCCCTATAGGAGGGGCTTCTTGCTAAGGGCCTATAGGATGGGCTTCTTGCTTAGGGCCTTATCGGAGGGGCTTCTTGCTTATGGCCCTATAGGAGGAGCTTCTTGCTTAGGGCCATATAGGAGGGGCTTCTTGCTTATGGCCCTATAGGAGGAGCTTCTTGCTTAGGGCCCTATAGTAGGGGCTTCTTGCTTAGGGCCCTATTGGAGGGGCATGCTTGCTTATCGCCCTATAGGAGGGGCTTCTTGCTTAGGACCCTCTAGGAGGGGCTTCTTGCTTATGGCCCTATAGGAGGGGCTTCTTGCTTAGGGCCCTATAGGAGGGGCTTCTTGCTTAGGGCCCGATAGGAGGGGCTTCTTGCTAAGGGCCTATAGGAGGGGCTTCTTGCTTAGGGCCCTATCGGAGGGGCATGCTTGCATAGGGCCCTATCAGAGGGGCATGCTTGCTTAGGGCCCTATAGGAGGGGCTTCTTGCTTAGGGCCCTATAGGAGGGGCTTCTTGCTAAGGGCCTATAGGAGGGGCTTCTTGCTTAGGGCCCTATAGGAGGAGCTTCTTGCTTAGGGCCCTATAGGAGGGGCTTCTTGCTCAGGGCCCTATAGGAGGGGCTTCTTGCTTATGGCCCTATAGGAGGAGCTTCTTGCTTAGGGCCCTATAGGAGGGGCTTCTTGCTTATGGCCCTATAGGAGGAGCTTCTTGCTTAGGGCCCTATAGGAGGGGCTTCTTGCTTATGGCCCTATAGGAGGGGCTTCTTGCTTAGGGCCCTATAGGAGGGGCTTCTTGCTTATGGCCCTATAGGAGGAGCTTCTTGCTTAGGGCCCTATAGGAGGCGCTTCTTGCTTAGGGCCCTATAGGAGGGGCTTCTTGCTAAGGGCCTATAGGAGGGGCTTCTTGCTTAGGGCCCTATCGGAGGGGCATGCTTGCTTAGGGCCCTATCGGAGGGGCATGTTTGCTTAGGGCCCAATAGGAGGGGCTTCTTGCTTAGGGCCCTATAGGAGGGGCTTCTTGCTAAGGGCCTATAGGAGGGGCTTCTTGCTTAGGGCCCTATCGGAGGGGCTTGCTTGCTTAGGGCCCTATCGGAGGGGCATGCTTGCTTAGGGCCCTATCGGAGGGGCTTCTTGCTTAGGGCCCTATAGGAGGGGCTTCTTGCTTATGGCCCTATAGGAGGAGCTTCTTGCTTAGGGCCCTATAGGAGGGGCTTCTTGCTTATGGCCCTATAGGAGGGGCTTCTTGCTTATGGCCCTATAGGAGGAGCTTCTTGCTTAGGGCCCTATAGGAGGGGCTTCTTGCTTATGGCCCTATAGGAGGGGCTTCTTGCTTAGGGCCCTATAGGAGGGGCTTCTTGCTTATGGCCCTATAGGAGGAGCTTCTTGCTTAGGGCCCTATAGGAGGGGCTTCTTGCTTAGGGCCCTATAGGAGGGGCTTCTTGCTTAGGGCCCTATCGGAGGGGCTTGCTTGCTTAGGGCCCTATCGGAGGGGCATGCTTGCTTAGGGCCCTATCGGAGGGGCTTCTTGCTTATGGCCCTATAGGAGGAGCTTCTTGCTTAGGGCCCTATAGGAGGGGCTTCTTGCTTAGGGCCCTATAGGAGGGGCTTCTTGCTGAGGGCCTATAGGAGGGGCTTCTTGCTTAGGGCCTTATCGGAGGGGCATGCTTGCTTAGGGCCCTATCGGAGGGGCATGCTTGCTTAGGGCCCAATAGGAGGGGCTTCTTGCTTAGGGCCCTATAGGAGGGGCTTCTTGCTAAGGGCCTATAGGAGGGGCTTCTTGCTTAGGGCCCTATCGGAGGGGCTTGCTTGCTTAGGGCCCTATCGGAGGGGCATGCTTGCTTAGGGCCCTATCAGAGGGGCTTCTTGCTTAGGGCCCTATAGGAGGGGCTTCTTGCTTATGGCCCTATAGGAGGCGCTTCTTGCTTAGGGCCCTATAGGAGGGGCTTCTTGCTTATGGCCCTATAGGAGGGCTTCTTGCTTAGGGCTCTATAGGAGGTGCTTCTTGCTTAGGACCCTATAGAAGGTGCTTCTTGCTTAGGGCTCTATAGGAGGTTCTTCTTGCTAAGGGCCCTATAGAAGGTGCTTCTTGCTTAGGGCCCTATAGGAGGTGCTTCTTGCTTAGGGCCCTATAGGAGGTGCTTCTTGCTTAGGGCCCTATAGAAGGTGCTTCTTGCTTAGGGCTCTATAGGAGGTGCTTCTTGCTAAGGGCCCTATAGAAGGTGCTTCTTGCTTAGGGCTCTATAGGAGGTGCTTCTTGCTTAGGGCCCTATAGGAGGGCTTCTTGCTAAGGGCCCTATAGGAGGTGCTTCTTGCTTAGGGCCCTATAGGAGGTGCTTCTTGCTTAGGGCCCTATAGGAGGTGCTTCTTGCTTATGGCCCTATAGAAGGTGCTTCTTGCTAAGGGCTCTATAGGAGGTGCTTCTTGCTTAGGGCCCTATAGGAGGGGCTTCTTGCTAAGGGCCCTATAGGTGGACATATAAACTGATCAACGGCAGTTGAAGTGTCCAATGAGAGCGTGGACAAAATGGCCAGCAGCCTCGTGCTGACCAATAGGGTTCACACCTCTGGGAACTTTAGGAATTTGGTGAATTTTAAAAAATAATCCATCAAAAGTGTTATAAAGCATTATATCTTTGCTATTTTTTCTACCGTCACAGTTTTTTTGTAGAACCATTTCTTGCTTATTTGAAGAAATGACCCCACAATGACCTCACATTTACTCCTCCAAAGACTGAATCTCGACACAGCCCGTTTTAAGAGTCCTGTTTTCTCTCACAGATCTACCATCTCCCGTTCTCAGCCAGAACCATGGGGAACCAGCTGAGCGAGCGGGCCCCTGGGAGCCCGTACTTCCTGCCCGGCCTCCAGACACTGCACATTGTGGTCATTGGCCTGGACTCTGCCGGTAAAACTTCTCTGCTCTACCGCCTCAAACTGTCCGACTTCGTGGACACCATCCCCACCAAGGGCTTCAACATGGAGCGCGTGAGGCTGAGCGGCGGCTGCCTGTACCAGGTGTGGGACGTGGGGGGCCAGGACAAGCTGCGGCCCCTGTGGAAGTCGTACGCACGCCGGATGGACGGACTGGTGTTTGTGGTGGACGCGGCTGACCTGGAGCGCATGGAGGAGGCCCGGGCGGAGCTGCACAGGATGGCACGCAGTCCGGAGAGCCAGCGAGTGCCCATCCTGCTGCTGGCCAACAAGCAAGACCTGCCGGGGGCCCTGACGCCTGCTCAGGTGGGGCCCATGCTTTGAATGTGTTATTCCGTTTTAGGATAGGATTTGACTGTAGAGTTTTACCGAGGGACGTCTGTGTTTTTGGGGTACGTTCACACAGGCACCGACTTGTTTTACGGACTTTATTCTGGAAGAGGCGGACTGATAATGGCACTGAAATGTGTGTTCGATTTTAAGTACAGGAGATGTAAAAATGACAAAACCAAAGAATACAGCAGGGGTGGGCAAACTACGGCCCGCGGGCCACATAGGGCCCGTTTGTCTTTATAATCCGGCCCACCAAACATGCCAAGTAATATAAAAAAAATATATAAATATATATATTATTATTATTTTTTTTTTTTTGCCCTCAGGCATCTGTCTGCACTTGTGTCCTTAATAATGACGTGAAATGAATTAAATAATAGATTCAATAGCCTATATTTGACAGAAAAGTGATATTTTATTTGATATTTAATAATAATAATTATTATTATTTTACACCAATGATCGCGGTCCGGCCCTCCGCTACTTGCCTGGATTCGAATATGGCCCTCGGAGGAAAATAATTGCCCCCCCCCCCCGGAACACAGGCACCAAAACATACCCAGCCCAAGTGATGGTCGATATCAGTGTTTTTGTTTCGATCCCATTCCAAGTAATACTATGGAAAGTGTTGTGATATCGATCCGATCCCGATACATCACAACTCTACTATTAACGGATCATTAAAAAGATAAACTAAAAACATGGCATGGCCCCATCCAAGTTCTCCCTGCAGAGCTCACCAGTCTTGTTGGAAATTCAAACTAGACTAAATGTTTCTTTATTTCTCTGGAGATAAAGGTCAGAACAGTCTTAGTCAGTCGCAGACGCACTGGAGTTTGTTTTTGTCGAGTGAAGCGCTGATGAATTGTGTGGAGCTTGTTTGCCGAGTGGAGCAGGTGAGAAGGGCCTGTTCAGCCTTGTCTCGTGACCTCAGGAACAACTCACACTTTGTACAGTGACTTTGGTCTTTCCCGAGAATATGATGGGGATTGTCAACGTCATCACAGCAGTTTGTGTCTATGGAACCTTCTACAAACTGTGTACCAAACCCAGACCGCTGCGGTGACATTGATATTCTCAGGAAAAGGCCAAAGAACTTCATCTCGGCCTCGTGGTCAACAAAAACTATTTTATTTTTAGGCCTATGGTTTGGATGATAAAAATCCATAAAATATAAACAAAAACAAAAAAAAATTGAAGTGCTAATAATAATGAACCAACATTTGCATCTGAGAAAAT
Organism: Eucyclogobius newberryi; assembly: GCF_026437365.1. Lineage (NCBI taxonomy): Eukaryota > Metazoa > Chordata > Actinopteri > Gobiiformes > Gobiidae > Eucyclogobius > Eucyclogobius newberryi. The sequence goes on from NW_027315757.1 coordinate 4,048,634, forward strand.
GAAACTGGTTTTGATGCCAGGTTTAGTGCCTGGTTGGTTCTCCACCAAGCTGCTCGATTCAACGCACATGAATGAATGCTGAAAACGCCTTTCTTCTCTCACAGAAATGGTTTTCAACGGCTAACGCGGTTGAAAGGTTAGAAACATTCTAAGGGCCCAGAACTGACCAGGCCTTAAAAGATCAGAACCCTCAGCAATGGACCAATAGCTATATTTTAGTTTTGAGAGTATTTGTCACAGTGTATGGGGCCCTCGTATGTTATATTTAAAGTAATCGTTCTACGTTTTAATCACCCCTTTTTCATAATGATTTGGTCCTTTCCTTCACCGCTTGGGCCCCTAAGCTGACAAACCTGTGAGTGCGTAAATGAGCCAAGTCTTCACCTCTGAAGTGTGTGCTGGTGAGTTTCCTCTGCACAGTCCAGTCAAACTGAAGCTCACACAGGAGATCTTCAGCTGTTGCAGGGGCCAAGCAGAGTGGGACTTTTGGGGGACGGACTCCAACACAAATCTGAACTCGAATGTCAATGTCAATATATATTTTATTTAAAATGATTGGCTACCACTGTCTGGATAGAGCAACTCATGTGAGACAAATGTATTCATCAACTGAAGCTGCTAGAAATACAAAAAATAACTTATGACCTGTTATTTTTTCTTTAAGGTCAATAAGTATGGTAATGGGTTAAATATGTGTGGGGGACCCAGTATAAAAAGCTTTCAGGGGGCCCAGAATTTCTAGCGGTGCCCCTGACAAAGGTATAAGTACAAATACCTATGGAAAAGAAGTACTGGGCTTTCCATGTGTCTGACTGTCTCTTGTGGCCCTCAGGTTGAGAAGGCCCTGGCCCTCCACGAGCTCAGCCCGTCTACGCTGCACCACACTCAGGGCTGCTCCGCGCTGGACGGAGTCGGTCTGCAGCCGGGACTGGACATGCTCCACGACATGATCCTGCAAAGGAGGAGGACCCAGCGGCAGAGCCGCAAGAAGAGATGAGACATGGAGCAGTCCTCAAGGAGCAGTCCTGAAGGGGCAGTCCTCAAGGAGCAGTCCTCAAGGAGCAGTCCTCAAGGAGCAGTCCTGAAGGGGCAGTCCTCAAGGAGCAGTCCTCAAGGAGCAGTCCTCAAGGAGCAGTCCTCAAGGGGCAGTCCTGAAGGGGCAGTCCTCAAGGAGCAGTCCTAAAGGAGCAGTCCTGAAGGGGCAGTCCTGAAGGGGCAGTCCTGAAGGGGCAGTCCTCAAGGAGCAGTCCTCAAGGAGCAGTCCCCAAGTGGCAGTCCTCAAGGGGCAGTCCTGAAGGGGCAGTCCTCAAGGGGTAGTCCTCAAGGAGCAGTCCTCAAGGAGCAGTCCTCAAGGAGCAGTCCTCAAGGGGCCAGCCTCAAGGGGCCAGCCTCAAGGGGCCAGCCTCAAAAGGACAATCCTAAAGCAACAAGATTGGTAGAGACTCTAGTTGGAGCAGAGGCTGACTTCGCCCCCTACAGGCCTGCTCTGGGACATGTGAGTGAAGGGTCGGTACTAGTTCATAGACGGAATCGTGGAAGTTACAGAATCCAATATGGCGGCCCTTGTGGGGGACCAAATCACTATCTTGAAAGACAATATTTATATGGCGGCTTCAGACACTGGGTTAGGGTTAGGGTACACTTAGGGTCAGGGTTAGGGTTAGGGTACACTTAGGGTCAGGGTTAGGGTTAGGGTACACTTAGGGTCAGGGTTAGGGTTAGGGTACACTTAGGGTCAGGGTTAGGGTTAGGGTACACTTAGGGTCAGGGTTAGGGTTAGGGTACACTTAGGGTCAGGGTTAGGGTTAGGGTACACTTAGGGTCAGGGTTAGGGTTAGGGTACACTTAGGGTCAGGGTTAGGGTTAGGGTACACTTAGGGTCAGGGTTAGGGTTAGGGTACACTTAGGGTCAGGGTTAGGGTTAGGGTACACTTAGGGTCAGGGTTAGGGTTAGGGTACACTTAGGGTCAGGGTTAGGGTTAGGGTATACTTCGGGTCAGGGTACACTTTGGATTTGGACCCAAGAGAGAAAATGATTGCATGAGCTGCATCAGCGGGGCCGGTATCAATCGCCGCCATGTTGGATTCAGCTGCTGACCGTGAGTGAAGGAGCTGCTGACCGTGAGTGAAGGAGCTGCTGACCGTGAGTGAAGGAGCTGCTGCATGTTGCACACGTCACTTAAACGCAAAGACTGTTGTCTTCCTCTGAACTGGACAGAATCATGTGCTGATGTGCCTCCTTATTGTCTGGTATTTCCTTAATATTAGTGACAAGGTCCAATATATTTGTCCAAACACACGTGAAACTACGCACAATTTTTTGTTTTTTTAATTAATTAATTAATTAGTCAGGACCGTGCGTGTTAATGAACATAGCGTAAGTGTAAGTGGCTGGCTCCACAAACTAAATATTAATAAACGATTAACCATAAACCAGCTCAAAACATGTGTAATGTAAGTATTTATATTTATTATTTACCTTTCCCCATCAGAGTAACTCCAGCTTTACCAAAGTACAGCATGTGAAGTCGACTGAAGAGTCAGTTGTGACCTTTGTGTTTTTACGCCTTGTACATTCTGTTTTTGTCAAAATAAATGAATGGAGTGTGGCCCAAAAGGTTTAGTTGTGTTTGAATGTGTGACGTGGGTGTGGTTTTGGCTTCAGGACCAGAACAGGATGAGCGTGTTGGGACAGGGAGGGCATCTGACTCACAATCCCACAGGTCCCAGTGCGTCAGAGGACCTGTTGGACCTGTCCTACCTCACATCCTGGGACAGAGCCAGCAGCTGTCATGTAGTTCCTCTGCAAACGGAGTAGAAGTAGAAGTATCCCAAATATCTTAAGATAAACCAGAACCAGAATGATGTTTGCTACAAACATGTTCCCTACCAGCAGACGAAGAGTTAAGATCGTGAAATACCAGTATCACAGTAAAAATAAATGTGTATTTGATATGTTGACACGACACCAGTTTTTGCTCCCAACAACTTTCACCTGGAAATGTTATAATTGTCCATCTTGACCTGAAGATGTTTTATTCTTTCGTTTAAAGGTACAGTATGTAACTTTTATGTGGAAATATAATGTTAAAACCACTCCAAAGTTGAATCCTATGTAGATGTGTAGGTATGGATGCGAGGGTGTGGGTATAGGTGTGCGTACTAATATGTGTCTGTGAGAGGGTGGGGAGAGAGGAGATCCCATTGGTCTTATTATTTTGACATGATATTGTTTTGTACTCTATAATGGTCAAATGGAAAATACAAAATAAATTATATCACAAAAAAAAAAGATTGAATCCTATGTAAAATCCTCCAGCTCCTCCTGACCAAGAGCGGGTCTGCAGATGTGTCCCGGGTCAGGCGTCCTGACCGGTCGCCCCAGCTACAGAGAGCAATGGGTCAAAGGAAGAAGACAAAGTTCCCAACACGGACCATAAGGTAGACGTAACCTTAAAAGCACACTTAGGGACATTCTTCATGGGGATCGGAAGTGTTATGCCATACTGTGGAATATTACAGCCAATGGAACAACATCTCCATGGAAACAAGCAGGAGGCTCTTCCTCCAGACCAAGTACGAGTCAGGTTTGGGGAAAAGCAGCTCACAGTCAGGATGCTTGTTTTAGTACATTGTTAGTACATACTTCACCCGTCGCTTTATGTGGGACATTGTAACTTCAAAGTCCATTTTCTTCAAATGGAAAACTTTGGCTCGACCTGCACGTCGTGTTGAAGTCTAAAAGTTATTGTGCGTTTTTCTCTGGAACTTCCCCACGGTGACACAAATAAAGGTTCTCTTCTCTTAAATAGGTTAAGGTTTGGGTTAAGTAGTACTTGTGGATATGGTTGGAATCTCTACACGTTGTCATTTCCCAAAGCAATGTTCTGATTTGGTGTCCTTTTACCTCCTCAGAGGTGCTCTGACGTCTCAGTGCTCTACATTTGGACAATAAGCTGTGAAGAGGACGTGTCGTGTTTGAGCTGCGGGACAATCAAGGAACAAAAGTCGACCTCAGAATGTAGGACACACTTCCCACTACTGCAGACTTTACAGCAGAAACCATCACGTTCAGGCGGGACATTCATTTCTTTGACTCACTGGCGACAAGAGCTACAAGTCTTATTCAAACTACACTAGTCTTATTCAAACTAGACACGTCTTATTCAAACTACACTAGTCTTATTCAAACTAGACACGTCTTATTCAAACTAGACTAGTCTTATTCAAACTAGACACGTCTTATTCAAACTACACTAGTCTTATTCAAACTAGACACGTCTTATTCAAACTACACTAGTCTTATTCAAACTAGACACGTCTTATTCAAACTACACTAGTCTTATTCAAACTACACTAGTCTTATTCAAACTAGACTAGTCTTATTCAAACTACACTAGTCTTATTCAAACTAGACACGTCTTATTCAAACTACACTAGTCTTATTCAAACTAGACACGTCTTATTCAAACTACACTAGTCTTATTCAAACTAGACACGTCTTATTCAAACTACACTAGTCTTATTCAAACTAGACACGTCTTATTCAAACTACACTAGTCTTATTCAAACTAGACACGTCTTATTCAAACTACACTAGTCTTATTCAAACTACACTAGTCTTATTCAAACTAGACTAGTCTTATTCAAACTACACTAGTCTTATTCAAACTAGACACGTCTTATTCAAACTACACTAGTCTTATTCAAACTAGACACGTCTTATTCAAACTACACTAGTCTTATTCAAACTACACTAGTCTTATTCAAACTAGACTAGTCTTATTCAATCTTATTCAAACTAGACTAGTCTTATTCAAACTAGACACGTCTTATTCAAACTACACTAGTCTTATTCAAACTAGACAAGTCTTATTCAAACTACACTAGTCTTATTCAAACTAGACTAGTCTTATTCAAACTAGACTAGTCTTATTCAAACTACACTAGTCTTATTCAAACTAGACACGTCTTATTCAAACTACACTAGTCTTATTCAAACTAGACACGTCTTATTCAAACTACACTAGTCTTATTCAAACTACACTAGTCTTATTCAAACTACACTAGTCTTATTCAAACTAGACTAGTCTTATTCAATCTTATTCAAACTAGACTAGTCTTATTCAAACTAGACACGTCTTATTCAAACTACACTAGTCTTATTCAAACTAGACAAGTCTTATTCAAACTAGACACGTCTTATTCAAACTACACTAGTCTTATTCAAACTAGACTAGTCTTATTCAAACTAGACACGTCTTATTCAAACTACACTAGTCTTATTCAAACTAGACTAGTCTTATTCAAACTAGACTAGTCTTATTCAAACTAGACAAGTCTTATTCAAACTAGACTAGTCTTATTCAAACTAGACAAGTCTTATTCAAACTACACTAGTCTTATTCAAACTAGACTAGTCTTATTCAAACTAGACTAGTCTTATTCAAACTACACTAGTCTTATTCAAACTAGACTAGTCTTATTCAAACTACACTAGTCTTATTCAAACTAGACTAGTCTTATTCAAACTAGACTAGTCTTATTCAATCTTATTCAAACTACACTAGTCTTATTCAAACTACACTAGTCTTATTCAAACTAGACACGTCTTATTCAAACTACACTAGTCTTATTCAAACTAGACAAGTCTTATTCAAACTAGACACGTCTTATTCAAACTACACTAGTCTTATTCAAACTAGACTAGTCTTATTCAAACTAGACTAGTCTTATTCAAACTAGACAAGTCTTATTCAAACTAGACTAGTCTTATTCAAACTAGACAAGTCTTATTCAAACTACACTAGTCTTATTCAAACTAGACTAGTCTTATTCAAACTAGACTAGTCTTATTCAAACTACACTAGTCTTATTCAAACTAGACTAGTCTTATTCAAACTACACTAGTCTTATTCAAACTAGACTAGTCTTATTCAAACTAGACTAGTCTTATTCAATCTTATTCAAACTAGACTAGTCTTATTCAAACTACACTAGTCTTATTCAAACTAGACACGTCTTATTCAAACTACACTAGTCTTATTCAAACTAGACAAGTCTTATTCAAACTAGACACGTCTTATTCAAACTACACTAGTCTTATTCAAACTAGACTAGTCTTATTCAAACTAGACTAGTCTTATTCAAACTAGACAAGTCTTATTCAAACTAGACTAGTCTTATTCAAACTAGACTAGTCTTATTCAAACTACACTAGTCTTATTCAAACTAGACTAGTCTTATTCAAACTACACTAGTCTTATTCAAACTAGACTAGTCTTATTCAAACTACACTAGTCTTATTCAAACTAGACTAGTCTTATTCAAACTACACTAGTCTTATTCAATCTTATTCAAACTAGACTAGTCTTATTCAAACTAGACTAGTCTTATTCAAACTAGACTAGTCTTATTCAAACTACACTAGTCTTATTCAAACTAGACACGTCTTATTCAAACTACACTAGTCTTATTCAAACTACACTAGTCTTATTCAAACTAGACACGTCTTATTCAAACTAGACTAGTCTTATTCAAACTACACTAGTCTTATTCAAACTACACTAGTCTTATTCAAACTAGACACGTCTTATTCAAACTAGACTAGTCTTATTCAAACTACACTAGTCTTATTCAAACTACACTAGTCTTATTCAAACTACACTAGTCTTATTCAAACTAGACACGTCTTATTCAAACTAGACTAGTCTTATTCAAACTAGACTAGTCTTATTCAAACTAGACTAGTCTTATTCAAACTAGACTAGTCTTATTCAAACTACACTAGTCTTATTCAAACTAGACTAGTCTTATTCAAACTACACTAGTCTTATTCAAACTAGACTAGTCTTATTCAAACTACACTAGTCTTATTCAAACTAGACTAGTCTTATTCAAACTAGACAAGTCTTATTCAAACTACACTAGTCTTATTCAAACTAGACTAGTCTTATTCAAACTAGACTAGTCTTATTCAAACTACACTAGTCTTATTCAAACTAGACTAGTCTTATTCAAACTACACTAGTCTTATTCAAACTAGACTAGTCTTATTCAAACTAGACTAGTCTTATTCAATCTTATTCAAACTAGACTAGTCTTATTCAAACTACACTAGTCTTATTCAAACTAGACACGTCTTATTCAAACTACACTAGTCTTATTCAAACTAGACAAGTCTTATTCAAACTAGACACGTCTTATTCAAACTACACTAGTCTTATTCAAACTAGACTAGTCTTATTCAAACTAGACTAGTCTTATTCAAACTAGACAAGTCTTATTCAAACTACACTAGTCTTATTCAAACTAGACTAGTCTTATTCAAACTACACTAGTCTTATTCAAACTAGACTAGTCTTATTCAAACTACACTAGTCTTATTCAAACTAGACTAGTCTTATTCAAACTAGACTAGTCTTATTCAAACTACACTAGTCTTATTCAAACTAGACTAGTCTTATTCAAACTACACTAGTCTTATTCAAACTAGACTAGTCTTATTCAAACTACACTAGTCTTATTCAAACTAGACTAGTCTTATTCAAACTACACTAGTCTTATTCAATCTTATTCAAACTAGACTAGTCTTATTCAAACTACACTAGTCTTATTCAAACTAGACTAGTCTTATTCAAACTACACTAGTCTTATTCAAACTAGACTAGTCTTATTCAAACTACACTAGTCTTATTCAAACTAGACACGTCTTATTCAAACTACACTAGTCTTATTCAAACTACACTAGTCTTATTCAAACTACACTAGTCTTATTCAAACTAGACACGTCTTATTCAAACTAGACTAGTCTTATTCAAACTACACTAGTCTTATTCAAACTAGACACGTCTTATTCAAACTAGACTAGTCTTATTCAAACTACACTAGTCTTATTCAAACTACACTAGTCTTATTCAAACTAGACTAGTCTTATTCAATCTTATTCAAACTAGACTAGTCTTATTCAAACTACACTAGTCTTATTCAAACTAGACTAGTCTTATTCAAACTACACTAGTCTTATTCAAACTACACTAGTCTTATTCAAACTAGACTAGTCTTATTCAAACTACACTAGTCTTATTCAAACTAGACTAGTCTTATTCAAACTACACTAGTCTTATTCAAACTAGACTAGTCTTATTCAAACTAGACTAGTCTTATTCAATCTTATTCAAACTACACTAGTCTTATTCAAACTACACTAGTTTTATTCAATCTAGACTAGTCTTATTCAAACTACACTAGTCTTATTCAAACTAGACTAGTCTTATTCAAACTACACTAGTTTTATTCAATCTAGACTAGTCTTATTCAAACTACACTAGTCTTATTCAAACTAGACTAGTCTTATTCAAACTACACTAGTCTTATTCAATCTAGACTAGTCTTATTCAAACTACACTAGTCTTATTCAATCTAGACTAGTCTTATTCAAACTACACTAGTCTTATTCAAACTAGACTAGTCTTATTCAAACTACACTAGTCTTATTCAAACTAGACTAGTCTTATTCAAACTACACTAGTCTTATTCAAACTAGACTAGTCTTATTCAAACTACACTAGTCTTATTCAAACTACACTAGTCTTATTCAAACTAGACAAGTCTTATTCAAACTAGACTAGTCTTATTCAAACTAGACTAGTCTTATTCAAACTACACTAGTCTTATTCAAACTAGACTAGTCTTATTCAAACTACACTAGTTTTATTCAACCTAGACTAGTCTTATTCAAACTACACTAGTTTTATTCAACCTAGACAAGTCTTATTCAAACTACACTAGTTTTATTCAATCTAGACTAGTCTTATTCAAACTACACTAGTCTTATTCAAACTAGACTAGTCTTATTCAAACTAGACTAGTCTTATTCAATCTTATTCAAACTAGACTAGTCTTATTCAAACTACACTAGTCTTATTCAAACTAGACACGTCTTATTCAAACTACACTAGTCTTATTCAAACTAGACAAGTCTTATTCAAACTAGACACGTCTTATTCAAACTACACTAGTCTTATTCAAACTAGACTAGTCTTATTCAAACTAGACTAGTCTTATTCAAACTAGACAAGTCTTATTCAAACTACACTAGTCTTATTCAAACTAGACAAGTCTTATTCAAACTACACTAGTCTTATTCAAACTAGACTAGTCTTATTCAAACTACACTAGTCTTATTCAAACTAGACTAGTCTTATTCAAACTAGACTAGTCTTATTCAAACTAGACTAGTCTTATTCAAACTAGACTAGTCTTATTCAAACTACACTAGTCTTATTCAAACTAGACTAGTCTTATTCAAACTACACTAGTCTTATTCAAACTAGACTAGTCTTATTCAAACTACACTAGTCTTATTCAATCTTATTCAAACTAGACTAGTCTTATTCAAACTACACTAGTCTTATTCAAACTAGACTAGTCTTATTCAAACTACACTAGTCTTATTCAAACTAGACTAGTCTTATTCAAACTACACTAGTCTTATTCAAACTAGACACGTCTTATTCAAACTACACTAGTCTTATTCAAACTACACTAGTCTTATTCAAACTACACTAGTCTTATTCAAACTAGACACGTCTTATTCAAACTAGACTAGTCTTATTCAAACTACACTAGTCTTATTCAAACTAGACACGTCTTATTCAAACTAGACTAGTCTTATTCAAACTACACTAGTCTTATTCAAACTACACTAGTCTTATTCAAACTAGACTAGTCTTATTCAATCTTATTCAAACTAGACTAGTCTTATTCAAACTACACTAGTCTTATTCAAACTAGACTAGTCTTATTCAAACTACACTAGTCTTATTCAAACTAGACTAGTCTTATTCAAACTACACTAGTCTTATTCAAACTAGACTAGTCTTATTCAAACTACACTAGTCTTATTCAAACTACACTAGTCTTATTCAAACTACACTAGTCTTATTCAAACTAGACTAGTCTTATTCAAACTACACTAGTCTTATTCAAACTAGACTAGTCTTATTCAAACTACACTAGTCTTATTCAAACTAGACTAGTCTTATTCAAACTAGACTAGTCTTATTCAATCTTATTCAAACTACACTAGTCTTATTCAAACTACACTAGTTTTATTCAATCTAGACTAGTCTTATTCAAACTACACTAGTCTTATTCAAACTAGACTAGTCTTATTCAAACTACACTAGTTTTATTCAATCTAGACTAGTCTTATTCAAACTACACTAGTCTTATTCAAACTAGACTAGTCTTATTCAAACTACACTAGTCTTATTCAAACTAGACTAGTCTTATTCAAACTACACTAGTCTTATTCAATCTAGACTAGTCTTATTCAAACTACACTAGTCTTATTCAATCTAGACTAGTCTTATTCAAACTACACTAGTCTTATTCAATCTAGACTAGTCTTATTCAAACTACACTAGTCTTATTCAAACTAGACTAGTCTTATTCAAACTACACTAGTCTTATTCAAACTAGACTAGTCTTATTCAAACTACACTAGTCTTATTCAAACTAGACTAGTCTTATTCAAACTACACTAGTCTTATTCAAACTACACTAGTCTTATTCAAACTAGACAAGTCTTATTCAAACTAGACTAGTCTTATTCAAACTAGACTAGTCTTATTCAAACTACACTAGTCTTATTCAAACTAGACTAGTCTTATTCAAACTACACTAGTTTTATTCAACCTAGACTAGTCTTATTCAAACTACACTAGTTTTATTCAACCTAGACAAGTCTTATTCAAACTACACTAGTTTTATTCAATCTAGACTAGTCTTATTCAAACTAGACTAGTCTTATTCAAACTAGACTAGTCTTAACTAGACTAGTTTGTTGCTAAACAATGAGGAAACTATATCCTTTTCCCTTCTCATTTCCCCTTTGAAAGTTGAATTTAGAGTGATTCCTCAGGTTTGAGTCGTCTTTATTCTCCTGCGTTCAAGACCCCTTGTTAAAATTGCCCAGGATAAGACACAAGGAGCCCAGGGTCCGCTCCACACTCAGAACCTGGTCCGTGTGCATGCTCTGTGCCTCCTGCACGTTCGCGCTCGGTGGAATGAAAGGGCAGTTCTCATACCGGGAAAACCAGGAATCTTAACCGCTAGAATAGATTGTATTTGGATTAGAAAAATGGGTATACCGGCTTGCACTAGGGTCCATCTCCCTCCAGATCTCAATCAATCCTATATTCTTCATTCATTTTCTTTTATTTATTGTTCCTCCTGAGTTTGACACATACAATGTAGATATGAATATTCCAATAATTGCCGCCACAGATTAGGGTTCCCTCAGAGTGGTTTGCAATCTTGTCTACAATATCAGTGTAGAAGGTGATATCACTCCCTGGTGGAGGATTCACATTTAATACAGTAAAAGCCTTTCCATTAGTATTTCCTTTTACCAGTACATATCTGCCTTCTTTGCATTTATATTCAAAACATTTCTGGGAAAGAAAACCCATGTCTCAGTTTTCTCCTCCTGAGCTCCTTACAGATGTGCTGGAACTTTTGTCATTGTTTATGAACCTCATATGGAATATTTGAGGCAAGGAAGGTTTGCAGCCTCCATGACACTCATTGTCAGGCCTCGTGGTTTATCAGTTGCTGGTCTTGATTTGCCCGGGCTGTATGAAGAAGACTCGGGACACGAGCGTGTTGTCTAGAAGCACGTTTAATACAATATCAGGAAGTCCCAACATCCTAGATGCAATGCATTCTGGGAACAGTAGTCTACCGCTACACCTCCTCCTTTTGGCTAAAGGTATACTCTTTAAAGTAAACACCAACATTTCAAATAAACATAAATATACAGCATATTTTAGTATAAGCATTTCTTTTCAAATTAGTACCAAATATTGCTGTATATTACCTTAACATGTCTTTAGAACAACATTTTATGTGAACATTAAATCAAATTCAGTCTATCAGGAGGTCTCACCAGACGACCTGAACTAGTAATAGTCCCTGAGGTGCCTTCTGTTTCTCCTCAGGAAACCCCTGTCAGTCTCTACCACATACGATCTGGGAGAGGTCTAACTACAGATCCAGTGGTTTCCTCAGTGGTAATCCACACTTTCTGTCCAGATGATAGTTTTGGGAGTGGTCTGGCACGGTGTCTACGGTTGTAATGTTTTGCCTGCTCACGTCTCCTTTCCTCATCCTTTTTACGAAATGTCTGTAAATCCGGCCACGTAGGATCCAGTTTGGTTGTGTGTTGAGGTAGAGTGGTGCGCAGGTTTCTTCCCATGAGCAGCTGCGCTGGTGAGAACCCATGTTCCAGTGGAGTGGCCCTGTAAGCCAGCAGCGCTCTGCTGTAGTCACTGTCCTTTTTCCACAAGTCTTTGATAGTGCGAACAGCACGCTCCGCCTCTCCATTTGCTTGGGGGTATCTGGGGCTGCTCGTAACATGTGTGAATTGATACTCTTTTGCAAACTGTCTGAACTGCTCTGACGAAAACTGCGGCCCATTATCTGAAAACACAGTCTCTGAAACTCTGTGTCTTGCAAAAGTCTCTTTTACAGCTTTAATAGTAACTTCTGCTGTTGTGTGTTTGAGTTCAACTATTTCAATGTATCTGGAGAAAAAGTCAACAAGAAGAAGATACTGCTTCTTTGACCATTCAAACAGATCCATGCCGACCTTCTGCCATGGGAGGTCAGGAACAGGTGTTGGCAACAGAGGTTCACGATTCTGGAACCTGTGTTTCTGACATGTTTCACAATTTTCCACCATTTGACCTATTTGTGCTGAGATGCCAGGCCACCAAACGGCCTGTTTTGCTCTGGCCCTGCACTTTGAAATGCCCTGGTGTCCTTCATGCAGACGTTGTATAATGTCCGCTCTCACTGAAGGTGGTATCACAAGTCTCTCCCCTTTCATGAGAAGACCCTGAGCTACGTGAAAGTCCATTCTGTGTTGCCAGACCCCTTTTACTTCTGGATCTAGTTTACATTTTTTGGCCACTTTGTCAAACAATAGTCAGTTACTTTTTTACACAGTTTGTCTACTTCCTGTGCTGCCTTTAGCTCCACCAGCCTTTTTTCTGTGGCTGGGATTTGAGACACTACACAGTCCACAAAAACTTCAACCTCTTTCTCCAACTGGAGGTCATTTAGAGACGGTGGACCCGCCAGAGGAGCTCGTGACAGGGCATCAGCGTTGATGAGGTTTTTTCCAGGCACATGGACAATGTTGAATGAGAATCGTAGCAGCCTGAGGCGGAATCTCAGGATGCGTGGAGGTAGGTCATCCAGGCCTCTTGTGCTCAGAAGAGGGACCAAAGGCTTGTGGTCCGTAATCAGTGTGAACTGTAGTCCCATGAGGTAAGAAGAAAGTCTTTCAGATGCCCATGTTGCAGTGCCTCCTTTTCTATTTGGGCATAGCGTCTCTCTGTGTCGGTTAGTCCTCTTGAAATGTAGGTCACCGGCCGCCACGAACCGTCCGACTGTTTCTGAGAGAGTACGGATCCAATATGGCGATGCATCCGCAGCTACTCTTGTGTCTGCATTATTGGAGTACTGAGCGAGCACTTCCGGAGAACTTAACTTCTTTCTGCAGCTCCTTAAGCGGTGTGGTGACTGTGGCTAACTGCGGCATGAACTTGGCAAGATAGTTATAGTTAGTCATGCCCAAGAGACGGCGCACGTCCTCCACACTTTGGGGCTGTGGCAGCTGCTGGATCGCTTTTACCTTGTCTGGATCCGCCTCGATGCCTTTTGCAGAAACTGATTTCACTTTTTGCAAACTCACACTTCCCGTTAAGAGTGAAACCTTCTTTTTGAAACTTTTTAAGCACACAATGTAGTCTCTGGTCGTGCTCCCGTCTGTCCCTGCCGTACACCATCACATCGTCGGCATGACAGATCACACCATCAAAGTCCTCCAGCATCTGTGACATTCTCCTTTGGAAATGTTCAGGTGCTGATGCTATGCCAAAGGGAAGTCTATTGAAATTAAACCTCCCAAAAGGTGTAATGAAAGTTGTGAGAGGCCTTGACTCTGGCGTGAGAGGGATTTGCCAAAATCCAGAACGAGCATCGAGCTTCGTAAACACTTAGCGTCTATTAGCGTCTTTCATCATTGCTAATGTTTGATCCACTGCTGGGAGAATGTTACGTTCCCTTTTTACTTTTACTGTGTTCAGGGGTGTGAGGTCCACACATATTCTGGGGGGCTTCTTTGCCGGCCTAGGAATCACCACAATGCCTGAACACCACTCAGTTGGTTCAGTTACTTTTGAAATAACTCCCATTTCTTCCATTCTGAGCAGCTCTGTTCTAACTGCATCTCTGAGGGGAAGGGGGACACGTCGCGGGGCAGACAGGGCCACGGGTATGGCACCCTGCTCTAGCTCTATGTGATACGGTTCTTTCAGCTTGCCTAAACCCTTAAACACATCGGGGTAAGCTGATCTGAAATCTGTTTCAGTTTCGCTGACTGTGTCTACTCTGTACACCAGTCCTAAAGCCTCACATGCTGGTCTCCTTAACAATGGCTGTACTAGACCTGACACCAGATAGACATCTTGTGACGTAGTGCGCCCTTTTACTACCAACTGCGCCCCAAAGCAGCCTCTAACTTTAAGAGGGTAACTGCCTGGCCCAAGTAGTTTCTTTGTAGGCTTCTGCAGCTTTCCGTCCCTGTCTGGCCTGTACAGTCTTTCTGGAATAGATGTAACATCTGCCTCTGTGTCAAGTTTAAACTCAACATTTTCCCCATTTAACTTGACCTTTTGAACCCAGGGTTCAGACCTGTTTGTTTCTATTTCCCCTAAGAACACAAGAGAGAGAAAGAGAGAGGGAAAGAGAGAGGGAGAGGGAAAGATAGAGGAAGAGTGAGAGAAAGAGAGAGGAAGAGAGAGAGAAAGAGAGAGGAAGAGAGAGGGAAAGAGAGAGGAAGAGAGAGGGAAAGATAGAGGAAGAGAGAGAGAAAAAGAGAGGGAATAAGAGAGAGAAAGAGAGAGGAAGAGAGAGAGGGAAAGAGAGAGGAAGAGAGAGAAGGAAAGAGAGAGGGAAAGAGAGAGGGAAAGAGAGAGGGAAAGATAGAGGAAGAGAGAGAAGGAAAGAGAGAGAGAAAGAGAGAGGGAAAGAGAGAGGAAGAGAGAGAGGGAAAGAGAGAGAGAAAGAGATAGAAAGAGAGAGAAGGAGAGAGGGAAAGAGAGAGAAAGAGCGAGAGAGAGAGAGAGAGAGGGAAAGAGAGAGAAAGAGAGAGAGAGAGAGCGTGAGGAGGTTGTGATGTACTTGTGCAGACGTCTTGCAGCAGCAGCAGCCCGAACATGTCAGATAAAAACATGTCTGCAGAGTGTGGAGTGGTCTGATCCCTCAGAGTGCAGGGCCCCTGTGGAACTGTGGCCCCTGTGGAACTGTGGCCCCTGTGGAACTGTGGCAGAGTGGTTAGTCTGTCTCCATGTTTGCATTGTGTATTACAGATCTCTCATCTTTAACAGACAGAACACATCAACCCTGTAAATCCTGTTGTGTGTTTAAAGCCCTGAATCATCTGAATAATGTAGTAAACGAACATGTTTATCAAAAGACAAAAGTTTATTTATTTGGGACCTAAATTCCCCAAATCATAAAAAATTAGTTCTTGTTTTTATGAAGAAAAAAAAAAACGTCTGTATTTCAAAAAATATAATATCAGAAACATATAACTTTGATCTGGTATGAAAAAAACAAACTGTGCTTAAACTTTGAGTTTAGCTGATTTCACAGGGACCATAACTGAAGAGAGGCTTTGTACCAGAACAAAGCTCATCTGAACCTGAGACACACAAACAAACAAACAAATACATAAAAGGGACAAACAGCATAAGCCCCTCAGCAGATCTACAGGAGCCGCTATATACATTATACATGATAGTCCTGAAGTTTACACTACAGCAGCCAAAATGTAGAATCCTGATTAAATGGACTTGTTCTCCGGGATCTGTCTGGATCAAGTCACAGAACATTTTAAAGATGGAACTCATCTTGGAGGAAAACGATTTTTAGAACCTGAGTTTGATGAGTTATTGAAATGAAATGCCAAATATGTGTGGAATGTGTCTCCGTCTCTCCACACACACACACACAGACACACACACAGACACACACACAGACACACACACAGACACACACACAGACACAGACGCACACACAGACACACACACAGACACACACACAGACACACACACAGACACACACACAGACACACACACAGACACAGACGCACACACAGACACACACACAGACACACACACAGACACAGACACACACACAGACACACACACAGACACAGACACACACACACACACACACACACACAGACACACACACAGACACACACACACAGACACACACACAGACACAGACACACACACAGACACAGACACACACACAGACACACACACAGACACAGA
Organism: Eucyclogobius newberryi; assembly: GCF_026437365.1. Lineage (NCBI taxonomy): Eukaryota > Metazoa > Chordata > Actinopteri > Gobiiformes > Gobiidae > Eucyclogobius > Eucyclogobius newberryi. Next base: position 4,065,049 of record NW_027315757.1, read on the forward strand.
CACACACACACACACACACACAGACACACACACAGACACAGACACAGACACACACAGACACACACACAGACACACACACACACACACAGACACACACACAGACACAGACACACACACACACACACACACACACAGACACACACACAGACACAGACACAGACACACACACACACACACACACACACACACTCACACACAGACACACACACACACAGACACAGACACACACACAGACACACACACACACACACTCACACACAGACACACACACACACACAGACACAGACACAGACACACACACACACACACACACTCACACACAGACACACACACTCACACACACACACACACACACACACTCACACAGACACACACTCACACACACTCACACACACACACACACACTCACACAGACACACACTCACACACACACACACACACTCACACAAACACACACACACTCACACACACACACACACACACACAAACACACACACACACACACTCACACACACACACACACACTCTCACATAAACACACACACACACTCTCACATGCACACACACACACACACACTCACATGCGCACACACACACACTCACATGCGCACACACACACACACTCTCACATGCACACACACTCGCACACACACACACACACACACTCACACACACACACTCACACACACACTCTCACATGCACACACACTCACATGCGCACACACACTCACATGCGCACACACACACACACTCTCACATGCACACACACTCGCACACACACTCACACACACATGCACACACACACACACACACACACTCACACACACACTCTCACATGCACACACACTCACACACACACACTCTCACATGCACACACACTCACACACACTCACACACACACACACACACACTCTCACATGCACACACACACACTCACACACACACACACACACACACTCTCACATGCACACACACTCACACACACTCACACACACACACACTCTCACATGCACACACATTCACACACACTCACACACACACACAAACACACACACGCACACACACTCACACACAAACACACACACACACACACACACACACACACACAGACACACACACAGACACAGACACACACACAGACACAGACACACACACACACTCTCACATGCACACACTCGCACACACCTGAGGGCTGATGTTTGTATCGTCATGGCAACCCGCTCCCACCAGTCTGACCAGTGCAGCTTGTACTCTGCATTCCACACAGTGCAATATTCATGACACTCATCATGTTCTCACAGGTCACCTCTGACTGCATGCGGAGTGGAAGGTGTGGCATTGTGGGTGAAGTGTAGCTATGAAAGTACATCATCAGTAAATACTTTTGGCTCTGTGATTACTTTTCAGTTACTAAGTAGTACACAGACTTTTGCCTAAAGGCACTGATAGTGTGACCTTTAGGTGTGGGGTTAGCCAGCTGCTTGTCTTTGTGGAGATGTTATTATTTTGTCTGGAATATTCCAAAGTATGGCAATAAAGATATCTGTCTTGCATAGTTTTGATTTTAATCACATTATTAACAGTACCCATAATCCAATGTGTTTACCAACACAAAATTGACTAAGAGCATTGGATTAATAAACTGAAGTGAAGCATATAGATTCTAAAAACATGATATACTCTTTATAGCATATTTGTGTTACCACCTGCACCATTGGCCCAGTATATTACAATTAGAAACAATTTACGGTGTCTCAATTGATGGGCCAGAACATAAAATTACCTGCTACACAGATGATGTTCTACTATATTTCAATTCCTAATGAGATGTATTTCCTTCGTAATAATGATCCAATATCTGGATACAAACTGAATGGGCAAAACATTTGAAATTCTCTCTTACTAGTGACCACTTCTATCCTTTAGAAAGACGTACCCCTTTAAATGGGGAATGGAATCTCTTAAATATGTTGTGTGTGTGTCAACAATCTAACAATCTTAGAGAAAAACTATTCTCCTCTTTTTTCCAATGAAGCAAGAGCTCGAAAAGTGGACTCTGATTCCATAAGTCAGAGCCAACGGATTGAAACTATTAAAATTATTTTTTGCTCAGATTTTCATTTCACCCTGGAGAGACTCAGACACAAAAGCAGGAAAGATGTTTTAGCGAACTTTATTGCAAAGTTTATTTGGCGCTCAGACCCCGGTGGAAGGCGTAGCGATCATGGGCACTCCATGATTTGATTGAATTAGATACCGTCCCCCTGGAGCCTGGAGACTGGTGGTGGTAGATGCGGAGAGAAGGTAGAGAGAATAATAGATGCAGAGGAGGAGCAGGGGAGGTGGTGGGTCGCAGATACGGTTTGAAGCGACTGAGCCATCTGCCTGAGCGCTTGAATGCCACCGCCTGTGCGTTGATTGGAGCGGGGAGGAGTGACTGAGAGCGTTGATTGGGGATGAGGAGCAGGTGCGAGGGCCATGACGCAGACGCCACCTGACCTTTCACCCTCCTTCTTGGCCGGGAAAAACTGCATAACCTCTTTGGGATAAGCGCAGAAACCTGGAAGAGTCCATGGTGAAGTGAGGGATCTGACTCTCACAGACGGACAGGCCACGCCCGCTTGAGTGCGATGATGGCGCTAGGGAGAGGGGTCCTTCCATGGAGGCCGACGCAGATTTAAGTTAGGTCTTCCAGGTGAATTTACGCAGGCTTCATTTCTACTCCAGATTCTCCCAGTTTCAATCGCCAACCGGCGGTTTGATGGGTGAAATAAAACATTTTCAAGATTTGTATGGCAAGGCAAAAAAAACTTGCATCTGGTTCAAAACTCTATCAAAAGAAAGAGGAGCTTCGGGTTTGCCTTGTCTGAAAAAAATACTTTATTTCAGATCAAATCAGAGCGTTTCTGTACTGGTGTGACCCAGAATATGAAGCTCATTGGAAATATTGAGATTATTTTTGTGCCGGGGGTTCCTGCACAGGCGTTTGAACAATCTAGAAGAAGTTAAGAATCCCTGGGTAAAATCTGTGCTTACAACATGGAAGGAGCGAATCAAAACATACAAACTAAACAAAGATAAGAACATCTTAAACTGGTTGGCTTATGACCAACGTTTTGTACCAAATAGTACTGACATGAGATTCAAGGTCTGGATTACAAAGGGTTTAAAACTTTTTCACTAGAATGTTGAAATAATCCTTTGGCTTTGAGAAACAGGACTTTCATAGGTATTTACAAATGAGGCGCTATTATAACCAAGAAATTAAACAAAGTAATGACTATAATACTCCTCTGACTGATTTAAAAAAAATCAGAATCAGAAAAGGTGTATTGCCATTATCAGTGAACAAAATTCACAGGCTTTGGTGATTCGGTGCAACATAAAATAATAATGATAAAAGCAAGATATATCAAATAAGGCATGCAATAAAAAAAAGATAATAATAGATTTAGTATATATACAATTTACAGAGCCTCTTGCCTGAGGGGAGTGGCTCAAGTCCCGGGTGAGAAGGGTCAGCAGTGATCCGACCTGTTCATCCCCAAGTCCTGGAGACGTACAGGTCCTGCAGAGATGGAAGTCTGCAGCTGATCACCTTCTCAGCAGAGGGCGCTGTAGTCCTCAGTCATTCCACTTCCAAGGGTCAAACCTCCACTGCTTTTCAAGGAAGGATCTCTTCAGTGTCTGCTCAATGACAAGGTCAGAGGTCAGGCCTGCCCAGGACTGGTTGCTGCGGTGGATCACATGGAAACCCCTGGAAAACCTATCAGATACATCAGGGTGTCTGGTGTCGAGTTGGCACATTTTTTGGAGGTAGAGATACGCTGATTTCAGGTAGTTAGCATTTGTTTAACGCTATTGTAGTTGACTGATCATCTCAATATCAATGTTTTCCAAGACTCAAAAGTCTTGCACCCTACCTCATCCCCCCCCCAAAAAACAAACAAACATCAAGGTGTCTCGAACCGTAGGTCAAACATCGTGATACAAACCAAATTGAGTTTGGTGTACCGTTACAGCTCTAGTAATTTCATAAAAGCATGTATTCATAACTATATAATTATGCCAGTACAATTTAGACAAGCCCAATGAATTCATAGACCCAGAAAACATAGGGTTAGACAAAATAGTATGTTTAAGGACTTCCTGCCCATCTTGGACGCCATGTTGAAAATTACACCTTTCTAGAGGTCAAACTTTGGTAAACTTTTAGTATGTTACTAAGGACACCTAATACTACAAGAAATAACTGAGAAACCTTTTGTTAGAATTTTTTTGGGGTTAGGTATTTTTTTTTCATATATGCAGCCGCCTAGTTTGAATCAGATCCACTGGCCCATAGGTTGGCGGTGTGATCGCAGCTGCCTCAGGTCAATACTGCCGTCGTGTCCTTGGGCTATACCGTTAACCCGATTCACCCCCAGTGTCTGAACAGACCTGGTGTGTGATTGTGTGTGTGATGGGTTAGAATGGGTCAAGTGCTTCCAGTACCTTGATGGTAGAAAAGCGCTGTATAAATGTGACCATTGACCACGCGGGTCATGAACCGGACCAGGGTCAGTTTACCCGGCTAAACATGGATCGGCCTCCTGCTGGTGCCAGAGTCACGACTAAACATGGACCGGCCTCCTGCTGGTGCCATAGTCAGGACTAAACATGGACCGGCCTCCTGCTGGTGCCATAGTCACGACTAAACATGGACCGGCCTCCTGCTGGTGCCATAGTCACGACTAAACATGGACCGGCCTCCTGCTGGTGCCAGAGTCACGACTAAACATGGACCGGCCTCCTGCTGGTGCCAGAGTCAGGACTAAACATGGACCGGCCTCCTGCTGGTGCCAGAGTCAGGACTAAACATGGACAGTCCTCCTGCTGGTGCCAGAGTCACCACTAAACATGGACCGGCCTCCTGCTGGTGCCAGAGTCAAGATTAAACTTGTACCGGCCTCGTGCTGGTGCCAGAGTCAGACTCAACATGGACCGGCCTCCTATTGGTGCCAGAGTCAGACTCAACATGGACCGGCCTCCTGCTGGTGCCAGAGTCAAGATTAAACTTGTACCGGCCTCCTGCTGGTGATAGAGTCATGACTAAACATGGACCGGCCTCCTGCTGGTGCCATAGTCACAAATAAACATGGACCGGCCTCCTGCTGGTGCCAGAGTCACTACTAAACATGGACCGCCCTCCTGCTGTTGCCAGAGTCAGAACTAAACATGGACCGCCCTCCTGCTGGTGCCAGAGTCAAGACTAAACATGGACCGGCCTCCTGCTGGTGATAGAGTCACGACTAAACATGGACCGGCCTCCTGCTGGTGCCAGAGTCACGACTAAACATGGACCGGCCTCCTGCTGGTGCCAGAGTCAGGACTAAACATGGACCGGCCTCCTGCTGGTGCCAGAGTCAGGACTAAACATGGACCGTCCTCCTGCTGGTGCCAGAGTCACCACTAAACATGGACCGGCCTCCTTCTGTGCCAGAGTCAAGATTAAACTTGTACCGGCCTCGTGCTGGTGCCAGAGTCAGACTCAACATGGACCGGCCTCCTATTGGTGCCAGAGTCAGACTCAACATGGACCGGCCTCCTGCTGGTGCCAGAGTCAAGATTAAACTTGTACCGGCCTCCTGCTGGTGATAGAGTCATGACTAAACATGGAACGGACTCCTGCTGTTGCCAGAGTCCGAACTAAACATGGACCGGCCTCCTGCTGGTGCCATAGTCACAAATAAACATGGACCGGCCTCCTGCTGGTGCCAGAGTCACTACTAAACATGGACCGCCCTCCTGCTGTTGCCAGAGTCAGAACTAAACATGGACCGCCCTCCTGCTGGTGCCAGAGTCAAGACTAAACATGGACCGGCCTCCTGCTGGTGCCAGAGTCTGGACTAAACTTGGACCGGCCTCCTGCTGGTGCCAGAGTCATGACTAAACATGGACCGGCCTCCTGCTGTTGCCAGAGTCATGACTAAACATGGAATGCCCTCCTGCTGGTGCCAGAGTCACGACTGAACATGAATCTGCCTCTTGCTGGTGCCAGAGTCATGACTAAACATGGACCGCCCTCCTGCTGGTGCCAGAGTCACGACTAAACATGGACCGGCCTCCTGCTGGTGCCAGAGTCAGGACTAAACATTAACCGGCGTCATGCTGGTGCCAGAGTCACGACTAAACATGGACCGCGCTCCTGCTGGTGCCAGAGTCACTACTAAACATGGACCGCCCTCCTGCTGTTGCCAGAGTCACTACTAAACATGGACCGCCCTCCTGCTGGTGCCAGAGTCAAGACTAAACATGGACCGCGCTCCTGCTGGTGCCAGAGTCACTACTAAACATGGACCGCCCTCCTGCTGTTGCCAGAGTCACTACTAAACATGGACCGCCCTCCTGCTGGTGCCAGAGTCACTACTAAACATGGACCGCCCTCCTGCTGTTGCCAGAGTCAGAACTAAACATGGACCGCCCTCCTGCTGGTGCCAGAGTCAAGACTAAACATGGACCGGCCTCCTGCTGGTGATAGAGTCACGACTAAACATGGACCGGCCTCCTGCTGGTGCCAGAGTCACAACTAAACATGGACCGGCCTCCTGCTGGTGCCAGAGTCAGGACTAAACATGGACCGGCCTCCTGCTGGTGCCAGAGTCAGGACTAAACTTGGACCGGCCTCCTGCTGGTGCCAGAGTCATGACTAAACATGGAATGCCCTCCTGCTGGTGCCAGAGTCACGACTGAACATGAATCTGCATCTTGCTGGTGCCAGAGTCACGACTAAACATGGACCGGCCTCCTGCTGGTGCCATAGTCAGAACTAAACATGGACAGGCCTCCTGCTGGTGCCATAGTCACAAATAAACATGGACCGCCGTCCTGCTGGTGCCAGAGTCACGACTAAACATGGACCGGCCTCCTGCTGAAGCCAGAGTCAGGACTAAACATGGACCGGCCTCCTGCTGTTGCCAGAGTCAAGACTAAACATGGAATGCCCTCCTGCTGGTGCCAGAGTCACGACTGAACATGAATCTGCCTCTTGCTGGTGCCAGAGTCATGACTAAACATGGACCGGCCTCCTGCTGGTGCCATAGTCACGACTAAACATGGACCGGCCTCCTGCTGGTGCCAGAGTCAGGACTAAACTTGGACCGGCCTCCTGCTGGTGCCAGAGTCAGGACTAAACATGGACCGCGCTCCTGCTGGTGCAAGTGTCACGACTAAACATTAACTGGCATCCTGCTGGTGCCAGAGTCAGGACTAAACATGGACCGGCCTCCTGCTGGTGCCATAGTCACAAATTAACATGGACCGCCGTCCTGCTGGTGCCAGAGTCACGACTAAACATGGACCGGCCTCCTGCTGGTGCCAGAGTCATGACTAAACTTGGACCGGCCTCCTGCTGATGCCAGAGTCATGACTAAACATGGACCGGCCTCCTGCTGGTGCCAGAGTCAGGACTAAACATGGACCGGCTTCCTGCTGGTGCCAGAGCCAGGACTAAACTTGGACCGGCCTCCTGCTGGTGCCAGAGTCACGACTAAACATGGACCGGCCTCATGCTCGTGCCAGAGTCAGGACTAAACTTGGACCGGCCTCCTGCTGGTGCCAGAGTCACGACTAAACATGGGCCGGACTCCTGCTGGTGCCAGAGTCAGGACTAAACATGGACTGGCCTCCTGCTGGTGCCAGTGTCACGACTAAACATGGACCGGCCTCCTACTGGTGCCAGAGTCACGACTAAACATGTTCCGACCTCCTGCTGGTGCCAGAGTCATGACTGAACATGAACCTGCCTCCTGCTGGTGACAGAGTCATGACTAAACATGGACCGGCCTCCTGCTGGTGCCATAGTCAGAATTAAACATGGACTGGCCTCCTGCTGTGCCAGAGTCACGACTAAACATGGATTGGCCTCCTGCTGGTGCTAGAGTCATGACTAAACATGGACCGCCCTCATGCTGGTGCTAGAGTCACGACCAAACATGGACCGCCCTCCACTGGTGCCAGAGTCATGACCAAACATGGACCGCTCTCCTGCTGGTGCCAGAGTCACGACAAAACATGGATCGACGTCTTGCCGGTGCCAGTGTCAGGACTAAACTTGGACTGTCCTCCTGCTGTTGCCAAAGTCACGACTAAACATAGACCGCTCTCCTGCTGGTGCCAGAGTCAGGACTAAACATGGAGCGGCCTCCTGCTGGTGCCAGAGTCACGACTAAACATGGAGCGGCCTCCTGCTGGTGCCAGAGTCAGGACTAAACATAGAGCGGCCTCCTGCTGGAGCCAAAGTCAGGACTAAACATGGACCGGCCTCCTGCTGGTGCCAGAGTCACGACTAAACATGGAACGGCCTCCTGCTGGTGCCAGAGTCATGACTAAACATAGACCGCCCTCCTGCTGGTGCCAGAGTCAAGATTAAACATGGATCAGCGTCTTGCTGGTGCCAGAGTCACGACTAAACATGGACCGGCCTCCTACTGGTGCCAGAGTCACGACTAAACAGTGACTGGCCCCCTGCAGGTGCCAGAGTCACGACTAAACATGGATCGTTCTCCTGCTGGTGCCAGAGTCACGACTAAACATGGACCGGCCTCCTGCTGGTGCCATAGTCATAACTAAACATGGACCGGCCTCCTGCTGGTGCCAGAGTCACGAATAAACATGGACCGCGCTCCTGCTGGTGCCAGAGTCACGACTGAACATGAATCTGCATCTTGCTGGTGCCAGAGTCACGACTAAACATGGACCGGCCTCCTGCTGGTGCCATAGTCAGAACTAAACATGGACAGGCCTCCTGCTGGTGCCATAGTCACAAATAAACATGGACCGCCGTCCTGCTGGTGCCAGAGTCACGACTAAACATGGACCGGCCTCCTGCTGAAGCCAGAGTCAGGACTGAACATGGACCGGCCTCCTGCTGTTGCCAGAGTCAAGACTAAACATGGAATGCCCTCCTGCTGGTGCCAGAGTCACGACTGAACATGAATCTGCCTCTTGCTGGTGCCAGAGTCATGACTAAACATGGACCGGCCTCCTGCTGGTGCCATAGTCACGACTAAACATGGACCGGCCTCCTGCTGGTGCCAGAGTCAGGACTAAACTTGGACCGGCCTCCTGCTGGTGCCAGAGTCAGGACTAAACATGGACCGCGCTCCTGCTGGTGCAAGTGTCACGACTAAACATTAACTGGCATCCTGCTGGTGCCAGAGTCAGGACTAAACATGGACCGGCCTCCTGCTGGTGCCATAGTCACAAATTAACATGGACCGCCGTCCTGCTGGTGCCAGAGTCACGACTAAACATGGACCGGCCTCCTGCTGGTGCCAGAGTCATGACTAAACTTGGACCGGCCTCCTGCTGATGCCAGAGTCATGACTAAACATGGACCGGCCTCCTGCTGGTGCCAGAGTCAGGACTAAACATGGACCGGCTTCCTGCTGGTGCCAGAGCCAGGACTAAACTTGGACCGGCCTCCTGCTGGTGCCAGAGTCACGACTAAACATGGACCGGCCTCATGCTCGTGCCAGAGTCAGGACTAAACTTGGACCGGCCTCCTGCTGGTGCCAGAGTCACGACTAAACATGGGCCGGACTCCTGCTGGTGCCAGAGTCAGGACTAAACATGGACTGGCCTCCTGCTGGTGCCAGTGTCACGACTAAACATGGACCGGCCTCCTACTGGTGCCAGAGTCACGACTAAACATGTTCCGACCTCCTGCTGGTGCCAGAGTCATGACTGAACATGAACCTGCCTCCTGCTGGTGACAGAGTCATGACTAAACATGGACCGGCCTCCTGCTGGTGCCATAGTCAGAATTAAACATGGACTGGCCTCCTGCTGTGCCAGAGTCACGACTAAACATGGATTGGCCTCCTGCTGGTGCTAGAGTCATGACTAAACATGGACCGCCCTCATGCTGGTGCTAGAGTCACGACCAAACATGGACCGCCCTCCACTGGTGCCAGAGTCATGACCAAACATGGACCGCTCTCCTGCTGGTGCCAGAGTCACGACAAAACATGGATCGACGTCTTGCCGGTGCCAGTGTCAGGACTAAACTTGGACTGTCCTCCTGCTGTTGCCAAAGTCACGACTAAACATAGACCGCTCTCCTGCTGGTGCCAGAGTCAGGACTAAACATGGAGCGGCCTCCTGCTGGTGCCAGAGTCACGACTAAACATGGAGCGGCCTCCTGCTGGTGCCAGAGTCAGGACTAAACATAGAGCGGCCTCCTGCTGGAGCCAAAGTCAGGACTAAACATGGACCGGCCTCCTGCTGGTGCCAGAGTCACGACTAAACATGGAACGGCCTCCTGCTGGTGCCAGAGTCATGACTAAACATAGACCGCCCTCCTGCTGGTGCCAGAGTCAAGATTAAACATGGATCAGCGTCTTGCTGGTGCCAGAGTCACGACTAAACATGGACCGGCCTCCTACTGGTGCCAGAGTCACGACTAAACAGTGACTGGCCCCCTGCAGGTGCCAGAGTCACGACTAAACATGGATCGTTCTCCTGCTGGTGCCAGAGTCACGACTAAACATGTACCGGCCTCCTGCTGGTGCCATAGTCATAACTAAACATGGACCGGCCTCCTGCTGGTGCCAGAGTCACGAATAAACATGGACCGCGCTCCTGCTGGTGCCAGAGTCACGACTTAAAGTTAATTGCCCTCCTGCTGGTGCCAGAGTCAGGACTAAACTTGGACTGTCCTCCTGCTGTTGCCAAAGTCACGACTAAACATAGACCGCTCTCCTGCAGGTGCCAGAGTCAGGACTAAACATGGAGCGGCCTCCTGCTGGTGCCAGAGTCACGACTAAACTTGGACCGGCCTCCTGCCTGTGCCAGAGTCACAACAAAACATGGATCGGCGTCTTGCCGGTGCTAAAGTCACGACTAAACATGGACCGGCCTCCTGCTGTGCCAGAGTCACGACTAAACATGCACTGGCCTCATGCTTGTGCCAGAGTCAGGACTAAACTTGAACCGGACTCCTGCTGGTGCCAGAGTCATGACTAAACACGGATTGGCCTCCTGCTGGTACCAGAGTCATGACTAAACATGGACCTGCATCCTGCTGGTGCTAGAGTCATGACTAAACATGGACCGCCCTCATGCTGGTGCCAGAGTCATGACCAAACATGGACCGCTCTCCTGCTGGTTCCAGAGTCACGACAAAACATGGATCGACGTCTTGCCGTTGCCAGTGTCAGGACTAAACTTGGACTGTCCTCCTGCTGTTGCCAAAGTCACGACTAAACATAGACCGCTCTCCTGCTGGTGCCAGAGTCAAGATTAAACATGGATCAGCGTCTTGCTGGTGCCAGAGTCACAACTAAACATGGACCGGCCTCCTACTGGTGCCAGAGTCACGACTAAACAGTGACTGGCCCCCTGCTGGTGCCAGAGTCACGACTAAACATGGATCGTTCTCCTGCTGTTGCCAGAGTCACGACTAAACATGGACCGGCCTCCTGCTTGTGCCATAGTCAGAACTAAACATGGACCGGCCTCCTGCTGGTGCCAGAGTCACGAATAAACATGGACCGCGCTCCTGCCGGCGCTAAAGTCACGACTAAACATGGACTGGCCTCCTGCTGGTGCCAGAGTCACGAATAAACATGGACCGCGCTCCTGCCGGTGCTAAAGTCACGACTAAACATGGACCGGCCTCCTGCTTGTGCCAGAGTCACCACTAAACATGGACCGCCCTCCTTCTGTGCCAGAGTCAAGATTAAACTTGTACCGGCCTCGTGCTGGTGCCAGAGTCAGACTCAACATGGACCGGCCTCCTATTGGTGCCAGAGTCAGACTCAACATGGACCGGCCTCCTGCTGGTGCCAGAGTCAAGATTAAACTTGTACCGGCCTCCTGCTGGTGATAGAGTCATGACTAAACATGGAACGGACTCCTGCTGTTGCCAGAGTCAGAACTAAACATGGACCGGCCTCCTGCTGGTGCCATAGTCACAAATAAACATGGTCCGGCCTCCTGCTGGTGCCAGAGTCACGACTGAACATGAATCTGCCTCTTGCTGGTGCCAGAGTCATGACTAAACATGGACCGCCCTCCTGCTGGTGCCAGAGTCAAGAATAAACATGGATCGGCGTCTTGCTGGTGCCGGAGTCACGACTAAACATGGACCGGCCTCATGCTCGTGCCAGAGTCAGGACTAAACTTGGACCGGCCTCCTGCTGGTGCCACAGTCACGACTAAACATGGGCCGGACTCCTGCTGGTGCCAGAGTCAGGACTAAACATGGACTGGCCTCCTGCTGGTGCCAGTGTCACGACTAAACATGGACCGGCCTCCTACTGGTGCCAGAGTCACGACTAAACATGTTCCGACCTCCTGCTGGTGCCAGAGTCATGACTGAACATAAACCTGCCTCCTGCTGGTGACAGAGTCATGACTAAACATGGACCGGCCTCCTGCTGGTGCCATAGTCAGAATTAAACATGGACTGGCCTCCTGCTGTGCCAGAGTCACGACTAAACATGGACTGGCCTAATGCTTGTGCCAGAGTCAGGACTAAACTTGGACCGGACTCCTGCTGGTGCCAGAGTCATGACTAAACACGGATTGGCCTCCTGCTGGTGCTAGAGTCATGACTAAACATGGACCGCCCTCATGCTGGTGCTAGAGTCACGACCAAACATGGACCGCCCTCCACTGGTGCCAGAGTCATGACCGAACATGGACCGCTCTCCTGCTGGTGCCAGAGTCACGACAAAACATGGATCGACGTCTTGCCGGTGCCAGTGTCAGGACTAAACTTGGACTGTCCTCCTGCTGTTGCCAAAGTCACGACTAAACATAGACCGCTCTCCTGCTGGTGCCAGAGTCAAGATTAAACATGGATCAGCGTCTTGCTGGTGCCAGAGTCACAACTAAACATGGACCGGCCTCCTACTGGTGCCAGAGTCACGACTAAACAGTGACTGGCCCCCTGCTGGTGCCAGAGTCACGACTAAACATGGATCGTTCTCCTGCTGTTGCCAGAGTCACGACTAAACATGGACCGGCCTCCTGCTTGTGCCATAGTCAGAACTAAACATGGACCGGCCTCCTGCTGGTGCCAGAGTCACGAATAAACATGGACCGCGCTCCTGCCGGCGCTAAAGTCACGACTAAACATGGACCGGCCTCCTGCTGGTGCCAGAGTCACGAATAAACATGGACCGGCCTCCTGCTGATGCCAGAGTCAGGACTAAACATGGAGCGACCTCCTGCTGGTGCCAGAGTCACGATTAAACATGGAGCGGCCTCCTGCTGTTGCCAGAGTCACGACTAAACATGGAGCGGCCTCCTGCTGGTGCCAGAGTCAGGACTAAACATGGAGCGGCCTCCTGCTGGTGCCAGAGTCAGGACTAAACATGGACCGGCCTCCTGCTGGTGCCAGAGTCAGGACTAAACATGGAGCGGCCTCCTGCTGGTTCCAGAGTCAGGACTAAACAATGCTCTGGTCTTGATGAACGGGCCTCTCTTGATTTGCACAGGAAAGACTGGCAACACTTTTATTCACCCAATAGAAAATATGAATACATGAAAAAGTCTAGGACTTTCATATTCTGTACGGTTGTCATGACGATGATGATGTCACGATCAGAATATGAAAGTCCTCGCAACATATGACCTGCAGCATCATGTGACCTGCAGCATCATGTGACCTGCAGCAACATGTGACCTGCAGCATCATGTGACCTGCAGCAACATGTGACCTGCAGCATCATGTGACCTGCAGCAACATGTGACCTGCAGCATCATGTGACCTGCAGCAACATGTGACCTGCAGCATCATGTGACCTGCAGCAACATGTGACCTACAGCAACATGTGACCTGCAGCATCATGTGACCTCATCAACATGTGACCCACAGCATCATGTGACCCGCAGCAACATGTGACCTGCAGTAACATGTGACCTGCAGCAACATGTGACCTGCAGCAACATGTGACCTGCAATAACATGTGACCTGCAGCAACATGTGACCTGCAGCAACATGTGACCTGCAGCAACATGTGACCTGCAGCATCATGTGACCTGCAGCAACATGTGACCTGCAGCATCATGTGACCTGCAGCAACATGTGACCTGCAGCAACATGTGACCTGCAGCAACATGTGACCTGCAGCATCATGTGACTTGCAGCAACATGTGACCTGCAGCAACATGTGACCTGCAGCATCATGTGACCTGCAGTATCATGTGACCTGCAGCATCATGTGACCTGCAGCATCACGTGACCTGCAGCATCATGTGACCTGCAGCAACATGTGACCTGCAGCAACATGTGACCTGCCGCAACATGTGACCTGCAGCATCATGTGACCTGCAGTATCATGTGACCTGCAGCAACATGTGACCTGCAGCAACATGTGACCTGCAGTAACATTTGACCTGCAGCAACATGTGACCTACAGCAACATGTGACCTGCCGCAACATGTGACTTGCAGCATCATGTGACCTGCAGCAACATGTGACCCGCAGCAACATGTGACCTGCAGTAACATGTGACCTGCAGCAACATGTGACCTGCAGCAACATGTGACCTGCAGCATCATGTGACCTGCAGCAACATGTGACCTGCAGCAACATGTGACCTGCAATAACATGTGACCTGCAGCAACATGTGACCTGCAGCAACATGTGACCTGCAGCAACATGTGACCTGCAGCATCATGTGACCTGCAGCAACATGTGACCTGCAGTATCATGTGACCTGCAGCAACATGTGACCTGCAGCAACATGTGACCTGCAGTAACATGTGACCTGCAGCAACATGTGACCTACAGCAACATGTGACCTGCAGCAACATGTGACCTGCAGCATCATGTGACCTGCAGCAACATGTGACCTGCAGCATCATGTGACCTGCAGCAACATGTGACCTGCAGCAACATGTGACCTGCAGCAACATGTGACCTGCAGCATCATGTGACCTGCAGCAACATGTGACCTGCAGCAACATGTGATCTGCAGCAACATGTGATCTGCAGCATCATGTGACCTGCAGCATCATGTGACCTGCAGCAACATGTGACCTGCAGCATCACGTGACCTGCAGCATCACGTGACCTGCAGCAACACGTGACCTGCAGCAACATGTGACCTGCAGCATCACGTGACCTGCAGCAACACGTGACCTGCAGCAACATGTGACCTGCAGCATCATGTGACCTGCAGCATCACGTGACCTGCAGCATCATGTGACCTGCAGCATCATGTGACCTGCAGCATCACGTGACCTGCAGCATCATGTTACCTGCAGCATCATGTGACCTGCAGCATCACGTGACCTGCAGCATCACGTGACCTGCAGCAACATGTGACCTGCAGCAACATGTGACCTGCAGCAACATGTGACCTGCAGCAACATGTGACCTGCAGCATCACGTGACCTGCAGCAACATGTGACCTGCAGCAACATGTGACCTGCAGCATCATGTGACCTGCAGCAACATGTGACCTGCAGCATCATGTGACCTGCAGTATCACGTGACCTTTAGCATCACATGACCTGCAGCAGCACGTGACCTGCAGCAACATGTGACCTGCAGCAACATGTGACCTGCAGCAACATGTGACCTGCAGCATCATGTGACCTGCAGTATCACGTGACCTGCAGCAACATGTGACCTGCAGCATCATGTGACCTGCAGCAACATGTGACCTACAGCAACATGTGACCTGCAGTATCACGTGACCTGCAGCAACATGTGACCTGCAGCAACATGTGACCTGCAGCATCATGTGACCTGCAGCAACATGTGACCTGCAGCATCACGTGACCTGCAGCAACATGTGACCTGCAGCAACATGTGACCTGCAGCATCATGTGACCTGCAGCAACATGTGACCTGCAGCATCATGTGACCTGCAGCAACATGTGACCTGCAGCAACATGTGACCTGCAGCATCATGTGACCTGCAGCAACATGTGACCTGCAGTATCACGTGACCTGCAGCAACATGTGACCTGCAGCAACATGTGACCTGCAGCATCATGTGACCTGCAGCAACATGTGACCTGCAGCAGCACGTGACCTGCAGCAACATGTGACCTGCAGCAACATGTGACCTGCAGCAACATGTGACCTGCAGTATCATGTGACCTGCAGCATCATGTGACCTGCAGTATCATGTGACCTTTAGCATCACGTGACCTGCAGCAGCACGTGACCTCAGACAGAGCTGTTATTATTTGAATATTAATACATCTACATTAGACAAATTTCTCTCTCTTTTTTTCTCCTTTTTTCCCTTTACATTTCAAAACAAAGGGTTACATCACCGCCAGACTTTAGTCTTTAAACTTTAAACTTTATTCTTTAAACTTTATTTATTAAACTTTAGTCTTTAGACTTCTTTAAACTTCATTATTTAACTTTATTCTTCAGACTTTTGAATTAGCCCCTCCCCCACACATCTCTCAGTGACCAATGGCAGTACAGTGGCCATGATGATGTCATAAGGCAACTCCACAAAGCCACGCCCACATTGCTCCTGGACAGTTGGTTCAGATTCAATCTCAACATTGTTTCACTGTTTAGAGCGATGGAAGTGAGCGAAATGCTGCGTTTTGGCGGCTGCGAGCGACATTTACAGGTCTGTGAAGGACGTTTTAGGAACATTTCATTGATGTTTTGGGTTTTTTTGTTGAGTAGCTAAAGTTGTAGTGTACTTAAGTAAGAGTGTTGTTACTTTAAAATGTGTTATGCAAGTACAGGTTCAAAAATACTGATCCAAACATGAGAATAAGTACGAGTAAAAGGTATTTTCTGTGTGATTGAAGCAGGTAAAAGAGCATTTACTGGGACTAAACCAGGTCTAAACCAGGTCTAAACCAGGTCTAAACCAGGACTAAACCAGGACTAAACCAGGACTAAACCAGGTCTAAACCAGGTCTAACCAGGACTAAACCAGATTAAATCAGGACTAAACCAGGACTAAACCAGGATTAAACCAGGTCTAAACCAGGTCTAAACCAGGTCTAAACCAGGACTAAACCAGGACTAAACCAGATCTTAACCAGGTCTAAACCAGGTCTAACCAGGTCTAAACCAGGTCTAAACCAGGTCTAAACCAGGACTAAACCAGGACTAAACCAGGACTAAACCAGGATTAAACCAGGTCTGAAGCAGATCTTAACCAGGTCTAAACCAGGTCTAACCAGGTCTAAACCAGGTCTAAACCAGGTCTAAACCAGGACTAAACCAGGACTAAACCAGGACTAAACCAGATCTTAACCAGGTCTAAACCAGGACTAAACCAGGATTAAACCAGGTCTGAACCAGATCTAAACCAGGTCTAAACCAGGTCTAACCAGGACTAAACCAGATTAAATCAGGACTAAACCAGGACTAAACCAGGATTAAACCAGGTCTAAACCAGGTCTGAACCAGATCTAAACCAGGTCTAAACCAGGTCTAAACCAGGTCTAAACCAGATTAAATCAGGACTAAACCAGGATTAAACCAGGTCTAAACCAGGTCTAAACATGGTCTGAACCAGATCTAAACCAGGTCTAAACCAGGACTAAACCAGATCTAAACCAGGACTAAACCAGATTAAATCAGGACTAAACCAGGACTAAACCAGGATTAAACCAGGTCTAAACCAGGTCTGAACCAGATCTAAACCAGGTCTAAACCAGGTCTAAACCAGGTCTAAACCAGATTAAACCAGGACTAAACCAGGATTAAACCAGGTCTAAACCAGGTCTGAACCAGATCTAAACCAGGACTAAACCAGGACTAAACCAGGTCTAAACCAGGACTAAACCAGGACTAAACCAGGACTAAACCAGGACTGAACCAGATCTGAACCAGGACTAAACCAGGACTAAACCAGGTCTAAACCAGGTCTGAACCAGATCTAAACCAGGTCTAAACCAGGTCTAAACCAGGACTAAACCAGGTCTAAACCAGGACTAAACCAGGACTAAACCAGGACTAAACCAGGACTGAACCAGATCTGAACCAGGACTAAACCAGGACTAAACCAGGACTGACACCAGTAAATCAGCCTAAATTAGAAGTAAAACAAATACTGCTCTTGTGCTCTTGGGCAGGACACCTCATTGTGACTGTTAGAAGTGTTTTCATGATAATAATGTCGACTTTTGTTCTGTGATTTCATCTCAGACTTTCCGCTGAAGTACAAGAAGCACAAGAAGATGGAGAAGGAGGATTTGGGAGTGTGTTTGCTGGAGTCCGGATCTCAGACCAACAACCTGTGAGTACTAACTGTCTACAACAAACTAGTCCTGTTGAAAGGGAAACAAGTCTGACTACAAAACATCTCCATGGAAACAGTCAGGCTGACACTTTACAAGGAAATGGACATAGTGCACCTTTTTGAATTCAGAATATTCATTGATTTAGTCAGATATTACTTTTTAACTTGATTACATCTGACTGCTTTAATTTGTATTTTTTCCCCCCTTAAATTAAGTGCATTAAAAGCAGTCTGACTGAAACATCTGCTTCAAAAACAATGACAAAAATTCAAAAATTTAATAAAAAATGATGCCTAAGAATAACAATTTGTTGATTTATTATAAATACAATTGCAAATATTTCAAGTAGATTTTCAGTTGTATTTGACGTTCTTCTTTCTGATTTCCAGGTGGCCATTAAATACCTCAAAAAATGGGATGTGGACTTTGTTTCAGTGGCAAGTGATTTGATTTCTTTTTTGCTGTTACGTTTGCCAGAATTTTTACTTTTAAAATCAAGCTTGATTTACACATTTTAAACATGTCCAGGACCAAACACTGAAACATGAACTTATAAATGAATACAAACACATTTCAGAAATCATTTAGTCAAAACTACAAGGTTTGCACTTTTTGTTCTTCTACACAGCAAGAGGCCAGGGCATCGTGGTGTCTGCCGAGACATTTATAGCACTTTTAAAACTTCAATGATTATGTTGGGTTTTTTCTTGCTGCTCTTTCTGATTGTGTACTCAGGTTTATCTTGCATATTCTACCTTTAGAACATGAACAATGACGTGTACGATGTCCCCGTGGAGGTCCTCATGCTGACCAAAGCCGCCCCCGATCGGGAGTCGGTCGGGCTGGACCCTGCAGTGTCTCTCCTGGACTGATTCAGCCTGGACCAGGGCCACATCGTTCTGGTCATGGAACGACCAAATCCCTCTGAAGATGTTTACCACTACGTTCTGAAAAATGGACCGCTGTCTGAAAAGCAAGCAAAGGTACGCTCACACGCAAATGTTGACCTTAAAAGGGGCGTGTGTCACTTTTGTGGAGGGCGGCTGTCCAGATGTTGTGGCATTGCCTTGAATGCTCCGCACTATGGCATTGAACTGATCTACCTTCTGTTTATTTCATTAGAAAATTAAGTGTTTTTTTGTTTGAAAAACTTCAATATTGCAAATATTGATTATGTTTTTTCACGCTTCTACTGGTGGTAAACTCGAGGTCCTCTGCAATTTTTGTTTGTTTAATTTAGAATTATTTTAGTCTAATTTTGTGTTACCATCCACCTGCGCGCCGACAAGCATTTTCCATATCTCAAATATTCTCTTACATCATCACTTTTATTTCCGTGGTCAATACCAGCAAGTTATACATCATTTTAAAGCTTATTTTCTCAACAAAACGAATATGTCATTGATTTACATTGAATAATATGCCCCAAGAAGCAATTGCCAATAGTTTGTAAGAAAGTCTTAACTTTTACAAACGCATGTCCTGTTTGCTGTTAATGACGGACGAAACAGCTTTAATTCTGTACATTCTTGTACTCAGTCTGTCCGTAAGGAACCATTGAAAAACAATATCCACTTGTATTTTTCCTGAAGTTATCCGATTTCGAGATATTATCAAGTAAACAAACTTTTCTTCGTTTCTCGCCGGACGAGAATGCGCTTGTCCGGCGCATTTCTCCGTCCATAACAAATGACCTGTTTGACCTATAAGATGGTGTTTGGCATCGATCTCTTCCTCAGACTGTTACCTACAGAATGAGACCATCCACGAATTTTTTCTGTCACCGGGTTTGTTTGCTACAGCCTCCGGAGGAAAAAAATGCGGCGGTTCTGACGCGCGAAACTAACGTGTTTGTAGCCAAATAGCTAACGTCAGCAGTGACTTAGCGGACTTTGATTGACATATTATTCTAGCCAATAAAAATAGCTCTCGAATGAGGGGCTGGACTTAGAACTTATCCACACAGAATCCTCTGTAATTCTCCTGCGTAAGGCTGTAAAGAGGAGGAGAGGAGGAAGAGGGGACTAGAATTTGCGCATAACGTTTTCTGATTTTATTAGCCTTTTGAACGCGCATTTTTTTTTTTTCACCTTTTATATGGGAAATTCATGGGTAAACTTATATTTACACATTTTCACATTTTCACATTGTTTTTAGCAGTTATAATTGCTATTAGTGGCCTACAAAACATCTAAATGTATGTTTTATGATCATAGAGGAGCTAAAATTGTAATAAAACAGTTTGGCACAGTTGGCACATATTTGGATCATTTGTTCCGAATATACTTTTTGATACAAAAAGGTCAACAGCACCAAAATGCCTGTTCTAGAGATCTGAAACTTTACACAGTTGTTGTCAACAAGATAAACATCATGTACAGTGAACAGCATATGCACACAATGAAGTATGTCATGCTCAGGACCATTACAAATTGACAATATTCAGGCGAGACTAAAAAAGGATGTTTTGTTTATGTTTGGGCCTCTGTAGTGTAAGTTCTGAAGCCCTGACAATGTCATGTGCACATCTGCAGAAACTAGAAGGCCTAAGCTTTCTAATGATGCATCACACCTGCATGTGGAACATAAGATCCTCTTTTAATAAGTAATGCCATTTGGGTATATCCAACCATTGTGCACAGGGCGAAAATAGGTGGGTGGTAACAGGTGAACCCAAAGACGGAAGACACTTGGTTTAGCAGAGTTTAGTTTTTAGTACAGCACAGTCCTGTTTAGATCTAGTGCTTTGTTTGAATATTTTCTTAACTGTTTTTTCTTGATGTGAAAGTTTGAGAACTGCTGATCTAGGTAGAGAAAAAAATCCATTTACGTCACTCTTCTGTACGAATCTTATTTGTAATCTTGCTTAGTTTCTTACTTGTTTCTTTACTCTTCTTGTCCTTGAGGTGATGGTGCAGCAGGTTGTGGAGGCGCTGGTGGATCTTCACACTAAAAGGATTTTCCACAGAGACCTTAAAATGGAAAACCTCCTGGTTCAGAGCATAGCGTCCGGTCCCAGGATCCCAATCATTGACTTTGGTTGTGCTTGTGTGGCCCGACCTGAGCCCTTCACCTCCCAATTTGAAGGTAACATCCCCAACCAACATTGTACTAGTAGTAGTTATTGTATTATCCGTAGTAGTAGACCTAGTTATTGCAGTAGTAGTAATCTCACAGTAGTAGTGGAGTAGTGGTTGGAGGCCTTCTCTGCAATGAATAAACCACCAGAAAGTGTGTAGTAGTAGTAGCAGTAGCAGTAGCAGTAGCAGTAGCAGTAGTAGTAGTAGTAGTAGTAGTATCACAGTAATGTGTTAACTTCTGTTGCCACAAACGGGCCTAAACTGTTATATTTTGGACTGTTTTTGGTGTAAGATGAGATAAGGCTAAAGTAGGTGACACATTTCTTTTGAAAGTTCCTGCTGTCAATGCGTGAACTAAATGTAACTGTTCCTGTTCTTAACCAAACCCCAACCTTATTTACTCATGATGACCCCTTAACTGTCACATCACTACGAATGACCAATCACAGCCGACAGTCCCTCTGGACCTGGGATTCTAGCATTGACCAACAGAGAAGAGTGTTCTGATGAAGTCTTGTCATCTGTGCATCTTTAACATGTTACATCACTGCCTTATACTCGAGTATTTAGAGCAGGAACCCCAGAGAAATAGAGTTTGACAGGATGTAGCGACACGAGCACTGAGCTTTTTACCATCTTCTCATTTGGACTATATCTGGTGTATTTATACCTGTTGTACATAGAAATGATAGTTTTACACCAATCGAGCAGGTATTTGTGCCAAAAACGTTGACAAATCTGTAGAAAATGACATCACACTAGGGACAATCATTCCAGTCAAACTCTAAACATGAATTCAACAAAGTGAATTCCCTTTCGGGGTCGCGGGTGACTGGAGCCTATCCCAGTGACTTCGGGCCTTAGGCGGGGTACAACCTGGACAGTGGCCAACTTGTCGCAGGGCTGACACAGAGACATAGACATTACACTCTCACATTCATTCACTAGGGCCAATTTAGAGTCACCAATTTTACCTAACACATGCATGTACAAACCCACAGTAACACGGGGAGAACATGCAGACCACACCCAGAGAGATCGTGTGATGTTGGTCTGGTCCGGGAATCGAGCCCATGATCTCCTTGGGAGGCAAGAGCGCTAACCGCCTTTGCCACCGATTCATCTTAACTGTGTTTTAGTTCAGTGAGTGGTCTGACCTGTCAGAGTGCTTTCAAATATGTCAAATACATGAGTTTTTTCTATTCCTTAATGTTAAACAGTCTTTTAATCCTACATATGTTCAAATGTTCTAATTCAATGATTCATCAGTTTTAGCTGACATATTAACAAAGCTGTATTTTCCCCTTTATTTCAGGCTCCATACTCTTAGCCCCTCCTGAGTATTTTGAAAGCGACAGCTGCTGCGCTGGTCCTACCTCCGTGTGGCAGGAGGGGGCGCTGCTCCCACCACTTCCAGTTCACAACAGAAACATGAATGTGTGGAATCCTGCTGCTCCGAGGGGCCTGTCCAAAGGTACGAGCAAACATCAGTCACACTAAAGGTGTGGAACCTTTCTACGCTCCAATGTGCCGCCTGTTATTGCCTGGAATGTAGCACTATATTGCATCAAACTACACCACCAAACTAAATGACAGGTCAGATCTGTGGAGTGGCAGATGACAGTAACAGTGCATGTTTTTGAGCAATAAAACCACCTTTTAAATGAGTGGTGTAAAGCTCTACCGTGGAACTTTTCAGGCAAATCAGAATGACAGGTTTTATTGCCATTGCCAGTGAACAGAATTCATAACAACTATAAACTTGCTTTGGCAATAAAGTGCAACATAAAACAATAAATACCAGTAATAGTACAACATATAGACTATGCTCAAATAAGGGCAAAATCAAACATGTGTCCAAGGAACAGACCAGACATATTGGAACATGTAAATCTTAAAATCAAACGATTACTTATGTTACTTATGTTACTTATGTTACTTATGTTACTTATGTTACTTATGATACTTATTCTCACTGTGGGAAGAGCAAGTGTAATATTGATCATACATTGTGTGTGTCTTTTATTTTTATTTCTATTAAAACTACTTTATACGTTTTCTTTTGCAGTGCAGTAACTTCCTCCAGGATTGTCTCACACTGGACCCGAAAGAGAATCAGTTTGGACCAGCTGAGCCACCATCCCTGGTTCAAGCTCTAGAACAAAATCTTAATCTTAATCATTGTATATAAATATAAATAATATATTATTGTATATAGTTCTGTTAATTTACCTTTATATTCCTGATGAATAAACATTTCAACTTGATGTTAGCATTTGGTCTTGTTCCTTCCTCCTGCCCTGGTAGAGCCACTGTAACAGCACCAACACTTTGAGACAAGAACTAGAAGATCCAAAGGACAGAACTTTGAGCCACATCAAAGTCATGTGGTGATCACTGTGAGGGACAAGTCGCTGTGATCCTCATTGGGCCAGGATTTCCACTGTAGAGACTCAGTTGTAGTGATCTGAGTAAGCCCCGCCCACCTTGATCCTCAAAGCAATACAAAGGAAACAATAGGGCTGATCAGAGTAGGCTAATAGGAGTAGGATGAACACACCTGGTGTACACTGACTCCAGTACTGGTGCCGTTCAGGACCCGTGCGGCTTATTTGTAGATTGCCCGTTACACCAATTGCGGTTGCATTTTTGGCAATGACCGGGAAGCTGCGCTGTCCCCGATGTGCCACAGATGGACATCCTGCGGCTTCTTTCCGCAGACCTTCGTGGCTCCCGGACCTGCGGATGCAGTGCTCAGTGGGCAGTGTAACAGCGCGCGTTGATTTTTCAATTGAAATGGATTTAATTCAGTGGTAGAGTGCTCGTCTTCTGATCCGATGTTTGGCGGTTTGAATCAGATCCACTGGCCCATAGGTTGGCGGTGTGATCGCAGCTGCCTCAGGTCAATACTGCCGTCGTGTCCTTGGGCTATACCGTTAACCCGATTCACCCCCAGTGTCTGAACAGACCTGGTGTGTGATTGTGTGTGTGATGGGTTAGAATGGGTCAAGTGCTTCCAGTACCTTGATGGTAGAAAAGCGCTGTATAAATGTGACCATTGACCACGCGGGTCATGAACCGGACCAGGGTCAGTTTACCCGGCTAAACATGGATCGGCCTCCTGCTGGTGCCAGAGTCAGACTCAACATGGACCGGCCTCCTGCTGGTGCCATAGTCAGGACTAGACATGGATCGGCCTCCTGCTGGTGCCATAGTCACGACTAAAGATGGACCGGCCTCCTGCTGGTGCCAGAGTCACGACTAAACATGGACCGGCCTCCTGCTGGTGCCATAGTCATGACTAAACATGGACCGGCCTCCTGCTGGTGCCATAGTCACGACTAAACATGGACCGGCCTCCTGCTGGTGCCATAGTCACGACTAAACATGGACCGGCCTCCTGCTGGTGCCAGAGTCACGACTAAACATGGACCGGCCTCCTGCTGGTGCCAGAGTCAGGACTAAACATGGACCGGCCTCCTGCTGGTGCCAGAGTCAGGACTAAACATGGACCGGCCTCCTGCTGGTGCCAGAGTCAGGACTAAACATGGACCGCCCTCCTGCTGGTTCCAGAGTCAGGACTAAACATTAACCGGCCTCCTGCTGGTGCCAGAGTCAAGACTACCCCACCCCGGTGGTAAACAGCTGAGTGGAGGTGACGTAAGCCACCAGCTGAGAAGCCACAGCGCTGAGGCCCATTCACAAGAACTAAAACGCTTTTAAACCTACACGCTAAGGTAAAAGCACAAATCATGTCTACCGGTCGGAGAATGTCCGTGACCTGGGAAGAGACACTGGGACAGATCGAGGAGAAATTATTGACTTTGCCTGCTTTGGAACTCTATGATCTGTGCACAATGTTGGAAGTAACTGTAAGTGAAGAGGGCAAGAACTTACCCCGCAAAATGAGAAGGATTATCCTCCACAAGCTGGAAGGAGAAGACATCATTTCGCTGGAGGATGAAGGAATGTCTCTGTTGCTTCGAGTTTGTGACCTCATTGACGAACTAAAGACATTAGCTCCCTGTGCTTCTCCAATGCAAGAGCCCCCTCTGCTGGACTTATCAGGTACTGCACCTAACGCTCAAAACGTGCCTAATGTGTCCAACGCTCCAGTTGCTGCCTCTAACTTGAGTTTTCCGGTTTATAATGCAAATTCAGCATTTGTTCACCAGTTTTACAGAAAGGAATTCAAAATTGCAGGGCAAATTGGTGAACCACACCAAAAGGATAAACTTGGCTATACAGTGATCCCTCGTTTATCGCAGGGTTACGTTCCAAGAAGAACACGCGGGAGTCGAAATCCGCGAAGGAGAAACCTTCATTTTTTTACAGTTATTATACAATGAAATACTCCATAAAACATTGAAAGCAAGGAACACAAACTTTTTACAGGCCCAAGCATTTGTTTAACAAATAAAAGTACTGTATAAACGTTTGTACTGTACTCTCACCGCTCTCACCGGTATGTCCCGCAGCTCACACGCGCCGCTCTCACCGGCCTCGCAAACTTCAATTTGGCAAGCGGTTTTACGTACGTGTACATATTAATCCATAACGTTATTGACACACAGGTAGAGAAGACGCGGAGAGACTGTTTAGCCAATCAGAATGCAGAACACAATGCATGATGAAAATCCGCAAAGCAGCGAGTCCGCGAAAAGTGAACCGCGATATAGCGAGGGATCACTGTACTAGTTTGGAGAGGCAGATCCAAAAAGCCCTAAATAAAGAATACAGTGGGGAAGACATTGTGGAGGCTGTAATTCAGGCCATTGTTCCAGGAATAAAATTAAAAAGCTACCTGGAAAGCAGAGTGGACTTGACTCTTTGTGCATTGAGACAAATTCTGAGGACGCACTTTATTGAAAAAGATGCTACCGAACTTTATCATTCTCTCACTAGAGCAGCACAGGACTCCAGGGAGACGCCCATTCAGTTTGTTCTCAGAGTGATGGACTTAAGGCAGCAGATTCTGTTTGCATCTGAAAGGGTTGAAACTGGACTCAAATATAGCCCTGAATTAATAAAAAAAAAAAACAGTTCCTGCAGACTGTCCTTACAGGTCTGATGAATGACACAATCAGGACTGATTTAAAGCCATATTTGCGGGACCCAAAAGTGTCTGATGAGGTGCTACTGGAGAGGGTTACAGATGCATATACTTTGGAAATGGAAAGAAGAAACAAGTTAGCCTCCATCTCCAAGTCACGAGCTTCCAGAGTTTCAGCAGTGGGGGAAGAATTTAACATGGACAGAGGGAGTCCTGACTTGACACTTGCCAACAAAAAGTCCACTGAGCCCCCCAAGCGTGAGACACTTCTGGAAAAAGTAAACCAGGGCAATAAGGCAATCTGTGAGGCTATTGAGCAGCTTTCCACCCAGCTTTCCAGCCTTCACCAAGCCCCAAGACACCCACCAGTAGAGAAGTTCAGCCGACCATATGGCAGAAGAGCCAGGTTCCAGCAGAGACCACCGATCTTCCGGAAATGTCAGCGCTGCCAGACAACGAACCCCGACGGCAAGTGTGACCACTGTTTTAAACGTGGCAATTCTGATCACTGGGCAATTGGCTGTTGTAAAGTTACTTATGCCTCGCTCAATAAGATAAATACCACGGTACATCTTGGTAAACTTTGTGTCCAGTTCAGCCAGGCTGCCCCTCTAACTTGCAAGCAGAGACAAACAGCTAAGCTAGTGGGAAGAAGATGCCTGGTTCAAGCTTCTCTAAATGGTGTGGGCAACTGTGTTATGGGACAGTAGCTCACAAGTGTTAATTGTTGGAGTGGACTGGAAAGCAAAGTACTTGCCGCATGCCCAACTGAGACCAGTGGTGGAGCTCCTCGAAGAAGGTGGGCTTGACCTGTCTGCAGCAAATGGGACAGAAATCCCCTATGAGGGATGGATAGAGGTAGACTTCACCTTGGCTCACAAGGCTGTCCCAGGAGTGAGCGGGCAGTCCATGCTTGTTCCTGTCCTCGTGGCCAGCAGTGACCTGGAGTGTCCCATAATTGGATTCAATGTCATAGAAGAGCTGGCCCTAACCAGTGATGCCTCTGGCAACTGTAACCCAGTGGGTCACATGGTTCAGAGACTCTCTTCAGCTTTAGAGGTGGGCCGTCGCACTGCTCATGCTGTTTTGTCTGTATTAAAGCAGCACCAACCTGAGAGTATCCCTCACGTTGCTCACCTCAGCCGACGCCCCATCACTATACCCCAAAATTGTATTTTAAATGTGTATTGTGGACAAGTAAACAGGGGGGTAACTTACGCTATGCTGGAGCCCAACCCACAGGCACAATGGCCTAGTGGGCTAAAAGTAAGAGAGCAGCTTTTGTGTTCCCCCAGGACAAGACACGATTTACGGTGGCGGTGGAAAATACAACTGACAGAGACATCACACTGTGGGGCTGCACCACACTTGGCTGGCTGCATAGTGTTGACAGTGTATACCCACTTGAACCTAAGCAAATACCAGAGGGAGGAACCATGGATGTAACGGAGCAGTCTACTGAGATGCCACCAGGGGAGCTGTGGGATCCGCCTGTGGACCTGAGTCATCTCTCCCGGGAACAGCAGCAGAAGGTATGGCAAATGTTGAAAGAGGAGAGTCAAGTGTTTGCCAAAGATGACTGGGACACGGGATGTATTAAAGGTCTGGAAATGGACATTCAGCTAAAGGACAATATCCCAGTGCAAAGGACATATAATTCCATCCCACGTCATCTCTATCAGGAAGTAAAGGCACATATTCAAGACCTGTTAAGTAGAGGATGGATCCGGGAATCATGTTCACACTATTCTTCACCTATTGTCTGTGTCCGGAAGAAAGATGGGAGTCTCCGTCTCTGTGTGGATTACAGACTGTTGAACCAAAAAACTTTGCCCGATCGCCATCCTATCCTTCGGATCCAGGAGATTCTGGAGAATCTCGGGGGCAACTCGTGGTTCACTGTCCTGGATCAAGGAAAGGCATACCATCAGGGTTTTGTGAGTGAGAAGAGCCGACCATCTATCGCCTTTATTACACCTTGGGGACTATATGAGTGGGTACGCATTCCGTTTGGACTCACAAATGCCCCAGCAACATTCCAGCGCTACATGGAAAGCTGTCTTGGGGATTTGAGAGATGAAGTGTGTGTTCCTTACCTGGACGATGTCCTGGTCTTCAGCCATAGTTTCGACCAACATGTACACGATGTGAGACAGGTGCTCCAACGGCAAAAAAACTATCTGGCATCAAACTGAGACCAACAAAGTGTGAGTTCTTCAAGCCTGAGGTGTGTTATGTGGGGCGCATCGTCTCGGCTGAAGGCTACAGGATGAACCCCAAAGAGGTAGAGACAGTCCAAGCTCTCCGATATGAGACCCCATCTACTGTCAGAGATGTGAGGAAGTTGATGGGATTCCTCAGCTACTACAGGTCATACGTCCAAGACTTCTCGAGAACCGCAAAGCCACTCTATGACCTTCTCTCCGGGCCCAAGTCTGCAGAGAAGAGACCCCAAAAGAAGCCCTCAAGTGGTCAGTCAGCTCAGCTTCCTCCATCACATCCAGTGCAGTGGACCACAGTTCACCAAGCAGCCCTTCAAAAACTTGTCAACCACCTGATTAATCCACCAGTGATGGCCTATCCGGACCTTGAGAAGCCTTTCATCCTACACGTGGATGCTTTAGAAGAAGGACTTGGCGCGGTTCTCTATCAGAGACAAGGGGGAGTCCTCAGAGTAATTGGGTACGGCTCCAGAACATTGTCTGCCACTGAGAAGAACTATAAACTCCATTCTGGGAAACTGGAGTTTCTGGCTCTAAAATGGGCTATTACGGAGCGCTTTCGGGACTATCTCTTCCATGCGCCCTACTTTACCGTGTAGAGTGACAACAATCCCCTTACCTATGTCACCAAATCTGCTAAGCTCAATGCTACAGGACATCGGTGGGTTGCGGAGTTGGCCGACCACCGGTTTACAATTAAGTACTGGCCTGGGACTGCAAATCACGACGCAGATTTCTTGACACCAACCTATACACACACTCATCGAAGAGTGCTCTGAGGAATGCCCTCAAGAGGACATTGAAGGCATTGGAATGGGTGTGCGAGGAGAGAGCACCGGTGAAATCAATTAGATATCAGCTGTCACCTGCAACATTGACGCACTGCCAGAAGAGGTCAGCATTTTTCCACCTGTTCAGCCCTTGGCAGTTAAAGACATCAAGGCAGCACAAGGGTCTGACTCAACCATAGCCAGAGTCCTGTGCCTGAAGAAAAAGTTGTACCTCAAGTACAAAGAAAAAGTGGCAGAGAGTGCACCAGTTCGACACTCAACCATAGCCAGAGTCCTGTGCCTGAAGAAAAAGTTGTACCTCAAGTACAAAGAAAAAGTGGCAGAGAGTGCACCAGTTCGACACCTGCTCAGAGAGTGGCCCTGCTTGCATGTAGATGAAGATGGGATTCTTTGGCGGGAGATAGCCTGCCGGGCACAGTTGGTGGTTCCAGAGTCCATGAGGGTCCTTATTTATAAGGACCTGCATGAGGATTTGAGACATTTGGGAGCAGATAGAGTTGTCACTTTGAGTCTGCTGTTGCCTAAAGAGAAAAAAGCCAAACAGAGTCACTCGGACACCAATCCAGAGTATCAAAACATCAGCCCCGTTCGAGATGGTCTCCATTGATTTTCTGCATTTGGAGAAGAGTAGCGGTGGGGAGGAGTACATCCTTGTACTCGTCGATCATTTCTCAAAATATGCACAAGCCTACGCTACGAGAGACAAGTCTGGGAAAACGGTGGCCAAGAAAATCTTTGATGACTTTGTTCTTCATTTTGGATTCCCCTCAAGAATTCATCACGACCAGGGGAGAGAGTTTGAAAATCAGCTCTTCCGTAAGCTCGAGAGTTATTCTGGTGTCAAACACTCCCGTACATCTCCTTACCATCCAAAGTCTAACCCAGCGGAACGCTTCAGCAGGACATTGCTATGCATGTTGAGGACACTGGCAGACACCTAGAAGGCACGTTGGAAAGAACATCTGAGTAAAGTTGTCCATGCATATAACTCAACTGCCCATGAAGCCACTGGCTTTTCTCCATTTTTCCTCCTCTTTGGCCGGGAGCCTACTCTGCCCATTGATCTGCTCATCCCTCGCAGGAGAAAGGAGAAAGAACATCAGTCTGTGGTGGTGTATGCAGAGAAGTGGAGGGAAGCCATGCAACAATCGCCCAGAAAAGGGCAGCAGTGCTACAACCAGCGCACATGGAGTTCTACACTTCAGCCTGGTGACCATGTGTTGGTTCGAAATCTGACCCCTAGAGGTGGTCCTGGAAAGCTGCGGAGTTATTGGGAGGAAAACATCTATGTTGTGAGTTAGAGGAAGGGTCCAGACAGTCCTGTTTACGCAGTCGAGCCCCTGCGAGGTGCTGGGAGAAGACGTGTGTTACACCGCAATCTGTTACTGCCCTGCCCTTACCTGGTAGAGGAGCCTCCAGCAGACATTCCTCAGCCAAGCTCAAGTCCCCGTCAAGCTCAAGCAAGGGGAAGACAGAGAGTCCAGCTAGAGCTGTAACTAGCCAACACTGAGAGTTCAAGTGAAGAAGAATTTGGTGTATGGACCGCACAACAACCAGTTCCCCCTGTCACCAGAGCAGCTGCAAGAGAACCCCTAATAAGAGGGAGGCATGAAGAGAAAGCTATGCCTGCTCACCAGCCGGAGGTTGTTGCCGCTGAAGTTCCTGGAGGCGAGCCAGAGCCCCAGGGGGGTTCACAAGCCTCTGATACAGAGTCTGAAGGAGAGCAAAGAGCGCTTACAGCCGCGCCATCAAGACCTGTGAGGGTGAGACAGCCACGGCGTCTTTACACCTACGAGCAGCTAGGTGAACCATCGGTCCGGGAGCTGCACAGCTGTACCGTTGATGTGAGAGGAGCTGGAGAGGTCTCAGATGACTACAAAAGACCCTATACGTATCCTTTTTCACGCTATTGATTAGAAGTGCCAATGTAAATAGTGGTTTATTGATTAGGGTTTTGACAGTGGGTGAAGTAAATGGTAACGGTAACAAAGTAGAAAAGCAGATGTACTAATTAGAATTATGATATTGTGGAAGTATCTGAAAATTTTAGGAAAGTAAGGATTATGTAGTAATGTTTTGGGTGAAACAAGTATTTTCCTTGTCCCATTGTGTGAAGATCAGGGGGCCCACTGATTCTTCACTGGACTATGCACCCATTGATACCAAACGGACTGAACGTCCCTGTTAAGGGAAAAAGGACATTTTATAGTTATTTAAATGTGCAATAGTGAGTCATCTTTATCACGGTTCCTACCAGTATACTTGATACCTAGAGCAACCTTTTTATTATTGTACTGTTTTGTTCACTTTAGTAAAATGTAAAAATGAAATCAAAAAAATATATGGGGAGCACTTCTCTTTTCAGTGGGGGAGGGTGTTGCTCATCTAGTTTATTATGGTAATATTTAATTGTGATGCTAAATTATTATTACTTCTGTGTGTTGAATTGGACATATTATCATGGAGCACTTGAATTAGAGTGAACGTTCATGAAAGGGGCTGTATTTGGACGGCGTGTGGCGTTAAAAGTAGGTCAGCCACGCCTATTCATTGTGTTGAGTGTGGCCCAGGTGTGTTGTGGGTGTTGTACCCCTGCGTGCCTCAAATGTGTTTATTCTGAACCGTGGACTTATTAAAGGTTGCAAAACGGAATGTATCGTCGTATCATTCGAGGGTGCAACATATGTACTGACATTACTGAACTCCCTGTAACTTCCGCTGGAAACAGATATGTACCGTGTTTTCCGCACTATAAACCGCACTTAAAAGCCTTTAACGTCCTCAAAAACTGTTGCTTTATAATCCGGTGCGCTTAATATATGGATTATTTCTGGTTGTGCTTACTGACCTCAAAGCGATTTAGTGTGTTACACGGTGTATAGAGAAGACTCAGGACACGAGAGACTCAGATGCACGTCTAGAAGCACGTTTACAGTACTCCGGAACCAGAAGTCCCAACAACATGTACGCAAAGCATTCTGGGAACAGTAATCCACCGCTACACACAGCGCTCGCGGCACTCAGTCAAAATGTAAACTACATTATACACCTGGACACCTAAATTAAGGACCCCAAATTAAGGACCCCAAGATGGCTCCTGCCAAGAGACCATGGATCTATTATATTTTCGCAGGAAACACGCTTACGACGCAGACTTTAAACTCTGGGCTTAAAAGTATCAGTCCTAACTGTGGTAAGAGCTTTCACGAAGGCCGGAATCATCACTGAACTGCAGCGTGACTCCAGATGCATCCTGGGATGAGGGATGTACAGCATCAGCACAACTGTTAAACTCAGACACTGAAGATGAAGAATTTGAGTGATTTGTGGCAGCAGCAGCTGGTCAATCAGCCAAGTACGTAAATATTTTGTGTCTAAAAACAAAATAATTTGTTTATATTCTTATTAGTTTAAAGGTGTAAAATAATAACATATTTACATATATATCTATCTATAAATATGTATATATATATATATGATGATACTTTGTCTGTGGTTTGCTGCGTGGCACAGCCTACGTCACTTTTCTACGTACCCGTGGGGCTGTTTGAAAAGCGCCCCTGAGCCCCATAGAAATGCAATGGGATTTTTTAGCCAATCAAATCACAATAAAAGTGACTACACCACTATGGGAAAAGCCATAGGAAAATAGTCTGAGAGGGGCGCCGCTGTGTGCACGTTGTACACGGAAGTGCCACACGTTGTGTTTTCCGTGTTTACGTCTTAAAACTACATCTACAGACGTCTGTGTAAACTGTGTCTGTGGCTGTTTGCTGGCTGTGAATATAAAACTATAACATATTCATGTTGAAGAAAAAGCGGCTGATTTCATATCAATCCAAGACATGTGATGTGTCAAACTGTCCTCCGTTACCATGACTACAAACACACCAAAGAGTGTTTTGTTTAGTTTATTACCTGGATAAGGCTAATGCTGAGCATTAAGTATCTTTAACTTATATTCATAAAAATATGCTTTGGATATTATATATTACCCATGAAAGAAAGCTATAAATGACATGTCTTTAAGAACAACTTTCCAACAGCAATTATGTCTGTGATGATTAAATATAAAAATGTAAAATGTTACACATGTATATCAGGGTAATTAATGCCACTTAGAAGCTGTTTTATGAAACACCTACAATTGTTTGTGTTTTTATTTCCTCTTCATGTAGTAATGTCTACTCTGCATTATAAGTGACAGTATCACTGAGATTTTTGCTTTGCTCTTTAATCTATTATCTTATAAAGAGTAAAATGTAATTTTATATCAAATGTATTTTGTTGTTGGTTGTGAATATGCTAACGTGTCTGTTAGCAGTAGCAGAGTGTGTTTTAATGTTGATCTGAATGAGTTTTGTTTAGCTTAATGTGCTTTATATATGAACAATTATCCATAATAGACCATTTACTGATGGTGCGCTTTATAATCCGGAGCGCCTTTTCGTGTGCAAAATACGGTACTTGTTGTAAAGGATCATTTCACTAAATATGTGAATGCTTATGATATGTGTGACAAAAAGGCTGCTACAGTAGGACAGTTACATTGTGAGAGGTTTATTCCTGAACATGGTCTTCCTGAGGAAATTGTTTTCTGATCAGGTTCGACAGTATGAGTCGGACATCATTCAGACACATATGCCAGAGACTAAACATCACAAAGAAAAGGTAAGAGGGAATGGTAAGGTGGTGGAAAGATTGAATAGAACTTTGAAAGAACTGTTGGGTAAACTTATTCAGAGCAATATAGGTGAATGGGACTATTTGCCATCTGTGGTTCTTTCTTTTAAGTCTACACCTCACTCAAGCACCGGGTATTCACCTTATTTCCTTGCTCATGGCCGGGAGCCCAGGCTATCTGCTCACGTTCAGGTGTCATCACCCAGAGATCGTTACAGCCCACAGAACTATGGCTCGGAGTTGGTTTCTCACTTGGATTCTGTTTTTGAAGCTGTTCGCCTGCACCGTGAGGAACAATAACTGATGCGTGAGCACTATTACAACAGACAGGTTAAGTTTGAGCCGTATGTATGTGGTGATCTTGTTTGGTTTGATGACCCTACTACACAGAGACAAAAACCTTGCCCAAACTGGTGGACTGGACCATTCAAGGTGGTATCTGTGGATGACAATGCACTTATTTACAAGATGTTGGACATAAAATATCCTCAAGCTGCACCAAAGGGCATTCGATCGTTTAAAACCTTACTGCTCTAAAGTCACTTTTTCAGATGTGACGCCATCAATGCCTCGGGACACAGTTCCGAGGTACACTGCTTTGTCTAGGTCACTTCCATTGTGTTTTGGTCAAACAGTAAACAGAGTCTCTCATGGGGCTCCACTACAACCACAAGACAGGCCCTTGGTTCTCTCTAGTGGTGAGATTGCTGTTAGGAGTGGTAGCAGCAGACCTCAGAGTCTTCTCTTCTGATCAGGCACAAGATGGCACCGCTGAAGACTGCCTCTGCGTTTCGGTGCTCTTTGTTTTGTCTGTTTCTGTGTCTCGGATCGAGCGAGACGAGCGGCGGCCGCCTAAACCCACCGTGAGAACTGAACTCAGTAGAACCGGACTGTGAGGACCACCGGGGCAAAACCCGTGTAGCGAACCTTACTGCCGTGTTCGGATTACACTGTATTCATCGGCGGAGAGCGCGCTGGGACGAGCAGGAGGACGCGCGCATCTGAGAGCGCGGCGCGCTTGATTGTGGATTATTGATTGTGGATTACCCGTTTTTTTGTGGAGTATACTTTTTCTCATTTGGATTTAATGACTAAACTCCGTGAACACCGTGAAGGTTTGAGACCGTCGAGACTGTAAACTGAAGCAGTCAGCTGTGTTACTTGTGACGTGATTTTGTTTGGTTAAAGTAAAAGGCACGAGGCCACAACGAAAGTGTTTGGGGCGTGGACATTTCATTTTCCAATTTACACATTACCAGAACTTAACAGCAGCTTAAACAGACACAAAAGCATTGTGCATCACTATTACACCCTAAATAATTAATGGTAACTGGGCTCTGAGGAGCTGATTGTTACACTTGTGTAGTCCTTATGTAGTCCTGGTGTAGACCAGGTTTAGACCAGGTTTAGACCAGGTTTAGTCCTGGTTTAGACCTGGTTTAGACCAGGTTTAGTCCTGGTTTAGACCAGGTTTAGACCTGGTTTAGACCAGGTTTAGACCAGGTTTAGACCAGGTTTAGTCCTGGTTTAGACCAGGTTTAGACCTGGTTTAGACCAGGTTTAGTCCTGGTTTAGACCAGGTTTAGACCAGGTTTAGACCAGGTTTAGACCAGGTTTAGTCCTGGTTTAGACCAGGTTTAGACCTGGTTTAGACCAGGTTTAGACCAGGTTTAGTCCTGGTTTAGACCAGGTTTAGACCTGGTTTAGACCAGGTTTAGACCTGGTTTAGACCTGGTTTAGTCCTGGTTTAGACCAGGTTTAGTCCTGGTTTAGACCAGGTTTAGACCAGGTTTAGACCAGGTTTAGACCAGGTTTAGTCCTGGTTTAGACCAGGTTTAGACCTGGTTTAGACCAGGTTTAGACCAGGTTTAGACCTGGTTTAGTCCTGGTTTAGTCCTGGTTTAGACCAGGTTTAGTCCTGGTTTAGTCCTGGTTTAGACCAGCTGTAGTCCTGGTGTAGACCAGGTTTAGACCAGGTTTAGACCAGGTTTAGACCAGGTGTAGACCTGGTGTAGTCCTGGTGTAGTCCTGGTGTAGTCCTGGTGTAGTCCTGGTGTAGTCCTGGTGTAGTCCTGGTGTAGTCCTGGTGTAGTCCTGGTGTAGTTCTGGAGTAGTCCTGGTGTAGACCAGTGATGTGGAAAATAATATAATCTGGCCCTTTGCCTTTTTCAATTTTCAATTAAATACTATTTCTATTCGATTCAGTTTTAACACACAGTCACACCCTGACACAACCCCTCCTTGCCTGGAAATGTACATGTCCAAGGCCACGCCCCGTTTGGTTTCACACTAGGACAAAGACAGCAAGACGTGTGAATTGAATTAATGCAAATGTTATCCACTGTCTCCTTCCTGGTAGTTTGTGGATCCTATAATAAAAATGCACTTTACATATCTATCATTTGTCTCGCTAATTGTTTGTGGTTGTGATTTTCCTTCAGGACGACTACGAGAGGCACATCCGGGATAAGGACTGTGTGGCAATAGAGGCAAGATACCATCACAGCAGCTCTAACAAGTACACAAGATACCATCACAGCAGCTCTAACAAGTACACAAGACACCATCACAGCAGCTCTAACAAGTACACAAGACACCATCACAGCAGCTCTAACAAGTACACAAGACACCATCACAGCAGCTCTAACAAGTACACAAGACACCATCACAGCAGCTCTAACAAGTACACAAGACACCATCACAGCAGCTCTAACAAGTACACAAGATACCATCACAGCAGCTCTAACAAGTACACAAGACACCATCACAGCAGCTCTAACAAGTACACAAGACACCATCACAGCAGCTCTAACAAGTACACAAGACACCATCACAGCAGCTCTAACAAGTACACAAGACACCATCACAGCAGCTCTAACAAGTACACAAGACACCATCACAGCAGCTCTAACAAGTACACAAGACACCATCACAGCAGCTCTAACAAGTACACAAGACGCCATCACAGCAGCTCTAACAAGTACACAAGACGCCATCACAGCAGCTCTAACAAGTACACAAGACGCCATCACAGCAGCTCTAACAAGTACACAAGACACCATCACAGCAGCTCTAACAAGTACACAAGACACCATCACAGCAGCTCTAACAAGTACACAAGACACCATCACAGCAGCTCTAACAAGTACACAAGACGCCATCACAGCAGCTCTAACAAGTACACAAGATACCATCACAGCAGCTCTAACAAGTACACAAGACGCCATCACAGCAGCTCTAACAAGTACACAAGACGCCATCACAGCAGCTCTAACAAGTACACAAGACACCATCACAGCAGCTCTAACAAGTACACAAGACGCCATCACAGCAGCTCTAACAAGTACACAAGACACCATCACAGCAGCTCTAACAAGTACACAAGACACCATCACAGCAGCTCTAACAAGTACACACGGTTCCTGTTCACCAAAAAAACAACACAAGAGAGCACAAGGTAAATTAAGATATGATATTAATAGAAAATATATCTCTTGTTAGGCCTAGAAATGGTTGAAACAGACTAAAGTTACTCTAGAAATAATTTTCATTTACCATATAATTTGTAATGAAAAATGTCTCTTTCCAGTGAAACCAGACTTCCCTTTGGACATACGTACAAGCTCTTTTGTGATAGTGTGATCACAAAACATATTCTGGAAGAGCAAGAAGTCATGCGTATGTCAAAGCTATTGAGGATATAAAAAAAAAACCCACAAAGCTTTGGATGCATCATCATACGGGTATGTATTTATGACTACCTCATTTCAAACACAATATTTGTATCAACTGATAATCTGTATTCACTAACATAACAATTTTCAAGATGTTTGATTAATTATTTATTTTCCAGGAGCTATCAATTGAAGAGAAGACTACAAGCTGACTTCCCTCAGATATCATTTCATCCACCAAGTCAACAAAATGCGAGTGACTTTGTGTATGTGGAAACTCTTCAGGCTGGTGATGTATTTGAGCAGCTTCATTCTGACAGTGAGATGTCTTCAGAGACTGATGTTGGTAGTATTAGTCCTGAATATGCAAGAATTGGACACTCCAGTGAAGACAATAATGAGTTAAACACTAAAGCAGCACATACTACGAGCAAACTACCAAGCTGCAATTCATCGTAGGGCTCTACATCAACACATATCTGCATCGTCACCATCAATAAATGGTTGGAACATAAAGGACAATTAACTGTCCATAAATTGGATGTCTGGCAGTCCAGCCCCAAGAGATGTTCTGAAGGTCATAAACTGCAAGTTTGGCACAAACAAATGCGAGTCAAATCGGTGTTCTTGTAGGTCTTCTCAACTTGTCTGCACTGACCTTTGTCAATGTAATAACTGTTCTAACGAACCTCAGGATAATGATGCAGCTGTCATGTCAGAAGATAGTGAAACAGATGAATGTAAATACTGTATTGCTCTATAATGAATGTTGCCCTCAGACTTGTGTGTAATCGTATCAAGTGCCATGTGCAATGTCATTATATTTCATTATTAAGTTTTATATCTTTAATTCATTAGTTTTTCATTTGTATTGTTGGTGTTGGTATTGTTAATGGATTTGTGAAAAGTTATTCAGGTTTGATGAAAATTGTCAAAATCGTTTCTAAATGGCAAATTTTACACTTTTTACACTTACTGATGTAAGCTTAATATTAATCTGATCAGTCTGAGGTTTTAGATATCCAAACTTCAGTTGCCCCTAGATGTGTAAACAAAAAATGGTATCTCTATCTTGCCTGCATCTGGAGTTTTAATGCCAGTAAAAATGCCACATGTGCCGATTTTTGCTAATTTTCGTTTTATCGAACTTCAACAGGCTATTTCTCAAAAACAGCAGGGATTTGGTTTGTGAAACTTTTTTCATGTTACCTCAAGTATTTAGCTTTAAGAAAACACCAAAAGAAAGTATCCCCCTTAATGTTGCTACGGAATCCACTTTCTAGCCACTTTTCTGTCTTCGGCAAATGGCCTACTGTTCACTTTATGCACTAGATCTGTATATTTACCTATTCATCTTGTGTACAAAGTAAGCCTATTTTCATCTTATAGTAAATTTGAATTGTTTTTCGTTAATGAATGCCCTATTTGATTCTATATATGTTGTTTTTATCATTGTTCATCGTTGTATGTTGCACTGAATCAACAAAGCAAGTTCCTATGTTTGTGAATTTTGTTCATTGACAAGGGCAATAAACCTTTTCTGATTCTGATAAATCTATGTCTCTATGCAAGAAGATTCAATTAAATAATAAAACATATTGAACAGATTGGATAATGTTGTTGTTTCCAGGTGAAAGCTCTTGGAGAAAACGCTGAGAGCAAAAGAAATCAACATCAGGACTAAACTATGATCAAACCAGACCAAAAGTGTGAATTTAGAGTTTAAAGGATGTACGGCAAAAAAGCATCACAATTGTTTTCCTCTTATTGCTCAATCTCGATTCCTTTCAAAAACCAAAACATTCAAAAAAAAAAAGGCTTCATCATAAACAATACAGACTTTTGATCACTGACATTTAACACGAAACAGTCAAATTCCTTCCTCCAAAATCTGAACTCTGCACCAAACCCCATGTTTTACTGACACAGGATGTAGACATCTCCATTAAATATATATGTATATAAATAAGTTGATTTAACCTGTTACCATCCACCTATTTTCGCCCTGTGCACAATGGTTGGATATACCCAAATGGCATTGCTTATTAAAAGAGGATCTTACAGCCCACATGCAAGTGTGATGCATCATTAGAAAGCTTAGACCTTCTAGTTTCTGCAGATGTGCACATGTCACACTGTCAGGGCTTCAGAACTTATACTACAGAGGCCCAAACATAAACAAAACATCCTTTTTTTAGTCTCTCCTGAATATTGTCAATTTGTATTGTCAATTTTTCTGAGCATGACATACTTCATTCATTCATACTTCAACGACTGAGTAAAGTTTCAGATCTCTAGGAACAGGCATTTTGGTGTTGACCTTTTTGTATCAAAAAGTATATTCAGAAATGTGTGCCAACTGTGCCAAACTGTTTTATTACAATTTTAGCTCCTCTATGATCATAAAACATACATTTTGATGTTTTGTAGGCCACTAATACCTATTACAACTGCTAAAAATAATGTATGTGTAAATATGAGTTTACCCATGAATTTCCCATATAAAGGTGAAATTTTTTTTTTTTTTATTAAAATTTCAAAATAACAAACAATAAAGAGAAGAACTTTGTACCTTTAGTCCAAAATGGAGTAAAACGTATCCACAGTTACATTTGACTGAAGTTCAAAGTTCTTTTATTCTTGTTCTTAGTCACTTTGACCTCTGAAAGTCTCCACTGCAGTGAGGACCAGAGGAGCAGAGTTTGAACCTCCATAATTTACACAGGGACCGAAATATGGTAACAGTTTCTCCCTGAACCAGTAGCCACTGAAGGAGAAGAGAAGATCTGCAGAATCTGCATCATAAAAGGAGACCAGACCCTCACCATAGTCCACAAACACCCCGACCTTCTGAGGAGCTCGCTGCAGAGACAGATAGGCAGAAGAGTGTGTACAAGCACTGTACTTATCTTTGTTTCTCAAAATGATGCACCAGAATCCCTTTTTAGGATGCAGATAGAGCTTTCCCTTCCTGTTGATGGACTCTTGGGCCACTCCTAAAGTCCACTCTGTTTTTTCTTTGACCTGAACCTCAAAGTAAAACCTGCCTGAGGAGAAACTCTGCTTTCCGAGAACACAAACACAAGGATCAAACCTCAGAGGAGAATCTGGGAGCTTCTTCTCTACATCGCCACAATGAACCTGTTTGAGATCTTCAGACAGAACGAGCCATGGATGAGCCGTGTCTGGATCCAGAGTGACGTCCACCACAAACTGCTGCACTCTCAGTAGTTCTAATCTTGAAGACAGTTTGTTAAAGTGTTCAGAGAGATGTTTCTCCAGCTCAGACAGAGCCCGGGCTGCACTGCCCTCATACGTCTCCGGCTCAAAGCTCACGCTGCGCCACTCCTTCAGCCCAGCAGGGGGCGTGAGTGCAGGGCAGCGCTGTAGAAAGTGGAGGAGGTCTTGAAAGCATGAGAGCCGCTCCGCCTCAGTGCTGCTCTTCTCAGGCTCACAGATCTCCTGTTCCAGCTGCTGCACCAGCTCCTGGGCTCGTTTGTGGCTCCGGCTCTGCTTCTCCTGCAGCTCCTCTAAGAACCGGTCCTGAAGGCTCTGAACAGACTGCATGAGATCAGAGAAGGCCTGCAGCCCCACAGCCCTCTCTCTGTGGACCTCTGTGTCACTGAGCTCCACACAGCGCTGGATCTCCTGGACCTTCAGCATCTTGTCCTCCACCATGTGCGGCAGAGAGGACCTCCTAAACTGAGAAACCATCTCCAAGAACAAACAGTTGACTGTGAGCTCAGGTCTTCTGTCATAGCTCCAGTTACACAGAGGACATGTGCAGGTCCCCTCAGGGGCCCAGGCCTCACAGATGCAGCCTTTGCAGAAGTTGTGTCCACATGGAATGAACACTGACTCAGAGAACACCTCCAGACAGATGGAGCACCGCAACATCTCCTCAAAGCTCCTTTCACTTGTGGAGGACATCTCTTTCTTCTTCTTCTTCTTTGGTGTTTTATGGCAGTTGGTATCCGTTGGACACTCTGGACTGTAAGGTTCTGGTTCAGGTGTGTAGTGGTCACTGCTCTGGAGGGCCAGTCAGAGCACTCCTTAAGGCCTGGATGGATATCCGGAAATGTAGAAACAATAAGGAGACACAAGGACGGCTTCAGGTGATCCTCTCTGGTACACACAGATTGCTTCTGATTCGTAATCGTAAACCTTCTATTCTTTTATCTTCAAAGCACATGTTACGTCATAAGGCACATGTGATGTCATAGTATGCTATTATGCAAAGGAGGGAGCGCTCCCTACTGCAGCACTACAAGTGCGCGGAAACAAAGAAGTTACAGGGTCTTTTGTACAGAATCCAAGTGTTAAATTACCGCCTCCGAGTGAAGCCTAACGCCAAAGCGATGGGAGGAGTACTTTTACGGACTACGACAGAGTCTGAGGACTACGAAACGTCTGAGGAATAAAGTCTGGCGGTAATGCAACACTCGGATGCCAACCGCCATAAAACAACAACAACAACAACAACAACAAGTTGCACGTCTTAGATTCTAGAGCTCACTCTCTACACTCCGGTCAGCGTCACAGTCAGTGACTATAATCACCATCAAAGGGAAAACTCTTTTGTGGCATGAAAAGAGCTTTGATACCAGGTCTAAACCGGGTCTGAACCGGGACTAAACCAGGTCTAAACCGAGTCTGAACCGGGACTAAACCGGGTCTGAACCGGGACTAAACCAGGTCTAAACCGGGTCTAAACTGGGTCTAAACCGGGACTAATCCGGGTCTACACTAGGACTAAACTGGGCCAAAAAACAGGTCGGATCTAAACTGGGTCCAAACCGGGACTAAACTAAAAGAGCTTCTACATTATGGAAATGGACGGCCAGTACAAAGAGACATGACTCACGTTTTTTGACAAGGCACATTTTGAAGCTAAACAATGACCTAAAAGCCTCACAAGGTTGTGTCGTAGGTGTTGACGTGAATGTGCGATTAATCTCTCACTGTCGACTACATATAGAAGGAAAATTGTATGGAGAGAGCGCAGAGGTGTATGACGCAGTGGAGTCAAAAATAATCTCCAGGTGAAGTATTTGTGTACTTTAAAGCAAATCTGAAAGTATTTGAACAAGCTTTTTTCCCGTGGAGTCACATC
This sequence comes from Eucyclogobius newberryi, assembly GCF_026437365.1. Taxonomy (NCBI): domain Eukaryota; kingdom Metazoa; phylum Chordata; class Actinopteri; order Gobiiformes; family Gobiidae; genus Eucyclogobius; species Eucyclogobius newberryi. The sequence goes on from NW_027315757.1 coordinate 4,107,896, forward strand.
TTCAGTTTTCCAAGCCACAAGACAATCTAGAGCCAGACACGTGAAGCGGCATCGCCATGATCCAAGAAGATGAGACTACGCCACAAAGAACAGCAATCTAATGTGTTCAAAATATCGATACAGCAATATATTGTCACAGTATCGATATTTATTTACTACGATATTTTTTACTGGAACGTCCTTGCACACGACCAGCAGCGAGCCATCCCTAAGGACACTCGCACGCTTGACCACTCCCACAGCTACAATTAAGTTCTTAATGCCACTGGATTCCACTCCTTAAAGGATGCATTATCCTGTGCAAGCCTCATGATCACCTTACAGTCTCTGCTCTCACCCCCAATATCAATAGCTTCAGCTTCATCCTGCTGCTCACTTCCAGAACCTTCGGACGAGCTAAGGGACTTTTTACGTTTCCGGGCACCAGCAGCCAGAAAAGACTGCTCCTCCTCGCCGTCCAGAACGCCATCGACCATCGATCCACTCTCCTCTGCCATCTCCTGTCTCTCCAGACCGCCCACAGCGCAGACCCAACTCTTCTTTTTCTTCGTCTTCGCCAAGGCTGGCTAGGGACCCTGGAGTGTATGCTCCAAAAATCCCAGCGGGCGTTAATGGACCTGCATTTATATAATTCTTCTTCGCCTTTGGCATCAGTTGGTATCCCAATGGTCGCCGTTCTCGGTCTGATGCCTTCTTTGAATTGTAACAGTGCTTGGTCCACTGCAGATGATGTTGGCTTCTTGCCATTGCACAGCATCTAGTTTATGAACAATTTTATAAGCACAAACTCCACTTGGGACAGAAGGAAGAAAGTCTAAAAAATAAAGAATAAAGTCTAAAGTCAGCTCTCTTTCTCTGTTTATTTTTATTTTTTTAACGGTACAGCGTAAAACACATACTTTTAAGACGTACAACTAGAGTAGGTGGCGGTAAATGCACCTTTTTAGTTGGCTGCCAACTGCCATTAAAAGTACCACAACAACAACAACAACAACAACTAGTCTAAGGGCTAAAGAATAAAGTCTGAAGAATAAAGTCTAAAGAATAAAGGCTAAAGAATAAAGAATAAAGTAAAGAATGCAGTCGGCATCTCTATCAAATGCAGGGTAGTGTTGGTCCGTGCAGATCCATGAGCAGGAACAACAGTCTAAGGAATAAAGTCTGGCGGTAATGCAACACTCGGATGCCAACCGTCATAAAACAACAACAACAACAACATGAGCAGGAACGCTGGAGGATGGGTCATACTGGACTCAATTGGACACTGAGTAGGATAGGCAAGCATCCGACCGGTCTGTGTGGTCACGATCAAGAGCCAGAGACAGTTTACCAGGACTTGAGTGTGGAGTGAATCTACTGTAAAGCGCTTTGGGTGTCGAAAGGCGCTTTAGAAATCCAGTGATTAAATGATTCAGTGGTGTGTAATAGGACAGAGTTTGGGTCTTCAAGGCTTTAAGATTTGTGCAATAATTTAAGGAATCTATAGATGATTTTTACACACACACGCGCACGCATACGCACGCACACACACACACACATATATATATAATAATATATGAGATTATATATATATATATATATATATATATATACACAAAGCTCAGAAATTCATTTCGTTAGTATATTTCGTTAGTATTTCACTGTAGACTGCACACATGGATGTATTATATATTATATTATCTATGACTGCGCAGCGCAGCGGGGGCCGTGACGTCACCGGTGCCAGCGTGGAGCGGCACGTCGCTTTAACACAACCCGGAAGTGTCCAGTTCATCCGGCTCCAGCAACAGCGCCACAACAGCGCCAGAACTGCGCCAGAGCCGAGTCGAACCCAGCGCTTTGACTGGAGATCAAGGACGGGGCCAGACTGCACGGACCCTCCCGGAGCCCGTGTGTGTGTGAGCCGGAGCCGCAGACGAGCCTGGACCCTGTGCTGGTAAGGCCCCGGGGTCAGCTCAGTGCGCAGCCCCGTCACGCAGCGTCAGAGGCGGGAGGCTTTGGCGTCAGCAGCGGGACGAGCTCCGTGACAGGTTTGACAGGTCACACTGACTACGTGATCATCCGTGAGCTCCGGGGGTGTTTGCCTCGTCCACAGGCGCCTGAGCCGGGTCATGTGATCCGTGTCAGGTGCGTGAGGCTCGGGCGCGTGGACCAGGAAAAGAAAGAGATTGAGCCCAGGACTCCAGGACTCCAGGAGCCCAGGAACCCAGGAGCCTAGGAGCCCAGGAGTTACTCCCAGTGCTCCATGCACGTGTCGATGCTGCCCGTGGATCAGCTCAAACTTGTCCCTGTGGGATGAGTGTATTAAAGGCCTTTAATCCTGCTGTAACAGTACTATTTATTATGTCTAATCCTGCAGGTGCTTTTTGTGTCAAACCTGCTCCAGCACTGGCTCTAAACATCCAGTGTGGGCTGAAGAGATGAGATGTTTATGAGATGTTAGTATTGCACATTAGCCGCCTTACCTTACCTAACTCTAACCCTGGTGTTTGCTCAAGTGGTGGTCAGACTCATGATGCCATCCTGAAGAGGCAGGATCTGGCCAACAGCTGCTGATTTAACACCACTCGAAATGTCTGTTTTAGATGTCTGGATTGTTAAATGTTCCATCTCCGGTCTAAATATTCAGAATTCCATTTACACAAAGAAGCAGAAACCGTTTTTGTTTGAGGCTCGTGATAAATGTAATAACACTGTTTCACAACAAATAATCATTAGGTGTTTGTTTTAGTATGGGCACAATAATTTGCATCTAAAAATATTGTCTAGCGGACGACCTTCTTCTTCTATGGTGTTTTATGGCGGCTGGTTTCCATTCGCGGTTTTAAAATCACCAAAATGCCATTTATTGAGAATGAGGCTGGAAGTAACAATGATGACATCATCATTTAAAATACTTTCTCCTCATGAACGAAATGTACATTGTGCCTCCAGGATAAAGTCTAAAGAATAAAGTCTGGCGGTAATGTAACACTTACCAGAGACACCAAAAAAGAAGATATTATGTAAAACTCACTCTGTACTATGTTGTTGTTGTTTTATGGCGGTTGGCATCCGAGTGTTGCATTACCGCCAGACTTTATTCCTCAGACGTTTTACTATCTTTTAAACATGTTATAATGCAGTTTCCTCATCAAAGTAAACTTGTATTCCAGAATGTTGTGATGTCACGTGAGTGCCACCTTTTGGAATATAGTCTAATTGACCTACAAGTCCTTTTGAATAGTAGGATAATGGGTGTGTGGGTATTCTCTCTGCTCTTTAATGACAGGATATTTCTCTTGTTCCTCTCGTTCAGGACCCCTCACTGTGATAGACCCCCAACAAACCGAGGACATGGTGGACAACACACTGGCTCAGGTGGGACACAACCTGAGCCAGGCCATGAGGATCCTGGACTCCAGGTACAGCCTGAACGTTCTGTGTGGTGGGTTAGGGTTAGGTTGGTGTTTGGATGTTCTAACTGTGTCAGGCTGCTCAGATTTACCCCAGCAACCCAACACTCCAGTCTCACCCACTTCCAAGCCTGCAGTGGTTCTGGAAGCAAATTTTCAATATTTTTTTCCATAGACTTTTGTATTATATATTTTGTAAAGATGCATATTGTCTTTCACCAAGACCTGGAGATGTGTCCACTGCTCCTGACAGCTCTGTGCTGGAGTCTCATCCTGCTCCTCCTGCCCAGGATGTTTGTCTTTACGCTCTTTGCCAGCCTCTAAGTGGAATGTTTGTATGAGTCAGAAACAAGTTATAATTGGGATTAATGCCTCTGGTGTTGTTTGAGAAAGAGCGTGGAGGCTGGCAACATTCATGTTGTAGAATAAATAGAAGAAGCCCAAGAGTTGAAAGAAGAGGCATGTGCCTGGAGTTCTAATGCAGGAGAAGTTTATTTAGTTTATTTACAAAAGTACTGGACCTGGGACCTGGGACCCGGGACCCGGGACCCGGGACCTGGGATCCAGTCAGGACTCGTGTGTCTGACGTAGGCTGAGCTCAGAGCTGCGCTGGCAGTGTCTGACTGACACAGGGAAGTGCTCTTTTCTCCCACAATAATCTACTGACTTAAAGATGATCCCATTTGGTAAATCCATAGACATGTCACGATAATTACTAAATTACTATAATCAAGTTAAACAAATGATAAATTTAACAATATTTTTTGGGGCTCAGCTTTTATTGTGTAACGAATTATTAAAGTACAATTACAGGAAATGGAGCTGAGTTCTAAAACAGAGTCATCAATGTGACATTGAAATCACAGAGACAATTTACACTTAACTGACAGTATAAACAATCATTTGACAAAATAAAGGTGTTATATGGTATTATAGTTTAATAGTTTATCAAATCATAACTGGTTTCATTTATATGGATTTTGGCTCTTGTTTACAATCTGGTTGCTAGGTAACATGGAATTACCTCTACCTATGGCATATTTGTGCTCATTTCCAACCAGGAAGTACAATTATAAACATAAATGGTCAAACTAGGGACAAAAAGGCAAAATATTTAGTCTGTCATACAGACTTTAAGAGTAAAGGGCCCTTAAAGCCTTTAATGTCCTCAAAAACTGTCAGTGCTCTTAATATATGGATTACTTCTGGTTGTGCTTATTACTGATCTCGAAGAGCGCCTTTTGTGCAGAAAATACAATGTATATAATTGCCACAAATTAAATCAATAATATAAATGTATGCTTATTGGCCCCTCATTGTAGCTCTTTTAAGGATGATATCATTTATGAGTGAGATCAGCTCCATGGTAACGGGGAGGGGCTTGAAACTTTGAGAAAGTCATTTTTCTTTGGCTCACACCAACAACAAACAGATTTGTGAAGAATAAAAAGTGTCCTCTCTCCTTTGAGCTTGTGCGTTCTGTGGCTCCCCCAGCTCCGTCTAAACTCATGAAGCAGCGACATAAAATAAACTAGTCACGCTGAGTGTAGCTCGCACTGTTCACTCGCACTAGTGTGGACCTCCGTGTCTCCCAGTCGTTCAGCGCGAGTCTTGTTGACATGCTGGGTTCTGAGACAAAGACACGTGTGTGCGCACCCCACCGTGACTCGCGTTGCGCCTGGACACATTTCTGGTGTTTCAATTCATTTTTGTAATGCCCAAAATCACAACAACAGTTGCCTCTTGACAATCATCAAGTGGAGAAAATATGCCACAACAGTGACATTACTAAGGACTGGATGTCCCTCCAAAACTGATGAAAAGACTAGAAGGAAACTAGTCAGGGAAGCTGCCACGAGGCCTACAGCAACATTAAAAGAGCTGCAGGAAGTACTGGCTGTGTAGTACATGCCCATGACACGCATGGAGCTTCAGGGACAGGGAACGCAACAAGTCTGCTCTGAAAGAAACTGTGGCAGCCCGGAGGCAAACCACTATCATGTGTTTTGGGACTGTCCTGGTGCTCAAAAATATTGGACAGAAATGAACCCTGCACGGCAGACTGTTTTTGATGCTGCCATCCTTCTCAATTTTAGAACCGTGTACTTGGGCCTTAAAACTCCTGCCAATCAATGGATACCTTTCGGAATGTACATTTGGTGGCAGGAAAAAAGGCCATCACAAAGAAATGGCTGGCACAAAAATCCCCAACGATCAAGGACTGGACTGACATAGTAATGGACAACAGAGAAATGGACAAAGTGACATTCGGACTTAAGATTGACCGACTTTGGACCAAATGGGCTTTTAATTTTGATTTGATTGTGCCATGAGTGTTTAAATGTAGTTATTGTCTAGTTGTGTGTGTTTCTATGTTTTATATTAAAAACTAAATGTATATAAAACAAAAACGTGTTATCGTGACTGGTATCTATGTCTGTATCAATCAAACATGGCAAAATAGTCCTATAAATTGTTCTTGTTTTCATTTTTCATCAGGTATTTTTGCTGCCTTTTTACATTTAGTTTTTATCATAGAATATATACCTGCCACCACCAGATCCACACATTCCAATTCTATATCTGCATAAATACATACACACGTTGAATCACTTGGAGACGGTGAAGTGCACTTTAAAAGTTAGGAGCAGGTCTTTTAAACGGTTTACAACAATCTATGAATTTATCGGAAAGATGTTTGTTTTTACAGTGCGATGAACCCGCTCACAGACGGGAGGCGGAGTCGCAGCAGCATCCCAGCCCCCCTGCAGGGAGAGTATGAACACACACACACACGCACATGCACACACGCACACACACGCACCCACCTCTTCCTCCTCACCCTCTTCCTCCTCTCCCTCCTCTTCCTCCCCTCCCTCCTCTTCCTCCCCTTCCTCCCCTTCCTCCTCACCCACCTCAATTAATTTGACTTTAATCAAGTGGTAAACATTTTTTAGTGATCAGACACAGGTTTGGATTTTCTTCTCTACAGTTTAGCTCGTTTTTAAAGCAATTATAAAGATGAAATAAAAGTAAACCCTGTCAACTGCAGTGCCTCTGACTGATATGATCCTTCCCAAGCTTGTATTTACCTGAGGAGTTAACTCAGATGCACTGGCATCGTAAAAGGGAAAGAAATGCTCAGATTTAAACAAAAGCTTTGAAGGCTGTTTTGAAAATATAATTAGAAGAAAGTACATATACTTGGGCTAAAATATAAGGAGTAAAAGTACAAAGTTGCCAGATATGTTCATAATCAAGAGTTCAGATACGTGAGAAATCTATTAACAAATACTTTGTTACTTTCCACCTCCTGAAAACCCAAAATGTGTGTGCGTCTGTGCATATGCCCCTGCCATAGTGTCATAGTCTAAGTATCTCTCTGTGTGTTTGTGTGTCTGTGTGTGTGTGTCTGTGTCTGTGTGTGCGTGCGTGTGTGTGCGTCTGTGCAGTGGTCAGGATGTGGCGTCCATCCTGGATCTGGTTCATCACCTCATCCATGAAGAGGAGGAGGAGGAGGAGAGTGTCCAAACACAGTGAGTCCAGACTGAGCCGACCGCTTTCAATCTGCTTAAGGAACTTTTTTAATTTCACACAATTGTGAGTGTTAACAGAAATATTGTAATGTGATTTGTGTGTGTGTATGTTTTTAAATCAAGATGCAATTTTAATCGAGAACTGAAATGTTACCTGCTAAACTAGACATCTAGTACCTGTCTGGTACTGGTCTAGTTGTGATCTAGTTGCGGTTTTCTTAGATTTCCCCTAAAAAGTCCAGGGAATTGTTGCGCTAAATTATTCTTCATATTTTGCAATATGACCATAATGATTTTGTAAGGCTTGTTGTCATTTTTAGATGTTCATATCTAATTTCTACTGAAGGGAAGTTGGTAAATGTTAGGATCAATAAATAGAAGTCAATGTGTGTTTGTGCGTGTGTTTGTGTGTGTGTCAGGGGTCAGCAGGTGGGCGAGCAGGCTCACATGGCACTGTTGGGGCACAGTCTGGCTGCCTACATCTCCGTCCTGCCCCGGGACAGACTGAGGAGCATCGCTACGCGTATCCTGTCCGACAGCACGCTCTGGCTCTGCAGACTCTTCAGGTGGGACGCATCACTGCTATACAGAAGCACCTTTAACGGGACGATATCAGAAGCACCTTTAACAGGACGATATCAGAAGCACCTTTAACAGGACGATATCAGAACACCTTTAACAGGACGATATCAGAACACCTTTAACAGGACGATATCAGAAGCACCTTTAACAGGACGATATCAGAAGCACCTTTAACAGGACGATATCAGAAGCACCTTTAACAGGACGATATCAGAAGCACCTTTAACAGGACGATATCAGAACACCTTTAACAGGACGATATCAGAAGCACCTTTAACAGGACGATATCAGAACACCTTTAACAGGACGATATCAGAAGCACCTTTAACAGGACGATATCAGAACACCTTTAACAGGACGATATCAGAAGCACCTTTAACAGGACGATATCAGAACACCTTTAACAGGACGATATCAGAAGCACCTTTAACAGGACGATATCAGAAGCACCTTTAACAGGACGATATCAGAACACCTTTAACAGGACGATATCAGAAGCACCTTTAACAGGACGATATCAGAAGCACCTTTAACAGGACGATATCAGAAGCACCTTTAACAGGACGATATCAGAAGCACCTTTAACAGGACGATATCAGAACACCTTTAACAGGACGATATCAGAAGCACCTTTAACAGGACGATATCAGAAGCACCTTTAACAGGACGATATCAGAACACCTTTAACAGGACGATATCAGAACACCTTTAACAGGACGATATCAGAAGCACCTTTAACAGGACGATATCAGAAGCACCTTTAACAGGACGATATCAGAACACCTTTAACAGGACGATATCAGAAGCACCTTTAACAGGACGATATCAGAAGCACCTTTAACAGGACGATATCAGAAGCACCTTTAACAGGACGATATCAGAACACCTTTAACAGGACGATATCAGAACACCTTTAACAGGACGATATCAGAAGCACCTTTAACAGGACGATATCAGAAGCACCTTTAACAGGACGATATCAGAAGCACCTTTTAACAGGACGATATCAGAAGCACCTTTTAACAGGACGATATCAGAAGCACCTTTAACAGGACGATATCAGAACACCTTTAACAGGACGATATCAGAAGCACCTTTAACAGGACGATATCAGAAGCACCTTTAACAGGACGATATCAGAAGCACCTTTAACAGGACGATATCAGAACACCTTTAACAGGACGATATCAGAACACCTTTAACAGGACGATATCAGAACACCTTTAACAGGACGATATCAGAACACCTTTAACAGGACGATATCAGAACACCTTTAACAGGACGATATCAGAACACCTTTAACAGGACGATATCAGAACACCTTTCACGCGCCCGCCCAGTAAGAAGACCTTAAAGGTTGAATGGACGATTTTTTTGGCCCAAATCTGAGTCTTATTTCCTCGTGGCGTGGACTGTCCATTAGTCCTGCCACGTGTCAATCATAGAACGCACCTACCGCTCACCTGCAGCCGCGTGGGGCTCGTTTCCGCATGTCTAAGCGCATTGATCTATCATAATATAGTTCCCTCAGTGTACGGGACAAAATTAAGACGGAGAAAGACAGTTCGAGCTGACGCAGAAGAGATGAAAATCTACGGCGACGAGAGATGCGATGCGCTCCGTCGTGCTAATAAACAAACGCACGTGTGTGTTGTATTTCCCCATGTGTGGACAATAAAGGATTATCTTATCTTATCAGTCCACACGGGGGAGTGGCATGCGCACGGGGGAGTGGCATGAGCACGGGGAGTGGCATGAGCACGGGGGAGTGGCATGAGCACGGGGGAGTGGCATGCGCACGGGGGAGTGGCATGCGCACGGGGGAGTGGCATGAGCACGGGGGAGTGGCATGTGCACGGGGGAGTGGCATGAGCACGGGGGAGTGGCATGAGCACGGGGGAGTGGCATGAGCACGGGGGAGTGGCATGAGCACGGGGGAGTGGCATGCGCACGGGGGAGTGGCATGAGCACGGGGGAGTGGCATGAGCACGGGGGAGTGGCATGCGCACGGGGGAGTGGCATGAGCACTTCCATCTGAGTTCTCAAATCGCCGAAAAATCGTCCATTGCGCCTTTTAAGGAGTGTTCCAGTTCTTCTAGAACTATTTAGCCCGGCTGCCCTGGAGGCTCTAGAGCGCACGGCCCAGGCTTGCCGTACACGGCAGCAGTTGCCGGGGGTCTCGTCGACTGGCTCAGGCTGCCCCTCCCGTTTCTCTCATGTCCATAATGCTGTCGACTCGCGGAGTTGAAGGACAAGCGGTCATGAGAATGGAATTCAGGGTAAAATAACCAGTCTCATGGGCAGGGACCAAGTTGCTCTTTGCCAGATTGACCCACATACCCAACTGCCCGATGTGGTCGAGGACAGTTTGGGTGTCTTGAACAGCCTGCAGATTTTGCCTAAGCAAACCAGCAGGTAGCAAACAATTCAACGTTTTTCCGCTTACAACTCGACAAACCTGCTCGCGAGAAGAAGAAAGGGACTCTCAGGGGACTGGGCTCTCGGTGTCACGTGACTATTATAGCCACACGTGGGTCACAGAAAGGTCACAGGTGACTTTGTTGTCATTAGTTTCTCGACCTGTGCATCCGCTAAAGATGATCATTCAGTGCTTAAGGCCTGCGGCGGTCAGAAGGGATGAAATAGAACTCCTCAGGTTTCTCAGTTCTTTGGCAGTAAAACGTCTTCTGATTTGGCTGCTTCCATTACAGTGAATGAGATGGAACATTCATTTCAGGACCATCTCCTCTGAAAGGGCCAATATTGCTCCATAAAAACACAATACACTAAATGTTGGAGTGTTACAGTTCTATGTCTGTTCTGTCAGGTATGAGAATGCGTCCGCGTACTTCCACGAGGACGACAGGGATGGACTGGTCAGAGTGTGCCGTCTGGTGCTCCATGCTCGCTATGAGGAGTACCCCTCGGAGGGCTATGGGGCGTTCACCTCCAAACAGCCTGTCATCTACCTAAGCGCCTCCTGTAGGCCGGGCCTGGGACAGCACCTCTGCGGACAGGTACAGATTCCCGCTTTATCTGTCACTGAGTAATACTTATAAAGTTATTCTGAAGATTCTGCTAAAATGAAGCACTAATACTATTACATGACATTAAAATATTGTATTTGGTTTAAAAATAATGGGGTTTGAAGGGCAAATAAACAATCAATTTTGCCATCTTAATTATATATCAGATTTACCTGAATCAAAACGCACTGAATGAAATGAGATTAGTGTGAGCACCAGGCGGAGCCTCCCACAAAGTCAAGGTGTAAATGTGTTTGACTGCAATTTCAATGTTTTCAATTTTTCATTTCTATGCAGCAAATCCAATGAATTTGAGCAAAAACAATGTTTAAAAAAACACTTTTAGCCCCTCCTTCTATGTCTTTGTGTCTTTGGACAATTCACGCCTGGAAGTGAGATGAAAAACCCCAAAACGGTTTGGATGCATCGGGAGCTCTTGCCGTTTGATTGTAAATTACACATATTTTGATGATTTACACAGTTTCAAATAATGTACTACAGTAAAGATCCCTAGCTAAGAATTACCCAACGTTTCAGGTTACTGGCCACTATTTGGACTGTGGCCTGTGGCCTGCATGTTCAATCCAAAATGACATTGTGTCTGTGTCTGTGTGTCTCTGTGTGTGTGTGTGTGTGTCTGTGTGTGTGTGTGTCTGTGTGTGTGTCTGTGTGTGTGTCTGTGTCTGTGTGTGTGTGTCTGTGTGTGTCTCTGTCTGTGTGTGTCTCTGTCTGTGTGTGTGTGTGTGTGTGTCTGTGTCTGTGTCTGTGTGTGTCTGTGTGTGTCTGTGTGTGTCTGTGTGTGTCTGTGTGTGTCTGTGTGTCTGTGTGTGTCTGTGTGTGTGTGTCTGTGTGTGTGTGTGTGTGTCTGTGTGTGTGTGTGTGTGTGTGTCTGTGTGTGTCTGTGTGTGTGTGTGTGTGTCTGTGTGTGTGTGTGTGTCTGTGTGTGTGTGTGTGTGTCTGTGTGTGTGTCTGTGTGTGTGTGTCTGTGTGTGTGTGTGTGTGTGTGTGTCTGTGTGTGTGTCTGTGTGTGTGTGTGTGTCTGTGTGTGTGTGTGTGTGTCTGTGTGTGTGTGTGTGTGTCTGTGTGTGTGTGTGTGTGTCTGTGTGTGTGTGTGTGTCTGTGTGTGTGTGTGTGTGTGTCTGTGTGTGTGTGTGTGTCTGTGTGTGTGTGTGTGTGTCTGTGTGTGTGTGTGTGTGTCTGTCTGTGTGTGTGTGTGTCTGTCTGTGTGTGTCTGTGTCTGTCTGTGTGTGTCTGTCTGTGTGTGTCTGTCTGTGTGTGTCTGTCTGTGTGTGTTCTCAGCTGGGCCTGCCTCTGTCCAGCCTCTGCACTGTCCCCTGTAACACCATGTTCGGGTCCCAGCACCAGATGGTAGGTCCACACTCTGAGCAGCTCCACCTACTGTCCTGGCAGAGGGAGAATGTGGGCCAAATATTTCACATTTTAAAGGCGTGGAGGAGCATTCACTCTACAGAGAGGACTGAATCTGACCTGCTAAACTAGTCCAAGAATCCTATGCATTTCAAATATTTTTAATGTGGTCAAAGCTACAATTAGTAGCTTTCTAGTAGGGATGGAAATATCAATATCCAAGTAACAATACACCGATACTGACTCAGTACAAATGTGGGTATCGATACTATGCCAATTATAAGGCAAAGCATCACTTTTAGACAGGTCAGGGCCATTTCTTCATTATCTTGTGTCAAAAGTAGTGAAAGTGAAGCCTTCCAGTCACAGCACAGAGCCACAATATAATGAAGCCTCAAAATACTGCCATCTACTGGGAATTCAACGGTATTACAAATAATATAAAGTTGATTCTGAAGGTTTCTACCAGTGTTTAAAAACCTTTGCCAATTATAACTAGAATATGTATTAAATTTCTGATTTCACACAAATGGAAGCCTTGGTCACGGTTATTTTGAGGCTTCATTTTGAATCTTCTTTTTGCCATCACTCGTTAAAACAGCTTCAGCAGGAGCTCATTGGCCTGATCCATGTGTCAGCGTTCTGTTTGTCCTTTGGAGCCTATTTAAAACCCTTTTTAACATGCATTTATTGAAATTACTTCACCAATAAGGTTCGACCAGAATGAGTATTGGTATCAAAAAAATGTACCCCCCAAAAAAACTTTCATATCATACCAAAAAAGTATCAGTTGGTCCCGATTGAACCTGTTGAGATTCTTTACACTTGTTAACCAGATTATGGTTAAAAAATATTTATACATTTGTATATTTATATTTTTATATTAAATAGAATCACATACTTATTTCTGAATTAATGACTAATGTGTAATGTCTGCAAAATCGTGTGTCTGTGTGTGTCTGTGTGTGTCTGTGTGTGTGTGTCTGTGTGTGTCTGTATGTGTCTGTGTGTGTCTGTGTGTGTCTGTGTGTGTCTGTGTGTGTCTGTGTGTGTCTGTGTGTGTCTGTGTGTGTCTGTGTGTGTGTGTCTGTGTCTGTCTGTGTCTGTGTGTGTCTGTGTGTGTCTGTGTGTGTCTGTGTGTGTGTGTGTCTGTGTGTGTCTGTGTGTGTCTGTGTGTGTCTGTGTGTGTCTGTATGTGTCTGTGTGTGTCTGTGTGTGTCTGTGTGTGTCTGTGTGTGTCTGTGTGTGTCTGTGTGTGTCTGTGTGTGTCTGTATGTGTCTGTGTGTGTCTGTGTGTGTCTGTGTGTGTCTGTGTGTGTCTGTATGTGTCTGTGTGTGTCTGTCTGTGTCTGTCTGTGTGTGTCTGTCTGTCTCTGTCTGTGTGTGTCTGTGTGTGTCTGTGTGTGTCTGTGTGTGTCTGTGTGTGTCTGTATGTGTCTGTGTGTGTCTGTGTGTGTCTGTGTGTGTCTGTGTGTATTTGAGGATGTGGCGCTGCTGGACAAACTGGTGCAAGAGGACCTGGACTCGGGGAAACTTCCTCTGCTCCTCATCGCTAACGCAGGTATGCTACACACGCACAACACGCACGCACAACACGCACGCACGAGCACGCGCGAACACACAATATACAGGAACAAAGTCTCCTGAGTCCCAAGGAACGTCTACTCGGACCAATAATACCAAAAGTGAAATGTGGTCTGAAGGCGGTTGTCCCGCTGGTCAGAGCTGCAGAGGACTCTTCACTTTGTTATCCTGCGTATTTTCCTTTAGCAGTCCTTGGTTTATGTTACTGGTACTTACAGTATTCTGAAGTATTTACCTAGAGAAACCCCCTTTTGTCGGTGTAATCCCCCATTCGACCAGGAGTGTTCCATTGTAGAGAAAGATTCAGTTGCATCTTCTGGACTCTGTCACAACAAACCCCCTTTGAGTTCTTTATTAGCACCAGAGCTTTCTCAGTAGTCAAAAGTCCTGTACCGTCAGTGCTGTTGTTGTTGCTACTTTATTTAGCGAGATGCATAAAAACGTGCAGAAAAATGCAGGTACTCTGAACCAGACTCATTTCATCTGAATATATCTTCTTTGTAATGTAAGAGAGGTGCATGTGTTGTGAACAGGCACCCCAGCGGCCGGCCACACCGACAAACTGTCCCGCCTCAAGGAGCTGTGTGATCAGAACAACATGTGGCTCCACGTGGAGGGGTGAGGAGCATTGTGTGGTCCACGCACTCCAAATATACCTTTTTATTCTATTCTATTCTACTCCTTTCTATTATTTTATTATTATTTTATTTTTATCTTTTTATTTTATTTATCTGTTTTATTTTATTTTCTTCTCCCTCCATTCCCTATTAAGGAGTTTTGTTAATAGAAGAACTCTTATAAACAAAACAAAAAACTCTTAAGAGTGTGTTTTTTGAAACTTCCTATAATCTGTCCTTTCCTCCTGTTTCTACTGCGTTGTAACAACGAAATTTCCCCATGTGTGGACATTAAAGGATTATCTTATTTTATTCCATTCTATTCTATTCCAATCAACGTATGATTGGTTCAATTTATTTTTTTATTTCAAAAGAAAAAAGGAAAAGGTTTGTTTTTCAAAAAAAAGAAGGTTTGTTTTTCATTTTGATTCAAACAGATGCATCTTCTGAGCGTGGGTTCTTTATTTAATTCACCTTTATTTGTTTTGCACCACGTGAAAGGTTCTGGGCTGTACTAATGGCAGTACTGGGCAGGGCTGAGCTCGTGAGTGACAACCATCGGCGAGTGCTCAGCCCTCCGATGCCTAACGCTGGGACTGTACGGGCCATCGCTGTGCAGTGCTCAGCGCCTCCTGGTCCTGGTCCTGGTCCTGGTTTAGTCTTAGTCTGGGCAGACTGGGAACCGCTCCATTCCCCGGGGATGAAATCGAGCTCTCCGTGGTTCCCACTAACGTATACTGGGCACAGCACCGCCCTGCTACACACTCGGCTCTTTGCTGGACATCTCCACCTCCTGTATGGGGAACTGGGCCAAGTGCTTCAGTGTTGGACCCCTGGTACTGCGCGGTCTGGGCCCGACTGGGCCGTCCAGACCTGCATGTGGTCAGGTTGGAGAGGAACGTCTATTTGGGAAACTTCTCCCTTGACATCCACCCATCCACAGACTGCACCATGGGAGGACTTGATCCCCACGTACCATCAGACTTCCCTCGGCTCCAGAGCTGACCACTGTGGGCTCTGTCCTCGCGCCCTCTGGACCATACAGTATCCCACCGAGCACTCGTGTCCACCTGTGCGTAACAGTGCGGTGTTGGGCTGGACCTGGCCTTGGTTTAGTCCGGTTGGATTGGAACAAGCCCGAGAACGTATGCTCCAATCCCCGGCGGTAACTGACACTGACCCACCACACAGAGTGTGAGCCACGAAGAGCTCGCTTTCACCCCTCGGAAATGGGACGCGTGTCCATGGGCTTTTCCCAGTCTGCCTAGACTAAATTGAGACTAAACCAGGTCCATAACCTGGGGGGAGCGGATGATCCTGAGAAGCGTACACCCCCAGACCAGATCAGCTGTAACCAGCTCGAGCCCCACTGCCGGTACAGCACAGAACCAACTTCTGCGACGTGCCAAACAAATTAGATTAATTAAATTTTCATCAAGCAGTTCTCCCACAAGGCTGTGATTTGGGGCCAAAATTATTCATACTTTATCTGAATGACATTTGTAAAGTGTCTAATATATTGAAGTTGAAGTTGACTTTGTTCAGGTCACAGGACAGAGATGGGGTTGACACAATTTTAGAAATTTGTTGATTTAAAAGCTATATTTGAAATTAATAAAAGTGTGCGTGTGCCCATTACTTTTGACATTTGAACAACTTGTACTTTTTGCAGAATTGTCAAATTTTCAAAAGTATTAGTTTTCCCCATTTAAATGAATTTGCACAATCCTTTCTGCTTGAAACCAATACACTTGGCAATGTATTTTTCAGTTGTATATATATTTTTTAATATTACCAACCAAATAAACTTGTTTATTCATTCATTCAAATAAAGAAGCCACGCTCCGAGACTGTATTTCAGTATTTGATTCCCCCCCTTTTTTTGGTTATCAAATCAAAAATGCATTGAAACGAGTTCATACATTTATTCCATTCTATGCCATTCTAAATTATTTAGAAATGTATTTTATTTATATTATGTTCGAGTCTCCTAAATGTGCTGCCCTCTTCCCTCTCCAGGGTGAACCTGGCGACCTTGGCCCTGGGGAACCTCAGCTCTCCTGTCATGGTCCGTGCTCACAGACTTGTGGATATCTGTGGGTTTAGGCCCAGATGTTTGACATGATGTTCTCTCATGTTTGTGGACAGGCGGCCGCCCGCAGTGACAGCCTGACCCTGACCCCTGGACTGTGGCTGGGTCTTCCAGCCGTGTGCGCGGTCACTCTGTACAGACACGAGGACCCTGTGCGGGTATAATACTGTATTTTACACAAAGCTGAGCAATTTTAAGACATTCCAAATGGTTCTCAATAATAGTAATGTCTTACACTTGTAATTCACTTTACAGGCTTGTCAAAACCTCTCAAAGTGTTCCACTGTGTCATCCTTCATTCACATATTCTATTCCTCCAACCTTCAAGGTGTGGGCAAGAGCGCCACCACAAATTGTTCAAATGATAGATAAAGTCACACTCAAGCTCATGATGAGATGTGCACTGTATGGAGAGATGCATGGATGTGTTTACCTGCTCACTCAGTGCGAGACACCAGAGGAGGTGTGTTTACAGGGCTGTGGGCGGCGCACACACTGTTAGCACGCTGACACGTTAGTTTGTAGCCCCCTGCACACTGCACGATGGACGCACGCAGAAGATGAAATCCTGCCTGATTTTGAAAGCCTAAATATTCTACAGTGGAAGCGACACACCTTCACACACTCTCTACTCTCTCCTGTGGTGCTTTCAGTCCCTGTCGGCAGGCCTCATGTCCAGTGGGCCCCTGGAGAAGCTGAGGGCCCTCCCCCTGTGGCTGTCCCTGCAGTACCTGGGACACAGTGGCATCGTGCAGAGGATCCAACATGCTACAGCTCTGGTAATGCTCTGTCCTGTTTACACCAGGCTATTTATTCAATGACCCCACAGCATCTCCAGAGACTGTTTGACCTGGTTCATCTCACACTCTGCGGTTACTGAGAATTCATAATCAAATGCTCTGTAAATGATCAGTTCAGATGTAAAAAGAGGACTGGCGGTTGTAATCATTTAGTGATGAGTTGTGCAGCCTTAACAACGGTTTGTCTCTTCAGAGTCAGCAGCTCCAGCAGAAGCTTAAATCCCTGACCTCCATCCAAACTTCAGTAAGTATGAATAAAACATCTCATTGTATTCTACAAAGAAATATCTCTAAATGACATTCTGGTACTGTTCCAAACAGGTTAATTTGGTCTTCTTTACATTCTTTACGTAGTCTGTTTCCGCTAGAAAATACTACTAAAATACCATGTACACAGTTTAGTGGCAAAAAAGTTGTTACACTCTTAAATCCCACTTTGACGTAAACCGAGAATCCTCCTGTATGACCTGAGTGCAGTCAGCTGTAGAGAGCGACACTCTAGCGCTGTAGAGTCGGCAGTCGCCCCCAGTGCAATGCACCTGAGGAAATCAAACCCCTGTGTAGTAATACCAGAACATCTCAGCCTGGGATACAGTGTGTGGCTGGTCACCTTGTCTGCATTGTTTATCCTTCTAATACTGTAGACTCCATACTAAGGCAGTTCAAGGTTCTTGTGTTTGTTACATAGAGTGCATTTCTGTCTGCTCAGGGCACAATCACAGTGAAACATGCACAGATAAAACAATCTCCTAAAATGCAGTTTACAGAACTGCTCTGAACTCACGATTGGTCAGAGGTGCTTAAACCAGTGCCTTATACTCACAGGACGTGCTGGAGGCAGAGGTGTCTCTGCAGGAGGCCTTGAACATGGTAAACTACAGCCAGAGCTAGTGTTGTTAGATTTGACTTTAGACTCTCAGGGACGCACTGAACAAGCGGTGAGGAAGCATCACAGGGGTGAGTGTGGGACAGATGCAGTCCTTCAGGCACCACTGTCCTGCTCCTGTGGGGGGGTGTAATGTGTGCAGTGTGTGCAGTGTGTGCAGTGTGTGTAGTGTGTGCAGTGTGTGCAGTGTGTGTAATGTGTGTGCAGTGTGTGTAGTGTGTGCAGTGTGTGTAATGTGTGTGCAGTGTGTGTAATGTGTGTAATGTGTGTGTAATGTGTGTGTAATGTGTGTGTAATGTGTGTGTAATGTGTGTGTAATGTGTGTGTAATGTGTGTGTAGTATGTGTGCAGTGTGTGTAATGTGTGCAGTGTGTGTAATGTGTGTAGTGTGTGCAGTGTGTGTAATGTGTGCAGTGTGTGTAATGTGTGCAGTGTGTGCAGTGTACAGTGTGTGTAATGTGTGCAGTGTGTGCAGTGTACACTGTGTGTAATGTGTGCAGTGTACAGTGTGTGTAATGTATGCAGTGTACAGTGTGTGCAGTGTGTGTGTGTAATGTGTGCAGTGTGTGTAATGTGTGTGCAGTGTGTGAGCCGTGTGTGTGCCGTGTGCAGTGTGTGTGTAGAGTGTGGGGACCAGAGTTAGCCGAGCTGCTTGTTGCAGTGTGTGTAATGTGTGTGCAGTGTGGGGACCAGAGTTAGCCGAGCTGCTTGTTGCAGTGTGTGTAATGTGTGTGCAGTGTGGGGACCAGAGTTACCGGAGCTGCTTGTTGCAGTGTGTGTAATGTGTGTGCAGTGTGGGGACCAGAGTTAGCCGAGCTGCTTGTTGCAGTGTGTGTAATGTGTGTGCAGTGTGGGGACCAGAGTTACCGGAGCTGCTTGTTGCAGTGTGTGTAATGTGTGTGCAGTGTGGGGACCAGAGTTAGCCGAGCTGCTTGTTGCAGTGTGTGTAATGTGTGTGCAGTGTGGGGACCAGAGTTACCGGAGCTGCTTGTTGCAGTGTGTGTAATGTGTGTGCAGTGTGGGGACCAGAGTTACCGGAGCTGCTTGTTGCAGTGTGTGTAATGTGTGTGCAGTGTGGGGACCAGAGTTAGCCGAGCTGCTTGTTTGCAGGGTGCAGTGTTCCCGATGCCTGCTCTCTCCGGGGCTTCTGTGAGGGATGTTCTGGGCTCTGTCCTGCTGTCTATTGTAGGTGCGATTTAGCCTCTCTTTACCCCCTCACACGCCCTCACTCCCTGCCATCAGCTGTGCGGTCAGGCACCTGTGGGACGTGCGGCCAGCTCCATCACACGGCTCATGAATTATCATAAGGGATTTGCTCACTGGTCAGTCAGTCGTGGCAGAAAGGGGGGCATGTCCTACTCAAAGCGAGGGTATGTAGGATTTAAACATGTGTAAACATGCTGACATCACATGTAGCATTTAACGAGAACAATTAATGAATTACAAATATTGGACATAGTGGACAAGATGTCGGTTTTCATGTGGTTGTCAAGTTGATTATCCAATCAGAAGGCATTCTGATCATCTCAGTATTCTCACATTTGGTTTGCTATTTCCTTTGACTCAAACCTAAAGCCTTTTCAGAGAAGAATCCTTCACTGAATCTGCGTCTCCAGCCACCACACGAGCACTGCTCTGATTTCCCCCACGCTTCATTCACAAAATTCTCTTTTCACGCGTATTTAGGTCAACTTTAATTCAAACAATTCTCAGCACATTATCTGTGACATTAATACAATACACTGCACTTTGCGTACCTTTTGGCCTTGTGTAATTCCAAATAATAGTGCCTCCTCCTTTGGCCAAAGCTGTGACATTCCAGTGTGTTTTTTCCATTAATGTCACGTTCAGGATTTAAGTTTATTACTAATTACTGTATGTTGTTTTTTACCAACATACACTCTCTCCGCACCGTTAAGCCTTGTTTTGCGTCATCCGTACATTTTTGTTGCTTCATTGAGAATAGAAGAAACACATGAGCCATCGCCCTGAACCAGCGACGGCCCGGGCTGTTACATGAGGCTTTACAGCTGTTTGAATCCCAGAAGAGCACCCGAGGGAGACGAGTGAACACATCAAGTCATATATACAGTATATACTCTAAGTTCGGTGATGGACTTTAGTTAGTTGACATTATGACACATTTCATGAGCCTTAAGTGATGTCCATTCAGCTTTGCAGCACTTCATTTCACTGTAAACAAATACATGATCCTCCCACATACAGATGCACCCGCCCAGCACATGTTAAGAACTCTATCATGGTGTCAATCAGGACTGAATCTTAACATGTTACATCTCCAGCTCAGGTGGGCCCATAGTGACAGTGCATGCAGGCTTCAGACCCCTCCTCCTCACGCTGTCACATATGAGTGACAGAAGCCGGTGTTCTTCATGTGTGTGTGTGTGTGTCCTTCAGGTAGAGGACGAGCTCAGTTCTCCTGTGGTGCTCTTCAAGTTCAGCCCGGACAGAAGCTCCGGTAAGCCCTTACTTTTACTAATGAAGCTTGCCCCGCAGAGAAATATAATGTAATGTAAAGAGTAAAGCCCAAACATTATTGCTAA
Source organism: Eucyclogobius newberryi (assembly GCF_026437365.1). Taxonomy (NCBI): domain Eukaryota; kingdom Metazoa; phylum Chordata; class Actinopteri; order Gobiiformes; family Gobiidae; genus Eucyclogobius; species Eucyclogobius newberryi. The sequence goes on from NW_027315757.1 coordinate 4,128,346, forward strand.
GCGATAGAAAGTCTTTTGCTGATGCACAGGTCGAGAATCTAATGATAACAAAGTCACCTGTGACCTCTCTGTGACCCACGTGAAGCTATATAGTCTCGTGAGACCGAGAGCCCAGTCCCTTTCTTCTTCTCGCGAGCAGGTTTGTCGAGTTGTAAGCGGAAAACCATTAAATTGTTTACTACCTGCTGGTTTGCTTAGCCCCGAGACTTACGTCGAGGCAGCGAGCACTCTCGCCCCTCAGAGGCTGTGATAGCACCGGCGTTCTGCAGCTAGGTGGATGTAGCCACCGCCGGGTAAGTACAGCTGATTACTGATTGTTTCAGAGCTATGTTAGCTTTCTTTTTGACTTGTTTTGAACAGTCATTTTTGAGCAGCCGGTTTCGTTCCTGCTCCGTTTATTTTGTGCTACTGCCGTATTTGGCTCAAGCGGCCGCTTTCGTCCCGCATCCATGCAAGATGCCCCCCAGTTTGGCCTGGGCCATATGCCGCCTGTTGAGCCGGCTATTGCCTCACTGATCGTCTCCCCGGAGGAGGGCCTTAGGGCTAACCCGAGGTGCCCGAATCCGCAATGTCAGATCACTGATGAATTCTTGTGCTGGGCATACGATGTGGGGGCACGGATGGGTAGGATGGGGAACTCCCTTTCAGGACTGAATCTTAACATGTTACATCTCCAGCTCAGGTGGTCCCATAGTGACAGTGCATGCAGGCTGCTGCATGCAGGCTGCTGCTCGGTCTTTCCACTGGTCTGGAATAGTCTAATGTGGATGTACCGACGCAGGGAATGCTTGATTGCACGTTTGCTCTTATGTCCAGGGAGCTTGGTCGCGTATTGTCCACTCTGACGCAGGCTCACCGACAGGTGTGGCTGGATCAGTCTCCCCTTACGAAACCATGTAAGAGGACATTAAGGAACGTTCCAGTTGTCCCGGGAGAGCTCTTTGGTGCGGCTGCGCTTGAGGCGTTAGAACGCACTGCACAAGCGAGCCGGACTAGGAGCCAGTTGGTCGGTCTCCGCAGACAGAGCCCTCAACGTGGTGGCCTGCCTGCGTCTGGCACTCGTTGGCCCGTACAACCACCACGCGTCCACGGGGCGAACGGCCCTTTGATCGGATGAGGGTGGCCCGGACTCCAGTCTCGGGACCACCTTATTCTGCCCAGCCCATCCAGCGGGCCAGGGGGGCGGCACTGAAGCCAGGCCGCCGAGGGTCGGACTTTTTACTCCGGGGCAGTTGGAATACTGGGCTGCGCACACAACACAGACGTCTGGGTGTTGTGCACTCTCTCCCAGGGTTACCACCTTTAGTTGCACCGTCGGCGTCACTTCCATAGACCTCAAGGATGCCTACTTTCATGTTCCAATTGCATCGTGCCACCAGTAGTTTCTGAGCTTTGCATTTCGAGGTCGTCACTACCAATTCAGAATCTTTCCATTCGGTCTGTCTCTGTCGTTGAAGGTTTTCACCAGATGTGTTGCTGCAGCTCTGGCTCCCCTCCAGGCACACGGTTTAAAAATACTACCTTACCTGGACGACTGGCTGGTTTGTGCTCCCACTTACAGCCAGGCTGTTCAAGACACCCAAACTGTCCTCGTCCACATCGGGCAGTTGGGTATGTGGATCAATCTTGCAAAGAGCAGCTTGGTCCCTGCCTAGGAGACTGTTTTTTTAGGGATCACCCTGAATTCCATTCTCATGACCGCTTGTCCTTCAACTCCGCGAGTCGACAGCATTGTGGACATGCTTTCCAGTTTTTGGGAAGGCAAGGTGTTGCCTTTTATTCTCTACCTCATTCTCTACTGTAGTGCCAATGGGGCTCCTTTCTCTTCGCCCTATGCAAATCTGGATCAACAGCCTGCACTCAAAGCCCGCACGGGCCATTCACAGGTGCCGACGAGTGCAGGTGTTACCCCGGTGTCTCGAGTCCCTGTCTCAGTGGCGAGACCGGTCCTGGATAGAGCAGGGTGTTCCTCTTGGCTCCCTTCCGTCTCAGAGGGAGATGGTGCACACGGATGCGTCTCTCACAGGATGGGGTGCGACATGGCAAAGGCGCATGGCACAAGGAACGTGGTCTCCACCAGTCAGCAGAGAGCACATACATGTGCTAGAGCTGATGGCAGTACGCCTGGCGTTGGACTACTTCCTTCCAGTTGTGCGCGGCAGACATATCATGGTTCACTCAGACAACACCACGGTGGTTCATCACATCAACCACTTGGGGGGCACCAGTTCGATGAGACTGTTGGACTTGACTCGACAGCTCCTTGTGTGGGCTGCTCCCCACTTTCTCAGTTTGAGAGCATCCTACATACCCGGTCCAAGGAATGTGGTGGCGGATTTTCCATCCCGTCAGTGTCCACTGCCTGGGGAGTGGAGACTTCACCCAGAAGTGGTAGACAACATTTGGGGAATGTTTGGCAGGGCAGAGGTTGACCTCTTTGCGTCCAGAGAGGCGAGTCACTGTCCCCTATGGTTTTCCCTAACGGACGGTGCTGGTCCTTTGAACGCATTTCCACCACTCCATTTTCCCGACCATGTTGAGGGTTCATCAAGGGGGACACAGCCTTCTCCTGATGGCTCCTTTTTGGCTGGCCAGGGTTTGGTTTCCGCTGCTGCACCTCATCTGCTGCGGCTCCCTTATGGCCCGTTCAGACCGGTGCGGCAAAAGCGTCCAGTTTAGCACCTCCTGCGTTTTTGCGGCGCGGCTTCCGCTTATTTGCGGCGCGATTCGCCGAGGAGCGCGGCGAGGCGGGCGCGCTTTTGCGTTTTCCGCTCGAGACGCTTTGACGGGCGTAAAAGCATCAAAGCATGCAGGCGGTGCAGCAGCCAATCAGAGATGACGCTCCGGTGATGTACGTACACATTTCACCCCGAGAATTATTTTATATTATAAAATGTGTGTCCTGTTTACATGCATCTTTTTCATATATATAATACTGGGGAGTCTGTGGGAAATTCAGTGGCTATTTAAAGATGTACTTATTTAATTTAGTGTTGTGGACGTCCAGTCCTCTGTTGTGGACGTCCAGTCCTCTGTGTTGTGGACGTTCAGTCCTCTGTGTTGTGGACGTCCAGTCCTCTGTTGTGGACGTCCAGTCCTCTGTGTTGTGGACGTCCAGTCCTCTGTTGTGTTGTAGACGTCCAGTCCTCTGTGTTGTGGACGTTCAGTCCTCTGTGTTGTGGACGTTCAGTCCTCTGTGTTGTGGACGTTCAGTCCTCTGTGTTGTGGACGTTCAGTCCTCTGTTGTGGACGTTCAGTCCTCTGTTGTGGACGTTCAGTCCTCTGTGTTGTGGACGTCCAGTCCTCTGTGTTGTGGACGTCCAGTCCTCTGTGTTGTGGACGTCCAGTCCTCTGTGTTGTGGACGTTCAGTCCTCTGTTGTGGACCTGAAGCTGCTGGTGATTGTCCTGTAGAAATCCCCAGTGGCAAGAAATCTGAATAATAAAACAAACAAATAACTATATAGCCTAAATTTAGTTTACTTGTACTTTCATTAAATATACCACAATCGAATTTTAAATGGTGCACTAGAACAAAATATTAACGCTATGAAAACTATGTTTTTTTTACTAAAAAAAATATTAATTTTTACTATCTATGTACTTTTCATTGGTTTTATACACAACCACAAGCATATACACAGCACATACACAGCAGATACACAACAGATACACAACAGATACACTTTATTATTGCGCTCAAACATGAATATTTCTGTACTGACCTGATGGACAGATGGACAGGCGTCTGTAGTTGTTGTCCTGGTACATGTCCGCGCACCATTGCGGGAAAACAAGTCATCAAACAGGACCCGGGACAAACGAAACTACAGCTGAGAGCGATGTTTATCCAGTCTTGAAGCAAATGATGGTATTGACTCAACTGGGATCACTGGTGGATCCAGACACGCCGCCGAGCGTCTCCGTTTTTGGGCTTTGAAGAGCAAATACGCAAAAGGCACTTTCTCAACTTTGATCCGCCATTAGAGAAGCCAGACTGACCACACCTCCACTGCGCATGCGCACGCGGCAAACGCGCGTCTGCTTACTATATTTCGTCTCTGCTCCGCTGCGTCGAGAACGCGGCGTATTTGCGTTTTTCTTCATGCGTACTTGCGTCCAACTTCGCCATAACGCGCGAATAGGCGTTTGCGGTTTGAACGGGCCATTAGACCCCTTTTCCACAGGAGCGATCTCCTCTCCCAGCTGGGAGGGAGGATTCTGCACCCCGATCCAGGGCGCAATATCTTGCTGGCATGACAGTGTTGATGGTGCCTCAGTGGGAAGTGACAGGAACATTTCACTTTTCTTGAAGGGGGCGCGGCGGCTTCACCCTCCTAGACGCCGCATGGCCCCGTCTTGGGATTTGTCCCTGGTGTTGGACGCACTACAAAACCCTCCATTTGAACTGTTGGATCAGGTAGATCTCAAATGGATTTCGTTTAAGACCGCCTTTCTGCTGGCTATGGCTTCAGGTAAGCGGATCGGTGAACTTGCAGGTGTACATATGAGCCACGACACCTGTTCGGAGGTCAGATTGCCTCTTTGTGTGCTATGATGGCCCGAGAAAAGGTCAAGCGCTTTCTAAACGGCGCCTTGCCCGATTGGTGGTCGAGGCCATTGAGCAGGCTTATGTTTCTCAGAAGCGCCAGCCTCCAGATGGTGTGAAATGCCACTCGACAAGAAGCCTGCCACCTCCTGGGGGCCATGAGCGGAGGGCCCCTGGATGCAATTTGCGCAGCAGCCTCCTGGACTTCACCATCTTCTTTTGCCCGATTCTATAGAATACAATGTGGCAGTCTCCAATCCACTAGAGGGGATCCTGAGACTGCACCCTTCCTCGTCGTAAGGTAGGCGTGTTTTATCTTTTGTATTGTCCTATGGGATCCCTCAGGACATTGTTGATATTTGTCATCTATTGCTCAAGGCACCGCCTCTGGCGGTCAGAGGGGATGAAATAGAACGAAAGTTACGAATGTAACTATGGTTCTATGAATCTTGGATGGCCGCCAGAGCGATCAGTCCCTCGGAATCCGCGTTGATCGCGAGAAGAAAAGGAACTGGGCTCTCGGTGTCACATGACTATACAGCTTCACGTGGGTCACAGAAAGGTCACAGGTGACTTTGTTGTCATTAGTTTCACAACCTGCGCATGCGCAAAAGATGATCATTCAGTGCTTAAGGCACCGCCTCTGGCGGTTATGCAGGATTCATAGAACCGTAGTTACATCCGTAACGTGTAATAAGCTTTCTGGTGAGTAGCTAACCTAAGCACGTCCCTGTGGTGGCTCAAGGGCGGTACCATGGCCAACCCAAGCGTAAGACAAGCTTAACATTTTCCTTTTTTGGGATTGAATCACTTTTTAAACAATAACTATTAGAAATATGTATGTCCATTTCCTTTTTTTGTGCTATAATTGGATACAGTATAATAAGTAAAATTAATTAATTATTCAACCCCAGTTTACTACATCAGATTTCAGGCCACTCCCTAGAAATGCCCCTGCTTGTTCCAGTTCAGTATTTGAATAAAAGAGAATTTTACATGTGCTTGTCAAATACTTAGATATAGATTTCTGGCAAGTGATGGTTGTTTAGCTAAATGCACTTACTCTGTCTGTGTCTGTGGTTGGCCCTGCCCTCAGAGCTCAGCGGCGGGTCTGTGCAGAGCTACTGTCCCACAGAGAAGGAGGTGCTGCATACTTTCAACAGATGGGTGAGCTCAGCTGCATGTCAGCTGCATGTCTGTGATGAGTAAGTGTGTCCCTCTGGCTGGTGCTGACTGCCCTGTGTGCTGCTCCGTAGCTGGGGCAGGAGCTGGCTCGTCTGGTCCCGTCCTGTGGGGTGGACGTGGTGGAGCTGGAGGACGAGGGCTTCTGTGTCCGCTTCAGCCCCCTTCTCACAGCGGCAGGTAAAGATACGTGGTCCATGTTTGCACAACATTGAATCACTTTGAGCAGGAGTGCCCAAGATCTACCTATAGATCTAAATTATTGTATAATTTAGAATTATTTTTATTGTCAGTATCAAACAGGTTTTTATTTTTGTTTATTCATAATTAGGCTATAGCAGCTTCTCAACTATTTCTGATAAGCCCCTCCCCTAGGAAGAAGAAAACACTTTGCGCCCGCTACTCTTCGCCTATGGAGAATGAATACGGTGAGCGTATAAACTCCGCCCCCCAGATATGTTAGCAAAGCAAAGTGTGTTTTATTGATGTGTAATTTATTTGGCTTCATGCTGTCCACTGCCAACATTTAAAACAAAAAAAAAAACATTTAACTTCCCCACTCTTTAATACAGCGGGACACGAGTCATGCGTCTTGTTTGAGCAAACCTGCGTTCAGAGTGAGAAGTACTGGACTGCTGACATGCGCCCGCTTTTTAAAGATGTGGAAGGAGCCCACTACTCTTACAATGAAAATGTGAAAGGAGAGGATGAGGGGCAATGCTGCATGTGACACTGTGTTGGGGGAGGGTACATTTAGAGGATGAAATAGTGACTGAGAAATGGACAGTTTTTGTTGTTTTTTTGTACTGTTGTGTTCTTATTTGCTTATTTAAAATACCACAATAATGATAACTATTTGAACTATTAACACATATAATATTGACGTTCTCCAGTGCTGTGTGCTAGGCCCGCTGCTGTTCACACTGCATACATGACTTCCTGAATGTGTCTTCAAATGCAGATGTCTTTTATGTTCTTTAGTTCTGGGGACGCAGCCAGAGGATGTGCAGCGGCTGGTGGACACACTGACTGAGCTGATCCCTCTTCTGAGCTCCACTGTGGCCCTCAGGCAGGACTTCCGAGAGCAGGCGCTGAGACTGCGGCACACGCTCACATACCTGGAGGAGAGGGACTGGGCGGGGCTGGGGGCCGTCCGGTAAGAAACACCTTTCACTGTCATTCTCACGTTTTGTTTTTTTCAATAGAGACATACAAGAAAATACTCCAGGTGAACTCCTCGTCGAGGCCTTTGGGAGTTCAAGTTTGTAGAGTATGGTATGGATAAATGGTATGGAAAATGAGTGGGAGTTCAGTGAGAGACTGCTCAGTAGCGCCACCTCTAAAATCGATTTACACTGCAGCAATGGGAGCGCTGACCAGAAAAATTTGAAAGTAAATGAAACTTTGCACGAAATGGCTCATGTCAGTAGTAGAATATTATATTATGACCCCACCCTAAACCCTACAGGAAGTCGGCCATATGGGATCAAACACATCATCTTTTGACTTCTCTGAAAAACATGTGCAAAACCCACGTGCTATGAAAGATCATTAATTTGATTTTAAATAGAACATTGAGCTTTGCCATTGTGATTACAAAATGGCAATTGTTTGAAATGTTTTAAAATTCTAGCTTTTACAAACATTGCCGGATTTGAACGGACCCGTTAAAGAGCACCTGCTGAAGTGTGAGCTGGATGTAATGATTTGCTACTTAAAGGTGGTATGTACGATTTTTTCAGCAAATTTTGTATCATATTTCCTCGTGGCGTGGATAAATCATTTGTCCTGCCACGTATCAATCATAAAACGCACCTACCGCTCGCCTGCAGCCGCGTCAGGCTCGTCCCCACGTTTCCGCGTGCCTAAGCGCATGGATCTATCATAATATAGTTCCCTCTGTGTACGGGGCAAAATGAAGACGGAGAAAGACAGTTCGAGCTGACGCAGAAGTGGACAGAAATCTACAGGAGACGAGCGATGCGATGCGCTCCGTTGCGCTAATAAACAAACACACGTGTGTGTTGTATCAGTCCAGACGGGGGAGTGCGCATGCGCACTTCCGCCTGCATTCTCAAATCGTCGAAAAATTGTCCATACCGCCTTTAAGGTTCTATCTTTAAATGGCTTTCTGGCTCAAAAATTGGCACCTCTAAATTGGCCCTAGTGAATGAATGTGAGAGTGAATGGCTGTCTGTAATGTCTATGTCAATGTGTCAGCCCTGCAACGAGTTGGCCACTGTCCAGGGTGTACCCCGCCTAAGGCCCAAAGTCACTGGGTTAGGCTCCAGTCACCCGCGACCCCGAAAGGGAACAAGCGGTAGAAAATGAATGAATAATCCAGGCAATTAATCTGTTTGACATGGACTTGTGACTTGTATTTAGGTGTTTATCGGACGGTCGCCAAACTAAGGCAGCGCCCAAAAGCGCCCAGCGCCCTCTGCAAAGATTGTACGAAAGCGATTATCTCCTTCCAGACACCTGTCAAGTCAAACATGCAAAGTCAGGATTGGTGGGCAGTGGACAGCCTTCCAACTGAAGAGCGGTCACAAGTGTGCATGGAATGAAATCAAATCTATTCAGCCCCAAGTGCAGATGTATTTGTAAAAGCTGCTTGTGTTCGTGTGCTGTCGGTATCAGGAGGAAGCGCGCTGTTAACATGCTAATGTTTGTTAACATGCTAATGTTTGTTAACTTGCTAATGTTTGTTAGCGTTACTGTGACCGTAAACTCTGCTCTGGCCTCTGAAAGTTGTGAAAAGAGCTTACACTGCATTCCAAATGATTATGCAAACCCAATTTTCTCTGATTTAGCCAAATAATCAATATAAATGACAGTCATCATACTTTTCAAGTCCTCAACTTTTAGAGTACAACTAGAATATTATTGCACCTCCCAATGAGAACTGATTTTTTTTTTAATGCAGTGGTGCTCCAGTTTCCTCCATCAACTCAAAATATGTACGATAGGTACAGGTAGGCATCAAAGGATGATGTGTACCTTGTAACAAAGTGTACCTTAACCTTAACTTGTGTACCTTATCCTTACGGGGACAATAACATATACCTTAAAGGTTGAATAGAGAGCAACTGTTAGTCCTTTTCTTTTCAAATGCGCATGCGCACACTCACCCCCCACCCTCCTGTTCTTTCCGAGAGGCCGCCTCCCATCAAATCTTGTGCATGAGCTCCACTGCTTCGTGCGCCTTTGTTTATTAGTGCGACCGGATCGCCTCGAACACAGTCTTTCTCTGTCTTCCCTCAGCCCTTTATGTACTTGGGGGTCCGAAGCCCCCCAAGGGGAACGCAGCCAGGGGAACGTGCTGTTATCCTGGGAACGAGCCAGAACGAGGCTGCAGGTGTGCACTAGCACGCAGGGAATGATTGACATGTGGAGAACTACTCAGCTGTCCACACCACGAGGAAATGAGACTCAGATTGGTCGCAAAAATCCTCTATTCAACCTTTGACCTTACGTCTGTTTTTCCAGTTTAAGAATGTAGAACAGAATTGTTTAGGCCTGTTTGGTTCTAAACATGTGCAGGTATGAGCCTGAGCCTGAGGGACTGGACGAAGAGCACAGGAGCCATAAGGGGCAGCACATCAACCGCGAGCTGCTCAAGAGACTGCAGGAGCTGGACCCTGACATTAGCTTTTGCTCAGGTCAGTGCCTCAGCAGGGATCTGTTCTCCTGTCCTGCCCTCACACTCTCCTGTCCTGTCCTCACACTCTCCTGTCCTGTCCTCACACTCTGTTCTCCTGTCCTGCCCTCACACTCTGTTCTCCTGTCCTGCCCTCACACTCTCCTGTCCTGCCCTCACACTCTCCTGTCCTGTCCTCACACTCTGTTCTCCTGTCCTGCCCTCACACTCTGTTCTCCTGTCCTGCCCTCACACTCTGTTCTCCTGTCCTGCCCTCACACTCTGTTCTCCTGTCCTGCCCTCACACTCTGTTCTCCTGTCCTGCCCTCACACTCTGTTCTCCTGTCCTGTCTTCAGGTCCTGAGGAGTCCGACACAGCTTGTGTGTATGTTGGAATGGTCTCTGATGATGTGGATGTCGTCCAGCTGCTGGACACCATCGCTGCAATGGGGCGGGACATAGACGACAGTGGACGGGTACACGTGTGTCCTGTTGTATGGCGCTCTTGTGATTGTACACATTGTGAGTGTCCTGCTCTTGTGTGCAGCTACTGGAGAACATGAGTGAGGTGGTGAGGCGGGGCATCCAGGAGGCAGAGCAGCAGCTGCAGAAGTCCAGTGAGGAGAAGCTCATGGAGGAGGTGCGTGCTCCCTCTTCACATACAGGATTTGTAAAATAACATTGGATTCATTTTGGTCATCACACAGTTTGAAAGTTTTCATATGTATCCATGGGTTACAGAGTGATGAAAGATGAACACTATTGCCATGGGTTAGGATTAGAGTCTCTTTCTTTTGATAGCGCTCAAAATGGCGGCTGTAGACGGGAAGTTGAAAGGCATGAATTGGTCCGGACGGCTTGGGGGAGAAAATGTGAACGTGAACCAGGCCGATGACTTCTGTCAAATAGACGGTCCCTTTCTAAAATTTGATGATGTCATAATATCAGATGATGGGCAAGGGCCAATTTAACTCTTATGGGCAATTTAAAGAAAGAAATATCCAAAATAGAAATCCTCAAATGTTGAACCCAGTCATTTTTGTTTGTTTGGATCAAATCCACAAACTGGTCATATTAATCTCTTGTCCCATCGTTGTAGTGGGTTGTGTCATTGTGAAAACACCATTTCTACATTCTTTTGCTCTCAGGTCGTGTCACCAGTTGTGTTTTATGTGTCTTTAAGATGAAAAACACAATGTCATGTTTGTGACAAAGATGGAGACAGATGGAGAAAACATTGATCTGTTTTTTTATTTTTTTAAATGTAAACACACAGAACACAAGTCAAAGAACACGACACAGAGAGCAGGCTATGCAGACTATGCATGAGATTTGCATAGCCTCCTTGATAAGTTGACAGCTCTGGCAAACGTGTCAGACAGTTGTTTTTTCCACTTCCTACAGATGACTCAACCATTTGTCATCTGCTAGTGTCCAGGAAGAGCCAGGAACCCCCAGCACGTTACTCTCAATATTTTTTCCATTGATCTCATATTCTAGGTCTGGGCAATGCTCTAGGTTTAGCTGAAATAAAGTTATTTTTCAGATAAGATAAACCAAGGGTTTGTACCTGATACAAGTCATGAGATGGTTTTATTCCACTCATCAAACAGCCGGTTGGAGATGGAAATTGGAAGAGTCTGGAACAGATGGAGAAATCTGGGCAAAATATTCATTTTTTTTAGTTTCAGTCCTCTGATATAGACTTGGATATGGGATCAGAGTCCGTTTTTGAAGTTTTTTCTTTATAGGTGTAAAGAGAGGGGTATAATTTTTGGTGGTATGGACGATTTTTTTCAGCAAATTTTGTATCATATTTCCTCGTGGCGTGGATAAATCATTTGTCCTGCCACGTATCAATCATAAAACGCACCTATCGCTCACCTGCAGCCGCGTGCGGTTCGTACCCACATTTCCGCGTGCCTAAGCGCATGGATCTATCATAATATAGTTCCCTCAGTGTACGGGACAAAATGAAGACGAAGAAAGACAGTTCGAGCTGACGCAGAAGTGGACAGAAATCTACAGGAGACGAGCGATGCGATGCGCTCCGTTGCGCTAATAAACAAACGCACGTGTGTGTTGTATCAGTCCGCACGGGGGAGTGCGCATGCGCACTTCCGCCTGCGTTCTCAAATCGTCGAAAAATCGTCCATTGCGCCTTTAAACGCTTGATTCTTTTGAATGCAGTGTGAAGATGGGACTAATAGATCAGATCAGATACAGAAGTACTAGACTAGTCAGAATACTATAGAAAGTGGTTGTCAGTCCAGACATGATCTTTATCGATGTACCAGAATACTTTCATAATTAAATGTTTCTAACTATTGTAACTGATAATGGTGGTGGTCTGCAGGGGGTGCTGCGGCAGCTTCCCATCGTTGGCTCTGTGCTGAACTGGTTCTCCCCAGTCCAGAGCGCCATAAAGGGCCAGAGCTTTAACTTGGCGGCAGGTAGGCTCCAGAGCAGAGAGGTAAGGGACTGACATGTGGGCCTGACCCTAACATGAGCTGCTGTTCCAGGCTCGCTGGACTCTACTGAGACCACCTACTCCACCAGGGCTCAGAGCGGCCGGACCCCTGCCAAGGACACGCCCACCTCCTCTGCCACGAGACAGCCTGGTGTGTAGCGCAGTACTATCTGATGTCTAGTACTGCTGATTGTGAAGGCTCTTGTATACTGCTGCCCCAGTGTTATTTGGTTGATAATTTACATTGGACATGTGTTCTAGGGCAGAAGATATTTCGGCGTTCTGGGGAAAACACAGACTCCTTCAGTGAAACCAGCTCTGCGGGACAGCCTGAGGAGCTGAGACTGAACAGCAACACTCCACCTGTGGTCAGTGAGTCTGCCCTCACTGAGTCTGCCCTCACTGACCACCCCCACCAGGACGAAGGTTCCTCTGTCCAGGGGGAGAGCGCTGCTGACCAGGGGGAGAGCGCTGCTGACCAGGGGGAGAGCGCTGCTGACCAGGGGGAGAGCGCTGCTGTCCAGGGGGAGAGCGCTGCTGTCCAGGGGGAGAGCGCTGCTGACCAGGGGGAGAGCGCTGCTGACCAGGGGGAGAGCGCTGCTGTCCAGGGGGAGGCTGCGCTGACCACTGCAGACCAGCAGATGGAGCAGAGAGCTAGATAGGAGCATTTAGGTGTGTCCTAACATATCAGCAGAACCAAAGTCCAGGAGACCTCCAGCCAGCCTGTCTAACTGTTATTGTGGGCTTTACATCAGCTTTGTGAGGGAGGGGGAAGGTGAGTGTGGCGGGTGACACCACAGAGCTCCAGCAGCAGCAGTGAGGCTACAGAGGAAATGCTTTTTGTACTCCCGTTCTTGCCAAGCCAAGGCCAGTGTAATGCTTTCAATGCTCTGCTTCAATAGTTTGAATGCTAGAAACATGCCAAATGCAAATCTATGTATTTTGTCCCAACTTTATTCACATTTCCACTGGTAAATTATAAAGTATAACTACATTAACTTTAAAACCTCTTGAGGAGGATGGACTTTTGAATATTTTAGTGGGAACGTTTTCCTGTCAAAATTATAATTATTCTAATACATCTAAACATCCATTTTCACTAATGAGTTACTCATTTAAGATTAAGATTCAAGAGATACAGTAGTTTTATTTTTTTTTCCTGATTGACCCTGATAACCCTACTTCATGGTTGAGCATGTGCAGCAAATGTGGAGGTCATTCCATAACTGTTACCAAGCAACAGTCCCATAAACAAGGGTTTAGTTAATTTACACAATAGTTATTAACCGATAAATAAAAAGGGATGACAGCAATTTTCTTAAATTAATCTTTAAATGTCCAAAAGAAGATGTATCCCTTGTGTTCATTTTTTTCTTTTTAAACATTTTGGATGGAATTTAGTGTTTCAATGACAGAGCGAGGGATTCACTTTTAGAACGCCGTCTTCAACTTTGTTTCGTTACTATTCTTCACAAACTGCCACTTTACTGTTGGAAAAACTTTGATAAATACTGAAATGAAAACATGTCATATGCACTTTCAAATGAAATAATGCAATACATAAATGTTTACCAGCAGATATTTTAAAAGAGCATTTCACTTGGACATGTGGATGAATGACCCTCGCTGTGTGTCCTCTTATCATAAACCTGCACTTATATTCAGTATGTCTTGGAATAGAAGTGCTTGGATCGCCCTCCTTTAAAGTCCCCTGAATGTATGTCAATCTAAACCTAAAAACACTCTTAAACCCTCTGCTGCTGCCCGAGCTCCAGCTGGTCCTGACTCTCCACACTCCCCTTCTCCAGTGCCACAACAACGCTCAGGTTTTACATAATTGAAGCTGATGATACACATTTTTGCACTACTTTCTTTGTCAAACCTTGAGACTTAAAACACAGGCTTTTACTAACATGTTTTTGTTGAAGCGATCACCCATCTGATCAGTTATGGGGTCAATTATAACGAATCAATCAAAAAAGAAATGATTTTCAAGAATCTGTTTTACGAGTTTGCTTCTATTTGCCCTGTTGACATTTGAAACAAGTTCTCGACTGGTGCGGATTGTAAAACGCCCTTTTCGTTTGGTGTGAAGGTGGCTAAAGAGGAATGAATATGTAAAACGTAACTGGCCACATCATAACAACTGCATCTTATGTTATGGGCTGTTCATCTAAGTTGCTGACAAAAACTATTTCATCAAAAATCCTTTTTAAAGGAATAATTTTCTATATCCTTTTTCAGTAAAAAGACAAAAAGAAAAAATAAATTGTACAAAGGACAAATAATGATCCTTGTAGGTTACTAATCTATTAAATTTACTCAAACTAGTATTGAAATGACATAGAAGCCAAAAATAAAACATTGAAAATGAACTGAAAAGCATAAATAGGAGTGAATTTGATCTTTTCTACTCTAGTTTTAGAATTTGACATTTGTTTGTTTTTTAGAGGAAAAACCCCATGAGATTCAACGACTGGAAACTTGAAATGATCAAAACTAGTAAAAGCCAATATTATTATGGCAATATTGAATTAACTACTATTGTTTCTGTTGAAAATGACATTTTATTGTACAACAAAAAGTCAAGAATTGTCCTTGGTATCATCGGGTGTGAACCTTCGTGTTCTCATTTTTAAGCCCAGTCATACCCCGGACCACCAGTTGAGAACCTCTGTATTTAGCCATCAGCAAAATGTCTGTGGAAGGGCTGAGCTCTGGGTCTATGCAATAATCTACACCACATCACATACTGTACACACTAACGCCGTCCAGCCAGTGTAGCCAAAGCATTTGTCTCATCCTTTTTGCCGCTTAAATGCTATATTGCACATCATTGTTTTTGAATTGCTTGAAAAATATGAATATCAAACCTGTTCACGTGAAAGCAGTTGGTAATGGAACAGGAGATAAACTGCACTCCAGGGAGCCGGCACCAAGAGCGCTAAAAACCTGCACTTCCATCTTCTTGTCAGCGCAAATGAACTGAGGGCCAAAACATAATGTCACCTACTGAGTAATACTAGCCCCTACCCTTGCCCTGTGGGCCCCTACCCTTGCCCTGTGGGCCCCTACCCTTGCCCTGTGGGCCCCTAACCTCCATCCCAACAGTTTGACTGCTATGTCCATGTCAAATGCATAAACACATAAAAGGGAAAGTTGAGATGGACATGATGCGACCAGAGAACCTTATATGTCCCACGAGGATGAAATTCCAGACAAACTATAGGAAATGCAGTGGGGGAAGAAGTGCTCTGTTTAGTTAGTTGAGTAATTTACAATCGTAAATTAGTCGTTCTGTATATTTTCAAAAAGTAGCACATATAAAAAATCTAAGTTCTGAAGTAAAAAAAAACATTTTAGAGTAAAACTGTTGGATTATTTCACATTGTTTTTGAGAACAAGTAAAATGTCATGATCTTGATGAAAATATTAGATTATTTCTTTTTTTTTGGTCGGCAGAGCGTCTCAATCTACAGAAAAGTAATTTCTTGTAGAGTAGAAAGTACAGTTACCTGCTCTTAAATTTACAGAGATAAACCTAAGCACTTTTACTCATGTACTTTGTTACTGTCCACCACTGAAGAAATGTGAAATGAGTGTGTACAGAATAATAAAATTGAGTAAATTTTTTGTGAATTATTTTTACTTGTAATTCAATAAATTTAAGAGCAGGTAACTCTTTTAGGTAGTGGAGTAGAAAGCACAAAATACCTTTCATGTTTGAGTGATTATATTCTCTAAGTACATTTTTAAATGTGTACTTAACTTTACAAAAGCAAATTGTTCATGTGCTACTTTTACATTAGTATAGGTACAGGAGAAAAAGAATAGAGTATTTCTTCACTAAGGGCCCATGTGATTATCAGCACTTTGGTTTGTTCAATGAAGAATCGATGTAATTGTGAAATGACACAATGCTTCAGACGTCCGGTGCCTCAAGCTTATTGATACAATTATAGCTAATAAGTAGAAAACAAGTCAAAAACACTGTAAAGAATGTTCATCTGGTTTGATTTGGGTGTGTACATTACTTGTATTATACTAATTTAATATGATGTAAACACATTTTTAATGCAAAGTAAAATTGTTATTTGAACTATTTAATGGCTAAGGACGTATTATTGAATAATCTACTTTTTTTTACATAAAATTGTCTGATTGTGATGATTGTATTTAGATGATTTCCTGTTTAACAATACAAGAATATACCTAACAAACTTTTGTGCTCTGGTGATTTTGGTCATACCAAGGAAAAGTCTGTTCAGGTGCAGTCTTTACATAGACAAACTTTTTCCATTTTTAATGAGCTTGAAGTGTAGAGTTGTCAAAACATGCGCAAAACACAAGAGAAAAAACATGGAATTGTACAATTTAGAAAAAAAGTGTAACATTCTTTGATAAGCATAATGTCATAGATGTCCGGGGTGAAAACATCTGACTTGTTCACGAAACGTGAGTCGAAAGTGCGGTTCCGGGAAAGGTCAGGACGTGTTGACGTAAGAGGGCGCCGCTGGGAGCTGTAGTTTTCCTGCTCTTCTGACAAGGCGCTCACGCTACGCTCGGCTTGTGAGGGGACTCCACTTCCCAGCGGCCCCTGCGCGAGCCTGCCTCGCTGCATTAGCTCACGCGGACTGGCTCGGTCTCTGAGTGCTGAGTCGAGCATCTGTGCGGAGTCTGGTCTCAAACACGGACCGGTGCTTGATCCGCTGTGAGAGCCGGGAGCCCGCATTCATCCCCGGGCACACACCTCCGGCCTGTGCCGGGCTGCGGCTGGACACTTTGGGGTACAGGGAAGTGCGTAGTTCACGTGTGACTTGTAAAAAGCCCAAAGCCATGATGGACCCGAGAGACTCTGCCCCTGACTCCTGGGAACAAGAGGACGAGATGGACGGCCAGCTGGAACACGCTCTCGCCGCTCTCAACGTCAATGCCAAGCCGTTTGTGCCCAACGTGAACGCGGCGGAGTTCGTGCCGTCATTCGCCGCTAAAGCGCCCTCGGAAAGCCTCGATGTGGAGGGTGAGCACACAGTCACGTTGGGGCTAGCTTAGCTTTCAGAGCTGGGTGCTAACGTAGCCGCCTTCAGAGCCACGTTTCCGGCTCTGGCGCCTCAGTATCTTCGGGCTTGTTACGCCGCTACAACAGTAGGGCAGGTGCTCATGCCTGTGGGGGGTTTTGTGGTCCGCTGTGTGCGGACAGTGTCAGAATGTTACCGGGGCTAAGTTGTCTTTCACCGGCGTTAGCCTTGAACACGTCTGTACTCATTGGATCGGCCTGAGGGACGCCTCGCTCTGATTGGTCGTTGTAAAGTGCTGACACTTTACCCGGCTTTGGCCCCACGGTCTGTCCCCACCGGACCTGGGCAGGGGCCGAGGGCAGGGTGACCCGGGCCACTGGACCTTCAGACACAGGTCCTAGAGCAGCATGATGACCGCACAGTCCCTGACGTGTCTTTAGTTTGACACTTTAGGCCGCGCTTGTTTGAAAAGTGTCGCTTTCTCTTGGAAAGGCGAGGACCAGACTCATTTGTGTAACACACTGCACTCAGAAGGACACAACATGAGCACACAAAATGTAAATGGGAGTATGTATAAAGATCAGTCTTGACACCCAAAACCTTATCTCCAAAAAAAAAAAAAAAGCGTAACAATGATCAAATTCTCCTGAAGATCACTTCCATTACCTGGAGGTTGTGCTGGACAATAATGTGGTGATGCAAATGTGTTCATCTTATTCCTGTGGCATGTTTTTTTGTAAAATTGCCATATTGTGATTCTCAAATGTTCTCTTCAGCTCTGGGCTCACACCACCTGGTCACATGGAACCAACTCCAGTGAAGTGGAAACTTTCACAAGATTGCAAAGTGTAACATGAATCATGATCAAATTGTGATTTGGCTCCAAGAAAATTATGATTTATGATTTTATTATATTTTTAGCATTTGACATTGTGTCTGCAAGGGTTCCTTAGATTAGTATCAGATCTGATACTTTTTGCTCAGTTTACTATAGATGCACTGTTGAATGTGAGCCTGGAAAAGCCTAACTACTACTTATCTTTTCTTTTAAGACTCATTTTCATCCCTTTCGATTTTGAAGGTTTGCTGCCGCAGTGTCCTGAAAGTATTCACATTTTGCCAGTGAAATGTAGCTACTTAAACATAGGAAGGTCAAATCGACAAAAAACAAATCCTTTATTTACTTAAAGGCGTTATGGACGATTTGAGAACTCAAGCGGAAGTGCGCATGCCACTCCCCTGTGGTCATGCCACTCCCTGTGCTCAAGCCACTCCCCCGTGCTCAAGCCACTCCCCCGTGCTCAAGCCACTCCCCCGTGCTCAAGCCACTCCCCCGTGCTCAAGCCACTCCCCCGTGCGCATGCCACTCCCCCGTGTGGACTGATACAACACACACGTGCGTTTGTTTATTAGCACGACGGATCACATCTCTCGTCTCCGTAGATTTCCGTCTCTTCTGCGTCAGCTCGAACCGTCTTTCTCCGTCTTAATTTTGTCCCGTACACTGAGGGAACTATATTATGATAGATCCATGCGCTTAGACACGCGGAAATGTGGGATGAGCCGCACAAGGCTGCAGGTGAGCGATAGGTGCGTTTTATGATTGACACGTGGCAGGACAAATCGGCCGTCCACGCCACGAGGAAATAAGACTCAGATTTGTGCCAAAAAATCGTCCATTCAACCTTTTAAGCATTTCAAGTTGTCTGCTGCCATAACTGTTTCCTTCTTCTTTGGTGTTTTATGGCGGTTGGTATTCAAGTGTTACATTACCACCACCTACTGTAGTTGTACGTCTTAGACTTTAGACTTCATTCTTCAGAAGCACACGAGTTCAAAGCACATCAGCTCCAAACACATGAGGCCCTTGTCCTGGTCCCTGCCGACATAAGGCCCTTGTCCTGGTCCCTGCCGACATGAGGCCCTTGTCCTGGTCCCTGCCGACATGAGGCCCTTGTCCTGGTCCCTGCCGACATGAGGCCCTTGTCCTGGTCCCTGCTGACATGAGGCCCTTGTCCTGGTCCCTGCCGACATGAGGCCCTTGTCCTGGTCCCTGCCGACATGAGGCCCTTGTCCTGGTCCCTGCCGACATGAGGCCCTTGTCCTGGTCCCTGCCGACATGAGGCCCTTGTCCTGGTCCCTGCCGACATGAGGCCCTTGTCCTGGTCCCTGCCGACATGAGGCCCTTGTCCTGGTCCCTGCCGACATGAGGCCCTTGTCCTGGTCCCTGCCGACATGAGGCCCTTGTCCTGGTCCCTGCCGACATGAGGCCCTTGTCCTGGTCCCTGCCGACATGAGGCCCTTGTCCTGGTCCCTGCCGACATGAGGCCCTTGTCCTGGTCCCTGCCGACATGAGGCCCTTGTCCTGGTCCCTGCCGACATGAGGCCCTTGTCCTGGTCCCTGCCGACATGAGGCCCTTGTCCTGGTCCCTGCCGACATGAGGCCCTTGTCCTGGTCCCTGCCGACATGAGGCCCTTGTCCTGGTCCCTGCCGACATGAGGCCCTTGTCCTGGTCCCTGCCGACATGAGGCCCTTGTCCTGGTCCCTGCCGACATGAGGCCCTTGTCCTGGTCCCTGCCGACATGAGGCCCTTGTCCTGGTCCCTGCTGACATGAGGCCCTTGTCCTGGTCCCTGCCGACATGAGGCCCTTGTCCTGGTCCCTGCCGACATGAGGCCCTTGTCCTGGTCCCTGCTGACATGAGGCCCTTGTCCTGGTCCCTGCCGACATGAGGCCCTTGTCCTGGTCCCTGCCGACATGAGGCCCTTGTCCTGGTCCCTGCCGACATGAGGCCCTTGTCCTGGTCCCTGCTGACATGAGGCCCTTGTCCTGGTCCCTGCCGACATGAGGCCCTTGTCCTGGTCCCTGCTGACATGAGGCCCTTGTCCTGGTCCCTGCCGCCATTAAAAGTCTTAATGGTAATGTAACACTTGGATACCAACCGCCATAAACTTGTTCTTGAAGGTCTTGTCGACGTGGTGATATAAATGCGTGATCCTTGTCTCCTCTGGACGCTCCTGGTGCATGCTGGGTAGGATGTCCTTCTGTATGAACCTAACCTGAGCCATGTGTTTGCAGTGTCGGTGGAAGCCCTCTCCAGCATGGATGTGTCTGCCAGTGAGTATCAAACCCATGTCCACTGTGCCACACGTACAATCTCTGCTTTTAAAGTTAGCTTTCATTTGTGTGTGTGCCCTTTTTCAAATGTGGCACCTTTTTTTTCTTTATTTAATCGCACATATTACTCTGAGCAAATACCTTTGTAAGTACAATTTGGTCCAGAATCCCCACACCACTGCTCCAAGTGTTGGACTTTACATTCTGTCACTGGGTCAGTTATTATCAACGGCCATATTTAAATCCTTTTTTCCCCCATCAAAAACTTAAATCCAGTAGAGCTCCTCTGGGTTTTTAAAGTGCATTCCACTGCTCTGGCCCCTGGTTTGATTGAAGGTGCTGAACTTGATTTTTGTTTTTATTTTTTTATAAAGTGCATTAAGCTAAACAAAACTCATTCAGATCAACACACTCTGCTACTGCTAACAGACACGTTAGCATATTCACAACAACTCTGACGAGCTCACTTATAAACACGTCAAATACAACACAATACACTCTTTCAGTTCATTCTTCATCTTCAGTGTCTGAGTTTAACAGTTGTGCTGATGCTGTACATCCCTCATCCCAGGATGCATCTGGAGTCACGCTGCAGTTCAGTGATGATTCCGGCCTTCGTGAAAGCTCTTACCACAGTTAGGACTGATACTTTTAAGCCCAGAGTTTAAAGTCTGCGTCGTAAGCGTGTTTCCTGCGAAAATATAATAGATCCATGGTCTCTTGGCAGGAGCCATCTTGGGGTCCTTAATTTAGGTGTGCGGGTGTTCCTGACGTATAATGTAGTTTATATTTTGACAGAGCGCTGTGTGTAGCGGTAGATTACTGTTCCCAGAATGCTTTGCGTACATGTTGTTGGGACTTCTGGTTCTGGAGTACTGTAAACGTGCTTCTAGACGTGCATCTGAGTCTCTCGTGTCCTCTGGGTCTTCTCTATACACCGTGTAACACACTAAATCGCTTTGAGGTCAGTAAGCACAACCAGAAATAATCCATATATTAAGCGCACCGGATTTTTTTTGAGGACGTTAAAGGCTTTTAAGTGCACCTTATTGTGCGCAAAATACGTTGACTTTTTCTTTGTGAGTGTCTCTATAAGAATATCAATCCAAAAGAAATGTGTTCAAACATGTCTTTAAGCTTGAATGATCAGATACACCTTCACTGCCATGAGTTTAGAAGTGCGTTTCACAAGGTCCAGTGCAGACATTAACACGCTAACACCGCACTTCCTGCTTTGTGGACAGCAAATCGGATGCAGACAGCACACAGCAGTCTGTTCTTCACCCCGAGAGCTGCTTTTACAAGATCTGTGCTGATGCAGAACCCATTTGACTTTATTACAATTTAAAAAATCTTGAGTGACGCCTGATGCGCTCGACTGAAGCTGCAGTGAACATAAAGTGTGTGTTCTCAGCTCCAGTGGAGAACGGCAACGCAGACATGAACACAGAACAGCCCTGGGACCAGAAGGAGGAGGAGGCCAGTGAGGAGGAACCGGGGGGCGACCTCTGTGAGGACCGGGGCCCGGACGAGGCCACATCAGAGGCCTCGGAGGGCATGGATGAGGAGGAGGAAGTGACCGAACCAAAACCACAGCCGCCGCCTCAGCCCGACGCCCCCAAGAAGGAGCACATCAACGTGGTGTTCATCGGGCACGTAGGTGAGTGCACCGCCTGCGCCTTTTCAGATGGGCCTGGGCCAGCAGCTGGGCCATCAGCTGGGCCCTGCACCTGTCAGATACAGTATATTGATCAGGCACTAGGAGAAGTATCGTCTATCGGCCTATCCGATATTCCCCCTGGGCAGGTTATACCTCGTTTCAAAAGCTTAGACTGAAGTATACAACCATTTTGTCCAAATTATGGACAGATTGATGCCACAATATTGTGTGTTTTTAAGTGTGGCGGTAGTTTATATGCTGTATTATATTCTCTACGGAGATCGTTTGGAATCAGGATTAAAATAAAGCTAATTTTTAAATTGTGGGCCGAGTGTTGTAAATGTGTCCATTTTGATGCTCAATTTCTTTCATTTACTTTAGTTGGCGTTTAGCACATGAAGAGCTACCACAACATTGTAAACATGGCCACTGTTCTCTCATTGGCTGCTGTAAAGTGATTATGGCTGTATCCGTGTTTACTGGACTCACATTAACATGTCAATTAGGTGTGAAAAGTGTGGGTCGCAAGGCATGAGGGGTCTTATTAAGATGACGAGTCGGCCTGTGTCACGGATGACCCCTTGCACTGAGCTCCAGTCTGGACCAGGCATCTGGTCTAATTTAATCTTGTGATTATTGGGAGAGGAACCGGTGCAATTATACGGTTGCTCACAATTACTTGCCTGACCAGCCATTCCAAACACGTTTTGGCAAACTACGTCTGGGGCTCGACCGCTGCGGTTCAATTTCTAGGGCGGAGAGCAGAGACAGAACCAATCACATAAACCCAGAAGTGACGCAAAAAACGCAACACGCTTAACCGGATATTACGTAGCCCATGTCAACAAGGCGTGTTCCGCGTTATCCGTCCCAAATGCAGAAAATGTCTCCTGAATCGCGATGACGCCCTTCGTATAACCGCTTCTAACACGCATTCATCACGTCGAGTAGAGCGGACTTTCCTGATTGTTCAAACCGAAGCGAGAGCAGAAGTAAACACTCGGTCACGAGCCGGGTCCGCCATCATGAATATTTTGGAACGGGGGTGAAGAGCTACTTCCGTATCTCAGTGTGACGCGGTAAAACCTCCGCCTGGGATTGGATAGGTAAATGGATTACCGACGACTTCATTGGCTTTGACTTGGTTTCCAGACCCTTACGCACTCGAACAGAATGTGGGCGGGGCTGGCGGGTCAGGCAACACAATTACTGTGACACCCTGGCCAAACATCAGTGAACATTCACATTGTCTCATGGATCACCAGCTTTATCAAATTATTTCTGAATCATCAAGTCAAAGAGTTAAGTTAATGTGGTATAAACGGACATAAAAAGCACAAGCAAAGATTGAACTGATATCACGATTATGTTTGACCTCTTATATTGAGACCCGAATTGTCACGATTACCGATAAACCACATAACGGTGGCCCATAGTCTGTACAAAGGCTCTCCTGGCACTAACCCTGTCCCTGTCGTCTGACAGATGCTGGCAAGTCCACCATTGGCGGGCAGATCATGTGAGTACTCTGAGGGATTGTTCTAAAGCCAAGCCACATCCCAAACGCTGACGTGTGCCTCTGCCACAGGTACCTGACAGGCATGGTGGACAAGAGGACGCTGGAGAAGTACGAGAGGGAGGCCAAGGAGAAGAACAGAGAGACCTGGTGAGTGTTTCATCACTCTGAGGTCCATCCAGACGCCCTGACCGCAATGTGTGCTCTGCAGGTACCTGTCCTGGGCGCTGGACACTAACCAGGAGGAGCGCGACAAGGGAAAGACTGTGGAGGTGGGGAGGGCCTACTTCGAGACAGACAAAAAGCACTTTACAATTCTGGACGCCCCAGGCCACAAGAGCTTCGTCCCCAACATGATTGGAGGAGCCTCACAAGCAGACCTGGCTGTGCTGGTGAGTGCAAGCTCTGAGCTAACACCCACTGTATGGACACACCGCCAGAGGAGTTATCCTCCTCCGTGTGCTCTCCTCCGTGTGCTCCTCTCCGTCGTGTGCTCCTCTCCGTCGTGTGCTCCTCTCCGTCGTGTGCTCCTCTCCGTCGTGCTCCCCCTCTGTCGCGTGCTCCCCCTCCGTCGTCAGATGGGTTCAAACTCAAATGTGCTCTGAAAGAGTTTAGACCAGGGGTGTCAAACTCATTTTGGGTCGCGGGCCGAACATAACGTAAAACATAAAACAATAAAAAAAAATATAAGAAATAAATAGCTTTAGAAAGCCTATGCTGTTTTTGAAGCAATTACTGGATCGATTAAAAGACATTTTAAAACATTTGTTCTCATAAACTAAAATGTATTAAGAAAAACAAGTGTAATTTCACAATACTGTGCTTCAGTTTGTGTGCATTACAACTTCAGAGTTGATCTACAACTTCAGAGTTGATCTACAGAGAAACATTTAGTCATAGGTATTTGGAACAGACAAATATTGTATTTGACTTTATAACAAAATTGTAGTCATCTGTAGTTATCTGTACACCTGAACTGACTCACCACAAAATACAAACACACATGGAGCGTTTAAGTAAGGAGGTTAAGTTACTCTTCTCAGTGCATGAGCCACAGTTTCCATCAAACCAAACTCTTTTGTCGAATCGTGGGCCGAACATTATGTACAAAATAAAACAATAAAAAATATGAGAAATAGCTTTTTTACAGCCTAGTAATAGTTGTGGAGACTGTTGCACAAATGTGCAGCAGGTGAAAGACTGAGTCCATATTCATGCAGCAGCAGGAACAGGAACAAGGACTTTTGATGTGATTTATGATATGAAATGTTCATATTACAAACATGTTTTCTGCTCAAACTCAATATGAGCTCGCTATTTTCATAGTTTAAGCTGATCTTAGTGACAAATGATTCATGTAGTGACTCAAATGAGGTCATTGTGTTTGTGTTGTTCACAGTCACATTAGTGTGGACACAATCATGTTCATACTTTATTACACTCTGACCTGTGTTTTTTACCTGTGGCTCCTGATCTGTCCAGGTTTGTAGAGGTTTGGATGTTTTCCTCACTGAGCATCATCACAGAAATTTGTTTTCTTGTTAGCTCCACATTAGCTCCACTTTTAGCACAGCTCTAACATCCACAAAACCGTCTCCTTTCTTTCTTCCACGTGTTTCCTAAAGCCACACGTCTCTTTTCTCGCTCAGACCTCTGCTCTGAGGTGTGTAAGTGCTGTAAAGTGCGCAAACGCGCATCGTTACTTCTCAGCACTTCTCCCTCGGCAGCACACACGGCAGTGAAGAGCCGTGCGGGGGAGGGGCGGCCACCAGTGACATTGTAGGACGTTTTAGCGATAAAAACGAAAGTTATGGATGTAACTATGGTTCTATGAATCTATTGAATTTTTTTTTATTTAATTTTTAGAAATCAAAAACGTTTGACACCCTTGGTTTAGAGTTTGTAGCTTTTGCCTTAAATCTGGACACATGATTTACCTTCTACCTTCTAATGTGCGGGGGGGTGTTTTTTGTGACTTATCCACCACTTGCAGGTGATCTCGGCGAGGAAAGGAGAGTTTGAGACGGGCTTTGAGAAGGCCGGACAGACCCGGGAGCATGCCATGTTGGCCAAAACAGCAGGAGTCAAGCATCTCATTGTCTTGGTCAACAAAATGGACGACCCCACGGTCAACTGGAGCCTAGAGAGGTAAGCCGCTTCTGTGTTGTACCCTGTGTATGCTGTAACTCAGAAGCACTACACACGTGCTGCCCGGTGGTGGAGTGGTAAAGTAGTGCAGTGTTGAGTTTGACATTTGATGTGTATCTGAACACACGGGTCACCATAATGATTCTATCTCAATACGTTTGGGCTCTCAACAAATAAAAAGTTCTTTGGTCATTAGAAAAACACCTGATATTGACCTGAAACATAACATTCCTATAAACTGCAGCATGACGGCTGTAAATGTGTCTGAAAGTACAGACCAGAGAGCAGAACACACTGGATCACAACAGTCAGCAACACCTTCTGCGCGCTGGGCTCGTCAGACCACGTCATGGTTCGCCTGATCCCCACGTACAGAGAGAGGCTGAAGCTCTCCAAACCTGTAGTGAGGACTTCTAAGCGGTGAACCGATGAGGCAGTGGAGGAGCTACGTGCGTGTTTGGACATCACAGACTGGGAGGTTTTCAGAGCAGCCACAGATAGTTTCGATGAATACACGGACACTGTGACATCATACATTCTGTGAGGACAGCATTAAACCATCACACACCTTAAACGACGACAAACCCTGGTTCACACCAAAACTGGGGCAGCAGAAGGAGGCAGCACACAGGGCCGGTGATGGAGAGCGCTATAAAGACGCAGAGTATGGATTTAGCAGAGAGGTGTTGAGAGCTAGATCTCGAGATCGTGCGGCTGGAGAAGAATGTCTGACACTCGTACTATCAGCACAGGGCTCTGTACTTTATCCCCTGCTCAGAATCAGAATAGGGTTTATGGCCATTTGTCTAACAAAATGTACAGACATAGGAACTTGTCCTTGTGATTCGGTGCAACACAACAACAAAACATTGAACAATGAATACTGAACGGCATGATCTGTACATAATAAAATATAAAGTATAACGTTAGGTAGTAGTGCAATAGGAAGTGGTGGTATGTGTATGAAGAAGACTCGGGACACGAGCATCTTGCGTCAAGAGGCACGTTTATTCCAATAACAGGAAGTCCCAACAACCTAGATGCAATGCATTCTGGGAACAGTAGTTTATCGCTACAGTATGTACATAATAAAAACTAAAGTTAGGTAGTGCAATAGGAAGTGACAGCGCAGTGAGTGCAAGGTGCATAGGCAGTGTTCATGAGTTCAACGGCAGAGGGAAAGAAACTGTTCTTCTCTTCTCCTTGTACACAAACTGCTGCACCTCCAGCCACGTCTACGTAAAACTGATCAAGTTTGCAGATGACACCACCCTCATTGGGCTCATCTTGGACTGGGGTGAGTCCGTCTACAGGAGGCAGGTGGAGCGGCTGGTGTCCTGGTGCAGCGGTAACAACCTGGAGTTCAACGCCCAGACCAACCCCCCCCCCCCCCCCCCCACCACCACCATCTCGGACTCCCCCATCTCCACCGTGGACTCCCTCCGCTTCCTCCATCACCACCATCACACAGGTGACAAGTGGGAGCCCACCATCAGCTCCTCATCAAGAAGACGATACTGAGGCTAAGGAGCTGAGGAGAGCTAAGCTGCTAGTGCAGATGGTGCAGTTCTACACGGCCTCATCAAGTCCATCTGTAATATACTGAGCACTTCTTCTAGACCAGGGGTGTCAAACTCATTTTGGGCCGTGGGCCTAATTTCGACGCTCAGGCTGGGTCGCGGGCCGAACATAACGTAAAACATAAAACTATTAAAAATATAAGAAATAAATAGCTTCATATAGCCTACGCTGTTTTGAAGCAATTACTGGATCGATAAAAAAATATGACACAACGTTTGTTCTCATAAACTGAAATGTATTTAGAAAAACAAGTGTAATTTCACCAATATTGTTCTTCAGTTTATGTGCATCACATTTTCAGAGTTGATCTACAGTTCTACACAGAGATGAACATTTGACTTTATAACAAAATAAACTTCTCAAGATCTAAAAAACCTTTTAAATGTACTAACTAACATTTCCACGTCTGTGTAGTTATCTGTACACCTGAACTGACACACCACTAAACTTCTGCTCAAAAGTGCTTAACCTGTTACCATCCACCTATTTTCGCCCTGTGCACAATGGTTGGACATACCCAAATGGCATTGCTTATTAAAAGAGGATCTTATGTTCCACATGCAGGTGTGATGCATCATTAGAAAGCTTAGGCCTTCTAGTTTCTGCAGATGTGCACATGTCACACTGTCAGGGCTTCAGAACTTACACTATAGAGGCCCAAACATAAACAAAACATCCTTTTTTAGTCTCGCCTGAATATTGTTAATTTGTAATGGTCCTGAGCATGACATACTTCATTGTGTGCATATGCTGTTCACTTTACATGATGTTTATCTTGTTGACAACAACTGTGTAAAGTTTCAGATCTCTAGGAACAGGCATTTTGGTGCTGTTGACCTTTTTGTATCAAAAAGTATATTCGGAACAAGTGATCCAAATATGTGCCAACTGTGCCAAACTGTTTTATTACGATTTTAGCTCCTCTATGATCATAAAACATACATTTTGATGTTTTGTAGGCCACTAATAGCAATAACTGCTAAAAAAAATATATAAATGAGTTTACCCGTGAATTTCCCATATAGAGGTTAAAAAAAAAAAAAAAAAATATTATATTTTTATTTTATTTTTGTATTGGTATAATAATACATATATCTAACAAAATGCACGTCCAAAAGGCTAATAAAATCAGAAAACGTTGTGCGCAAAATCCTGCCGAGAAATCTGGCTCTTTACAGCCTTCCCGGAGCCTTAAGCACGAGAATACAGAAGATTCTGTGTCAATAAGCCCTTTGTCCCGCCCCTCTTTCTAAAGCTAATCTTATTGGCTAGAATAATATGTAAATCAAACTCTGCTACGTCATTCGCACGCGGCGCTATTTAGATGTAAACAGACTAATCCATGTGCGGCGCATTTTTTTTGCGGAGGCTGTAGCAAACAAACCCGTGGACAGAAATTCGTGGATGGTCTCATTCTGTAGGTAACAGTCTGAGGAAAAAAAGGATATCCAATATTATTTTATAGGTCAAACAGGTCATTTGTTATGGACGGAGAAATGCGCCGGACAAGCGCATTCTCGTCCGGCGAGAAACGAAGAAAAGTTTGTTTACTTGACAATATCTCAATCGGATAACTTCAGGAAAAATACAAGTGGATATTGTTTTTCAATGATTCCTTACGGACAGACTGAGTACAAGGATGTACAGAATTAAAGCCCGTCATAAACAGCAAACAGGACATGCGTTTGTAAAAGTTGAGACTTTCTCACAAACTATTGGCAATTGCTTCTTGGGGCATATTATTCAATGTAAATCAATGACATAATCGTTTTGTTGAGAAAATAAGCTTTAAAATGATGTATGGCTTGCTGGTATTGACCACGGAAGTAAAAGTGATGATGTAAGAGAATATTTGAGATATAGAAAATGCTCGCCGGCGGACAGGTGGGTGGTAACAGGTTAAAGTACAATTCTCCCTCGGCAGCTCACACAGCAGTGCAGCAGAGCCCCGTGGGGGAGGGGCGGCCACCGGCGGCATTGTGGGACGCATAGTTGTAGCGATAAAAATGGTTACGGATGTAACTACGGTTCTATGAATCAATTTTTAAAAAACAACAAAATGTTTTTTTTTTATATATATAAATTTGAAATGTTCGGCGGGCCAGATTAAAACTTCTGGCGGGCCAGATTTGGCCCGCGGGCCATAGTTCGACACTGATGTGCTAGACCAGTGGTTCTTAACCTTTTTGTTGGTACTGAACCCCACCAGTTTCATAAGCACATGAACACCGAACCCCTTCTTTATTGGAAAAATTAAATATTTTTTCAAAATTCAAAACACACCTATATATTTTCAGGCTGCGAATTAGACGGGGGCCCGCAAGCAGTTGAATCTCCGGCTGGCCCGCGGTTTGAAATAGGAGGGGGCCCGCCGTGCCCCTCTTCGAAAAAAATCAAGATTTAACTAGTAATTTGGCTATATTCGGGGCATTTTCATCGCTTAAGTTTCGTTTTGACAGACACGCTTCTCATTGGCCGAGCAGTCTCCGTGACGTAATATCGATGAAAGCGGGCATCTGATTGGCCGCTGCGTTCGTGTTACGTTCACGTGTCCTCGGAAATGCCTGTCTAATTTACAGGTACAATGTATATATGTTAGTTTATTTTGTAGGATGTGATTTCATATATTCCACAAGATCTCTTTGTGTCAAATGCTGTAAACGGTATTTATTTTGTATCTAAGAAATATTATTATATTGAAAAACAGTTTTAAAGATCATGATCTGTTTATATGATTCAGTATTTGTGCTCTTCATATCAAATAACAGATAAAAGTACTGTAAATTGTTTTACATGCTAATAAGCAGGTTAGGGTTAGGCCAAGCAGGGCGTGTCGTCACGAATCATATGAGTCGGAGGTGTGTCTTGACCTTCGCCGAACCCCTGAGATTGACTGACCGAACCCCTGGGGTTCGATCGAACCCAGGTTAAGAACCAGTGTTCTAGACTCTTACAATACACATTTTCTGACTCTTTAACAAATAAAAATAAGGTGTTCTCAGATATTAGGAGTTGAGGCCAGTGTACAATAGTTGTGAATAGTTGTAACAGATATGGATTTTCTAATGGGATTTTATGATTTTACAATTGCAATATATGTTTAAACACAATACAATATATACTTATGTAATAATAAACCTGAAAAAGCTGCTAAACTGAGTTAACATTTTCATTAAAACCTTAAATATAATAACTGTTTAATTATGGGCTGCAACGTCTGTTAAAACCTGTTGCCATCCTCCTGTGGCCAGCGAGCATTTTCCAACTTACAAAAGTTCTCTTACATCATCACTTTTATTTCATAAGTTATACATAATTTTAAAGGTTATTTTCTCAAAACGAATATGTCATTGATTGAATAATATGCCCCAATAAGCAATTGCCAATAGTTTGTGAGAAAGTCAACTTTTGCAAACGCATGTCCTGTTTGCTGTTTATGACGGACGAAACGGCTAACCTGTTACCACCCACCTGTCCGCCGGCGAACATTTTCTATATCTCAAATATTCTCTTACATCATCACTTTTATTTCCGTGGTCAATACCAGCAAGCCATACATCATTTTAAAGCTTATTTTCTCAACAAAACGAATATGTCATTGATTTACATTGAATAATATGCCCCAAGAAGCAATTGCCAATAGTTTGTGAGAAAGTCTCAACTTTTACAAACGCATGTCCTGTTTGCTGTTTATGACGGACGAAACGGCTTTAATTCTGTACATCCTTGTACTCAGTCTGTCCGTAAGGAACCATTGAAAAACAATATCCACTTGTATTTTTCCTGAAGTTATCCGATTTCGAGATATTGTAAAGTAAACAAACTTTTCTTCGTTTCTCGCCGGACGAGAATGCGCTTGTCCGGCGCATTTCTCCGTCCATAACAAATTACCTGTTTGACTTATACGATAGTGTTTGACATCGATCTCTTCCTTGGACTGTTACCTACAGAATGAGACCATCCACAAATTTTTCTGTCACCGGGTTTGTTTGCTACAGCCTCCGGAGGAAAAAAAATCGTCTCTCCCGAAGCGCGCGTCCATCTTTGTTTTTAGCCCTTAGCTTCTGCTAACAGGCACGCAGGAGACTTTGAGTGACACATTATTGTAGCCAATGAGGAGACCTTTCTCCTGGCGGGACAAAGGGCTTATTGACACAGAATCTTCTGTATTCTCGTGCGTAAGGCTCCGGGAAGGCTGTAAAGAGCCAGATTTCTCGGCAGGATTTTGCGCATAACGTTTTCTGAGTTTATTAGCCTTTTGGACGTGCATTTTGTTAGATATATGTATTATTATACCAATACAAAAATAAAATAAAAATATTATATATATATTTTTTTTTTAACCTCTATATGGGAAATTCATGGGTAAACTCATATTTACACATTTTCACATATATTGTTTTTAGCAGTTATAATTGCTATTAGTGGCCTACAAAACATCAAAATGTATGTTTTATGATCATAGAGGAGCTAAAATTGTAATAAAACAGTTTGGCACAGTTGGCACATATTTGGATCACTTGTTCCGAATATACTTTTTGATACAAAAAGGTCAACAGCACTAAATGCCTGTTCCTAGAGATCTGAAACTTTACACAGTTGTTGTCAACAAGATAAACATCATGTACAGTGAACAGCATATGCACACAATGAAGTATGTCATGCTCAGGGCCATTACAAATTGACAATATTCAGGCGAGACCAAAAAAGGATGTTTTGTTTATGTTTGGGCTTCTGTAGTGTAAGTTCTGAAGTCATGTGCACATCTGCAGAAACTAGAAGGCCTAAGCTTTCTAATGATGCATCACACTTGCATGTGGAACATAAGATCCTCTTTTAATAAGCAATGCCATTTGGGTCCAACCATTGTGCACAGGGCGAAAATAGGTGGATGGTAACAGGTTAATTCTGTTC
This sequence comes from Eucyclogobius newberryi, assembly GCF_026437365.1. Taxonomy (NCBI): domain Eukaryota; kingdom Metazoa; phylum Chordata; class Actinopteri; order Gobiiformes; family Gobiidae; genus Eucyclogobius; species Eucyclogobius newberryi. Next base: position 4,160,139 of record NW_027315757.1, read on the forward strand.
ATTCTTGTACTCAGTCTGTCCATAAGGAACCATTGAACAGCCTCCGGAGGAAAAAAAATGCGCCGCTTCCGACGCGCACATCAATCTTGTTTTTAGCCACATTGCTCATGCTAACTGTGTCGTAGCAGACTTTTATTGACATATTTTTCCAGCCAACAAGAATAGCTTTAGAATGCGGGGCGGGACTAAGGGTTTATTCACACGGAATCCTCTATATTCACGTGCTGTCAGCGCCTCGATTTTTCGGCATTTGGCGACTAGCTTTTACGCATCACGTTTCCTGATATTATTAGCCTTTTGGACGTGTATTTTGTTATATGTATTATACCAATACTAAAATAAAATATATTTTTTATTTTTCAACAGGTACCAAAATGCCTGTTCCTAGAGATCTGAAACTTTACACAGTTGTTGTCAACAAGATAAACATGTACAGTGAACAGCATAAACACACAATGAAGTATGTCATGCTCAGGACCATTACAAATTGACAATATTCAGGCGAGACTAAAACAAAATTATGTTTTGTTCATGTTAGGGCTTCTGTAGTGTAAGTTCTGAAGCCATGACAGTGTTCGTATGCACATCTCCAGAAACTAGAAGGCCTAAGCTTTCTAATGATGCATCACACTTGCATGTGGGCTGTAAGATCCTCTTTTAATAAGCAATGCCATTTGGGTCCAACCATTGCGCCATTGCAACCGCCTTGGTAACCGAATGCTTCAACCGCTGTCGCAAAATCAGTGACGTCACACCGGGAACACGCTGTAGCGCACCCTCATTGTTCTCGTCGGACATGTGCTAAGCAGAGCGGAATTTTACGTTTAACACGACGAATCTTGCAATGACACGGATATGTGTAGCACTGCACTTCTCTAAAGAGGGAAACGAGATCTTTGAGGGGCTCAAATGGAAGGCTAGAGCACGTCTTTGGACATGATTTGTCGGTACCAATAGAATGTTTTGGAATCCCAGCTCGGTGATGTGTGGCAAGTCTGGTCCAGTGCTATGCTACTGACATTTCACAGGAGGCAGTTTCCTAAACCTGGTGAAATGTCAACTTAGATATGCGAAAAAGTAAGTTGCAAGATATTTTCACATCAGGGCAGTTGTCTGTGCTTTCGTAGTCACTGTATGCGGCTGTCTGACTGACGCTGTGTGTGTGATGTTTGTTGTTCACGGCGAGAGTGCTCATTTTATGCATATTACGGGTTGTAATAATTATAGCAGGAAGTTGAATGGACCGCTGTGAGTCAGTTGCACTCAGTCGTCCTCCAGGGAGAGTCAGGACTCTCTCCCCGGAGGACTTCGTGGGGAGAGGACGCAAAAGAGCCTGGTGTGAGTCAGCGCACTATTGTATTTCACATAATTTCATGGGAAATATTCCAGTTTAACAAGCACCATTCAGAAAGTCTGTCGATGTCCAGTCGCCATCTCATTCTTGTCTCCTTATCATTCTCATCTGCTCTATCTTCATCGTCTGACGAGGCGTCAGGCTCAAATATGAGGCGGCAGCTGCTGGACCTTTTCATCAACTGTAGAAATCCGCTCACTTGACTAGGATTCACTCGTATTTTGCTCGCTATCGCTGTCCACTTCAGTGTAAATATCCTGTGTTGGCTAGACAATGTCCGGTGTGATGACACATTTCCGGGTTATGGGAAGGCAAAAAGACGGCTTCAGCAAAAGAGCGTAATTAGGCTGAGCAAAATAATGTCTGTTTACCGTAATCCAACCGACCCGCTATGAAACTAGCCGACTGAAAAAGAAATATCAACATTTTGTTGAAAAAACGTCAACATCTTTTATTTTTCAATTATTTCGCCGACTCACCGTCCGGTCTTTCCTGAACCACCGTGTCAAATATATTTATCACGCTGGTAAACCTGACTTTCATCTAAAAGGACTGATAACGCACTGCGCACCCGCATGCGCGTCTGCATTTTCAGTCCGCCACATGCGCGCGTAGGAGTCGTCACATTGCTTTTTATAAGTTGGTTTGCCCTTGTCGGCGCCACTGACATGTCCATAGTAATGCCAGGCTCTGTCAGGGTGTGAAATTTGACTTGCGCAAATGCATTCTGGGATTGAAATACGCCCAGCAGCGTCATCACAACAAACATGGCGGCGCCCGTGTCCCCCGCATGTTCCCCCCGCTCGTCTTAGCTACCAAAATAAAGGATAGCGGCGTACAAAAGGTCGATTGAAGTATCTTAAAATCGTGAGATTTAGTCTCCCGATCGGGTTGATAAAGACGTTTTCCGTCATTGACTGTTGAAGCCTGACCCCTGGTGGTCACTCCGACTCAAAAAATTACAAAATTTGGATCTTTTTTTTTTTTGCCTTCAAAGTAAAAAAAAAAACTTGTCTACCGTCCGACCCACTTAAAAAAAATTTACTCTGGTTACAGCAAACAGACAATTTATTTGGGGTAGCCTTATTTTAAATATTTTATTTTTTTATCAATAGTATACAAGTCTTACTTAATATATTCAGATACTAACGGCCAACGACAACTTGAAAGCACAATTACAAATAACTTTGCAGGGCATCTTTAAGCAGATTAGTTAGCCCTGTCAGAGGCACTTAAAATAATATGCTGTCTACAATTAACAAAATGTGGGGGGGAAAACATCTTTGTGTAATTGATTACCATACGAAAGAAGAATCAAATCAATTTATTTTCGTAAGGCCCAAAATCACAACAACAGTTGCCTCTGAGGGCCACAGGGAGAAATGAATCAACAATGTCTGTGGTGGCGAGGGACGATGTCCCAGGGTCCTCTGTCCTTAGACTCTCCTTCTCGGCCAGGAAAAACTACAAAAAAAACCTCTTTGGGAAAAAAGAGTAGAAACCTGGAGGAGTTCCAGAGTGAAGGAGAGACCTGACTCTCACAGACGGACACGAGGAGACTGGAGCTGGACCCACTCTTCAGGCAGATGAGGGACCGTCGGAGTCTTTCAAACTGCGAAAGTGTTGCCTTGATCTTTGATTAAATCCACATACCGTACATCAGTGCTGAAATATTCTTATTCTACTCTGCCCAGGCCAGCCTCTGGTTGGAGCATTTCCACCAGCCCAGTTTAACCAGCATCCAATTTGTTTTTAGTCCCGAATTCAAATACGCATTCTGTCAGCATCTGACACTGTCAGAGCTGACAGAATTCATTGTTACATGGAGTTTCCTTGGATATTTGTTTGTTGTGAGCGGTTTCCATGGATAAGGGCTGGTGGAAATGGCCCATAAGTGTGATGCTGTGAAAAGACTGACCCCGCCCCACTGCCTCCCCACAGGTATGAAGAGTGCAAAGATAAACTAATGCCATTCCTAAAGAAGGTGGGCTTCAACCCAAAGAAAGACATTCACTTCATGCCCTGCTCTGGACTGACGGGGGCCAATCTGAAGGATGCCACGGACCTGTGCCCCTGGTACATGTAAGTCAGAACATTGCAATTGACTAAGATGATTCTTTATAATTAAATAATCATGATTCATTGGAGCAGTCTTATTACTAACTAGTCTGTATAAGACGGCCATTTGTCAGGAGGATGTAGTGTCCATCAAAGGCACTGGAATAATCAGGGGTTGCCCTGGGAAAAAGGCTTAGAACCACTGCTCTAAACAGCAATCCTAGTTTGACGTGTGTTTTTCTCGTTTCAGAGGGTTACCTTTCATTCCACATTTGGACAGTTTGCCAAACTTGTACAGATCCAAAGACGGGCCGGTGAGACTGCCTATAGTAGACAAGTATAAGGTGTGTACTGTGTGTAGGTGTGTGACCAGTGTGTGACTGAGACCTGTGACCCGTGTGACCAGTGTGGGGCCAGTGGGTGGGACCTGTGTGTGACCAGTGTGGGACCTGTGCATGTGTGAGACATGGGTGTGTGAATGTGACCAGTGTGGGACCTGTGCATGTGTGAGACATGGGTGTGTGAATGTGACCAGTGTGGGACCTGTGCATGTGTGAGACATGGGTGTGTGAATGTGACCAGTGTGGGACCTGTGCATGTGTGAGACATGGGTGTGTGAATGTGACCAGTGTGGGACCTGTGCATGTGTGAGACATGGGTGTGTGAATGTGACCAGTGTGGGACCTGTGCATGTGTGAGACATGGGTGTGTGAATGTGACCGTGACCTCTGTGTGACCTTCTCTCCTCAGGACATGGGCACTGTGGTGCTGGGTAAACTGGAGTCTGGCTGCATCGCTAAAGCCCAGCAGCTGGTTATGATGCCCAACAGGGTGAGAGACACACACACAGAGGACACACACACAGAGGACACACACACAGAGGACACACACACAGAGGACACACACACAGAGGACACACACACAGAGGACACACACACACACACACAGACACAGAAGACACACACACACAGACACAGAGGACACACAGAGGACACACAGAGGACACACACACACACACACAGAGGACACACACACACACACAGAGGACACACACACACACAGAGGACACACACACACAGAGGACACACACAAATACACACACACACAGAGGACACACACACACAGAGGACACACACAGACAGACACACAGAGGACACAGACACAGAGGACACACACAGACACAGAGGACACACACAGACACAGAGGACACACACACACACAGATGACACACACACACACACAGAGGACACAGACACACACACAGAGGACACAGACACACACACAGAGGACACAGACACACACACAGAGGACACACACACACACAGAGGACACACACACACTCTGAGGACACACACACACAGAGGACACACAGAGGACACACACACACACAGAGGACACACACACACACAGAGGACACCACACACACACACAGAGGACACCACACACACACAGAGGACACCACACACACACAGAGGACACCACACACACACAGAGGACACCACACACACACAGAGGACACCACACACACAGAGGACACCACAAACACGGACGGACACACACACAGAGGACGGACGGACGGACACACACACACGGAGGACACACACACACACACACACGGAGGACACACACGCACACACACACGGAGGACACACACGCACACACACACGGAGGACACACACGCACACACGGAGGAGACACGCGCACACACGGAGGAGACACGCGCACACACGGAGGAGACACGCGCACACACGGAGGAGACACGCGCATACACGGAGGAGACACGCGCACACACGGAGGAGACACGCGCACACACACATAGAGGACACACACATAGAGGACACACACATAGAGGACACACACATAGAGGACACACACACATAGAGGACACACACACATAGAGGACACACACACATAGAGGACACACACACACACACACATAGAGGACACACACACACACACACATAGAGGACACACACACACACCCACACACAGAGGACACACACACACACACAGAGGACACACACACACATACAGAGGACACACACACACACATACATAGAGGACACACACACACACATACATAGAGGACACACACACACATACATAGAGGACACACACACACACACATACATAGAGGACACACACACACACATACATAGAGGACACACACACACACATACATAGAGGACACACACACACATACATAGAGGACACACACACACATACATAGAGGACACACACACATAGAGGACACACACACACACACAGAGGACACACACACACACACAGAGGACACACACACACACATAGAGGACACACACACATAGAGGACACACACACCCACACACAGAGGACACACACACACACACACAGAGGACACACACACACATATAGAGGACACACACACACACACATACATAGAGGACACACACACACATACATAGAGGACACACACACATACATAGAGGACACACACACACATAGAGGACACACACACACATACATAGAGGACACACACACATACATAGAGGACACACACACATACATAGAGGACACACACACACATAGAGGACACACACATAGAGGACACACACACATAGAGGACACACACACATAGAGGACACACACACATAGAGGACACACACACACACATAGAGGACACACACACACACACACACATAGAGGACACACACACACACACACACATAGAGGACACACACACACACACATAGAGGACACACACACACACACACATAGAGGACACACACACACACACAGAGAGGACACACACACACACACAGAGAGGACACACACACAGAGAGGACACACACACATAGAGGACACACACACACACATAGAGGACACACACACACACATAGAGGACACACACACACATAGAGGACACACACACACACACACATAGAGGACACACACACACACACAGAGAGGACACACACACACACACACAGAGAGGACACACACACACACACACAGAGAGGACACACACACACACACACACAGAGAGGACACACACACACACACAGAGGACACACACACACACACAGAGGACACACACACACACAGAGGACACACACACACACAGAGGACACACACACACACAGAGGACACACACACACACAGAGGACACACACACACACAGAGGACACACACACACACAGAGGACACACACACACACAGAGGACACACACACACACAGAGGACACCACACACACAGAGGGCACCACACACACAGAGGGCACCACACACACAGAGGACACCACACACACAGAGGACACCACACACACAGAGGACACCACACACACGGACGGACACACACACACGGAGGACACACACACACGGAGGACACACACACACGGAGGACACACACACACGGAGGACACACACACACGGAGGACACACACACACGGAGGAGACAAACGCACACACGGAGGAGACACGCGCACACACGGAGGAGACACGCGCACACACGGAGGAGACAAACGCACACACGGAGGAGACAAACGCACACACGGAGGAGACAAACGCGCACACACGGAGGAGACACGCGCACACACACATAGAGGACACACATAGAGGACACACACACACACATAGAGGACACACACACACACATAGAGGACACACACACACACATAGAGGACACACACACACACACATAGAGGACACACACACACACACATAGAGGACACACACACACACACACATAGAGGACACACACACACACACACACACACATAGAGAACACACACACACACACACATAGAGGACACACACACACACATAGAGGACACACACACACACACACATAGAGGACACACACACACATACATAGAGGACACACACACACACACACACATAGAGGACACACACACACACACACACATAGAGGACACACACACACACACAGAGGACACACACACACACACACAGAGGACACACACACACACATAGAGGACACACACACACACACACACATAGAGGACACACACACACACACAGAGGACACACACACACACACACAGAGGACACACACACACACATAGAGGACAGACACACACACACACATAGAGGACACACACATAGAGGACACACACACACACACACACACATAGAGGACACACACACACACACATAGAGGACACACACACACACACACAGAGAGGACACACACACACACACATAGAGGACACACAAACACACACACACAGAGAGGACACACACACACACACACACACAGAGAACACACACACACACAGAGAGGACACACACACACACACACACACAGAGGACACACACACACACACAGAGAGGACACACACACACACACAGAGAGGACACACACACACACACAGAGAGAGGACACACACACAGAGAGGACACACACACACACAGAGAGAGGACACACACAGAGAGGACACACACACACACACACAGAGGACACACACACACACACAGAGGACACACACAGAGAGGACACACACACACACACACACACACACATAGAGGACACACACACACACACAGAGAGGACACACACACAGAGAGGACACACACACACACACAGAGAGGACACACACACACACAGAGAGGACACACACACACACACACATAGAGGACACACACACACACAACACAGAGGACACACACAGAGAGGACACACACACACAGAGAGGACACACACACACAGAGAGGACACACACACACACAGAGAGGACACACACAGAGAGGACACACACACACACACACACATAGAGGACACACACACACACACACACATAGAGGACACACACACACAGAGGACACACACACACACACACAGAGAGAGGACACACACACACACAGAGAGAGAGGACACACACACACACACATAGAGGACACACACACACACATAAAGGACACACACACACACACATAGAGGACACACACACACACATAGAGGACACACATAGAGGACACACACATAGAGGACACACACACACACATAGAGGACACACACACACACACATAGAGGACACACACACACACACATAGAGGACACACACACACATAGAGGACACACACACACACACACACACACATAGAGGACACACACACACATAGAGGACACACACACACATAGAGGACACACACACACACACACATAGAGCACACACACACACACACACACAGAGAGGACACACACACACACACACAGAGGACACACACACACACATAGAGGACACACACACACACATAGAGGACACACACACACACATAGAGGACACACACACACACACACACATAGAGGACACACACACACACACACAGAGGACACACACACACACACAGAGGACACACACACACACAGAGGACACACACACACAGAGGACACACACAAATACACACACACACAGAGGACACACACACACAGAGGACACACACACACAGAGGACACACACAGACAGACACACAGAGGACACAGACACAGAGGACACACACAGACACAGAGGACACACACAGACACAGAGGACACACACACACACAGATGACACACACACACACACACAGAGGACACAGACACACACACAGAGGACACAGACACACACACAGAGGACACAGACACACACACAGAGGACACACACACACACAGAGGACACACACACACACACAGAGGACACACACACACTCTGAGGACACACACACACACAGAGGACACACACACACACAGAGGACATCACACACACACACAGAGGACATCACACACACACACAGAGGACACCACACACACACAGAGGACACCACACACACACAGAGGACACCACACACACACAGAGGACACCACACACACACAGAGGACACCACACACACACAGAGGACACCACACACACACAGAGGACACCACACACACACAGAGGACACCACACACACACAGAGGACACCACACACACACAGAGGACACCACACACACACAGAGGACACCACACACACACAGAGGACACCACACACACACAGAGGACGGACGGACGGACACACACACACGGAGGACACACACACACACACACACGGAGGAGACACGCGCACACACGGAGGAGACACGCGCACACACGGAGGAGACACGCGCACACACGGAGGAGACACGCGCACACACGGAGGAGACACGCGCACACACGGAGGAGACACGCGCACACACACATAGAGGACACACACATAGAGGACACACACACATAGAGGACACACACACACACACACATAGAGGACACACACACACACCCACACACAGAGGACACACACACACACCCACACACAGAGGACACACACACACATATAGAGGACACACACACACACATACATAGAGGACACACACACACACATACATAGAGGACACACACACACACATACATAGAGGACACACACACACACACATACATAGAGGACACACACACACACACATACATAGAGGACACACACACACACATACATAGAGGACACACACACACATACATAGAGGACACACACACACATACATAGAGGACACACACACATAGAGGACACACACACAGAGGACACACACACACACATAGAGGACACACACACATAGAGGACACACACACCCACACACAGAGGACACACACACACACACACAGAGGACACACACACACATATAGAGGACACACACACACACACATACATAGAGGACACACACACACATACATAGAGGACACACACACATACATAGAGGACACACACACATACATAGAGGACACACACACACACACACACACATAGAGGACACACACACACACATAGAGGACACACACATAGAGGACACACACACACACATAGAGGACACACACACATAGAGGACACACACACATAGAGGACACACACACACACATAGAGGACACACACACACACACACACATAGAGGACACACACACACACACATAGAGGACACACACACACACACAGAGAGGACACACACACACACACAGAGAGGACACACACACAGAGAGGACACACACACATAGAGGACACACACACACACATAGAGGACACACACACACACATAGAGGACACACACACACATAGAGGACACACACACACACACACATAGAGGACACACACACACACACAGAGAGGACACACACACACACACACAGAGAGGACACACACACACACACACATAGAGGACACACACACACACACATAGAGGACACACACACACACACAGAGGACACACACACAGAGGACACACACACACACAGAGGACACACACACACACAGAGGACACACACACACACAGAGGACACACACACACACAGAGGGCACCACACACACAGAGGACACCACACACACAGAGGACACCACACACACAGAGGACACCACACACACAGAGGACACCACACACACGGACGGACGGACGGACACACACACACGGAGGACACACACACACGGAGGACACACACACACGGAGGACACACACACACGGAGGACACACACACACGGAGGACACACACACACGGAGGACACACACACACGGAGGACACACACACACGGAGGACACACACACACGGAGGACACACACACACGGAGGAGACAAACGCACACACGGAGGAGACACGCGCACACACGGAGGAGACACGCGCACACACGGAGGAGACACGCGCACACACGGAGGAGACAAACGCACACACGGAGGAGACAAACGCGCACACACGGAGGAGACACGCGCACACACACATAGAGGACACACATAGAGGACACACACACACACATAGAGGACACACACACACACATAGAGGACACACACACACACATAGAGGACACACACACACACACATAGAGGACACACACACACACACATAGAGGACACACACACACACACATAGAGGACACACACACACACACACATAGAGGACACACACACACACACACACACACACACATAGAGAACACACACACACACACACATAGAGGACACACACACACACATAGAGGACACACACACACACACATAGAGGACACACATACATAGAGGACACACACACACACATACATAGAGGACACACACACATACATAGAGGACACACACACACACATAGAGGACACACACACACACATAGAGGACACACACACACACACACATAGAGGACACACACACACATACATAGAGGACACACACACACACACACACATAGAGGACACACACACACACACACACATAGAGGACACACACACACACACAGAGGACACACACACACACACATAGAGGACACACACACACACATAGAGGACAGACACACACACACACATAGAGGACACACACATAGAGGACACACACACACACACACACATAGAGGACACACACACACACACAGAGAGGACACACACACACACACAGAGAGGACACACACACACACACATAGAGGACACACAAACACACACACACAGAGAGGACACACACACACACACACAGAGAACACACACACACAGAGAGGACACACACACACACACACACACAGAGGACACACACACACACACACACAGAGAGGACACACACACACACACAGAGAGGACACACACACACACACAGAGAGAGGACACACACACAGAGAGGACACACACACACACACACAGAGAGAGGACACACACAGAGAGAGGACACACACACACACACACACAGAGAGGACACACACACACACACAGAGGACACACACAGAGAGGACACACACACACACACACACACACATAGAGGACACACACACACACACAGAGAGGACACACACACAGAGAGGACACACACACACACACAGAGAGGACACACACACACACACAGAGAGGACACACACACACACAGAGAGGACACACACACACACACACATAGAGGACACACACACACACAACACAGAGGACACACACAGAGAGGACACACACACACAGAGGACACACACACACAGAGAGGACACACACACACACAGAGAGGACACACACAGAGAGGACACACACACACACACACATAGAGGACACACACACACACACATAGAGGACACACACACACACACACACATAGAGGACACACACACACACAGAGGACACACACACACACACAGAGAGAGAGGACACACACACACACAGAGAGAGAGGACACACACACACATAGAGGACACACACACACACACATAGAGGACACACACACACACACATAGAGGACACACACACACACATAGAGGACACACACACACACACATAGAGGACACACACACACACATAGAGGACACACACACACACACACACACACATAGAGGACACACACACACATAGAGGACACACACACACATAGAGGACACACACACACACACACATAGAGCACACACACACACACACACAGAGAGGACACACACACACACACACACACAGAGAGGACACACACACACACATAGAGGACACACACACACACATAGAGGACACACACACACACATAGAGGACACACATACACATAGAGGACACACACACACACATAGAGGACACACACACACACATAGAGGACACACACACACACATAGAGGACACACACACATAGAGGACACACGCACACATAGAGGACACACACACACACACACACACACATAGAGGACACACACACACACACACATAGAGGACACACACACACACACATAGAGGACACACAGACACACAGAGGACACACACACACACACACACACACATAGAGGACACACACACACACACATAGAGGACACACACACACACATAGAGGACACACACACACACATAGAGGACACACACACACACACACACATAGAGGACACACACACACACACACATAGAGGACACACACACACACATAGAGGACACACACACACACATAGAGGACACACACACACACATAGAGGACACACACACACACACAGAGAGGACACACACACACACAGAGAGGACACACACACACACAGAGAGGACACACACACATAGAGGACACACACACACACAGAGAGGACACACACACACACACAGAGAGGACACACACACACACACACACACATAGAGGACACACACACACACACACACATAGAGGACACACACACACACACATAGAGGACACACACACACACACACACAGACAGGACACACGAGTGGGGCGCGTTTCATTGGCTCATGCTGTACACCATGTGATGGATGTTCCATGTATCAGGACACTTCTCGTATCAAGTTGTGGCAAAGTACTAGGCAATACCCAGCTCGGCCTCACACTCCGACCTCTGACCTGTGACTGTCTCTGCCACAGCACGTAGTGGAGGTGCTGGGCCTGCTCTCAGACGAGGTGGAGACGGATGACGTAGGACCAGGGGAGAACCTGAAGATCCGACTCAAAGGCATCGAGGAGGAGGAAATCCTGCCCGGCTTCATCCTGTGCACCCCGGACAACCTGTGCCACTCCGGGCGGGTTTTTGACGCTCAGGTTTGAACCAAGAAACACCTCATTGTTTCATGCAGCTTTATATTCTCTACATTTGCCCCCAAATATCACAACTCCTCATATTCAAGGCCATTTTGACTGCGCTCGTGTCCAGGTTTTTCATTAGAAGCTTTTACTGACCAATGGCTGCGCTGTGTGTCTCATGTTTGGCTGTTCCCTGTGTGCACTTTAACTGCTCACATAAATTGCCCTTGATTAATCTGTGACTCGTATCAAAGCATGGTTACCATGACAGAACCACGCTGCAAAGTATTTAGCCAATGAAGTAATCAGTTACCGATATACTTTTTAAGGATCAGATTGTATTTTCATTCAAAACACGTGTTTCCTGTGTCGGTGGACCGGTCGTGTAAAGGCTTTCTCACCAATCTGACCTCATTTCAATGCAGCAGGTTGTAAACTGCAGACCCGTATATCTCATGTCCGTGTGTCTTTGTGCTTTGTGTTCAGCCGCGTCTAGATTCACTTCTGCATTAGCCTCATTTCTCTGTGAATATGAGTCTGATTGTAATAAAACGTTTCCTTGGACAGTGACCACTGTCCACTGACGTCTTCTTCCACTGTGTCAAGTGCTTGCGCTTGCTGCTAGAGTGCCCCCGTTTTCCCGTAAAACTATAAATTAGACGCACCGTTGTAATGAGCGCAGGGTTCAAAGCTTGGAGAAAAGCAGAGGCTTAAAGTCCAAAAAGCTCCAGTCCTAAACGTGTTTAAGGACTGGTTTAGGACTTTAGGAGCTCATAGATCACTGGATTATTTCAGCTTCTGACAAAGACTGCTGAAGTGACTGCAGCACATATGCTAAATATGCCCTATGACCTCCTCCATAGTCCTGAGCTCTGAGAGCATCCTTCACACTGAAAACACTTGCTTTAGTTGCTCTTTAGGTAGAGGCTCTACACGGCTCTACGTCTCTACACTGCTGTGCCATTAGCATCACTGTTAAGTGATGCTAATGGCACAGCAGTGTAGAGACGTCCTGCTTTTAAATGGGGAAACTGGGAGGTGCTTCTGAGGAGCTATGAGCAGTGGGAGGGGCCCCGCTATCTGAAACTATTTTAAGCCCTAAATGTAAGTCCTATCTGCAATAGGTGGTGTAAGCCCTCATTCGCCCCTCAGGGAGGGAACTGCAGCAGATGGCCCAATACAGAGTTCTTAGGGTAACAAAGAAGATACATTTCAGGCAAAATTCAAAACTGTGTCAATAAAATAAACAAGGCTCTTATCTGGAGGCTCCGCCCGGTGGGTGGGACTTCCTCAGAATAGATCCACAGATTGAGAATGACTTTTGGCTGACGATCAAAGTCTGTTTGTTTTTTAAGAGTGTCCATTTTATTTGCAATAGACAATTGCTTATGGCTTGGATACTTTTTTCCAATCAGCAAAGATTTTCTTCCATTATTCTTGTATTGAGAGTCCAACTAAAATGAACATGTGAATGGCATATAGACTATGCAGCAAAATAAAATGCACTTGTGAGAACATTTGAGTGAAGGTGTTGTGTTTGTTTCAGATCGTCATCATCGAGCACAAGTCCATCATCTGTCCAGGGTATAACGCAGTGCTGCACGTGCACACCTGCATCGAGGAGGTGGAAATCACGGTGAGGCACGAGCACCACCATGACACTGCCTGTTCTCCAAGAACCTCCTGAAGGACTAGGACTAATGAATTGTCAAATTAGGAAATTGAAATGGTTGAAACTTTATTTAATATGTAGAGTGTAACCGGTGTGTAGAGGCACGTGTGCAGCTGTGAATGCCACGTAACTCTGATCAACTCCAGCTTCTGAGTAGGAATTCTGACTAGTACGATTGTTCCAGTGAGTTTACAAGTCAGAACTGCAAATATCTGAACGCACCATCAAACACTTTCAACTGTGAAAGTGCATCTATATTTGATTTAGTTCACTTTATATCTGAGGGCAGGTACTGTTCATGTAGTATTATGGAAAATATACAGTGCCTGACCAAAAAAAAGTGGCCACTTAATATTAACTAGGCAAACGGGTCATCTCCGGCTGCAAGTAATGAATGACCTTTCACTATTTAAACCCGACTGATGCAGTGGTCACTCCCTCCATCAATGCAGTGGTCACTCCCTCCATCAATGCAGTGGTCACTCCCTCCATCAATGCAGTGGTCACTCCCTCCATCAATGCAGTGGTCACTCCCTCCATCAATGCAGTGGTCACTCCCTCCATCAATGCAGTGGTCACGCCCTCCATCAATGCAGTGGTCACTCCCTCCATCAATGCAAGATCTGAGAGGAATAATGAGGCAGGAGAGAGAAGCATCTTTGAACATTGCACAAGTTCCTTCAGCATTGATGACAGCACATTTCGAGCGTGGCACTTTTAACATTGCTGGGTTTATTTGGACACACATGGTTCACAATGACACATTTGCAGCTGCACAAACAAGTCCATGTACATTTGAACGTCCACCAAGTGTCCATCAAGTCAATGAGAAAAATGTGTGGTCCGGCAGTGGGTGTGGTCCAGCAGTAGATCAAGCCTAACTCGGAACACGGAAGTCAGAATTCCACAAGTTTTTGGTTTTGTTTTTGGTCAAAATTCTTTATTACAAAACTTTTATAACGGACAATAAACAGTTTCCACAAGTTAATATACGGAATCAGGAAGAAACTGTGACTGAATCTGAATCCAACATGGCGGCGACTGAGACCGGTCCCTTCATTGCATTAGTCTGTTCCACTTCACACATAGTATAGTCTGCTCAAAGACAGTGTTTGACCATAAAATAAATAACTCTAAATTGTTGTATTCGTTGGGAGACGAAGGGGAAAACAATCTTAATCTATAAGTATATAAAAAAGTTTGATCCTGCAATAACTTTGAGTGCGAGTCGAACACAGGATCTCGAGCGCCGCACGCCGTGTTTTTAACCGCTGGGACAACAAATCTGAAGATTCTACGCTGCAAGACAGGAAATGTACCTCGCATGTGATCTGGACCACCACGAGGGCCGCCATATTGGATTCTGTAACTTCCGAATTCTGACTTCCGTGAGTTAGGAGTGTCTGATCTAGTGCCGAGCGTCCAGCAGTGTGTGTTGTAGTGAGTGTCAGTTGGACCCGTGCTCTGTGTCCACAGGCCTTGTGCTGTCTGGTGGACAAAAAGACGGGAGAGAAGAGCAGCACGCGGCCGCGCTTCGTCAAACAGGACCAAGTGTGCATCGCCCGGCTGCGCACGGCCGGCACCATCTGCCTCGAGACCTTCAAGGACTTCCCTCAGATGGGCCGCTTCACCCTGCGGGACGAAGGTGAGCGATGCACCTAGCTGTAACTGCAGGGGCCCCAAACCAAGGGTTTCTGAACCGTGCCCAAGTCATTTTCTCCTGTCCTGCACCGTTCTGTGACACAGGGTTAAAGCGTCTGTTAGCGCCTCATGCTAATGGCCTCGTGACAAACCTTTATACGCCGCCGTCTGTGATTGTCCCTGGGTTAGATCATAGTTCAGCAGGAATGGATAAAAGTGAGAAGATACGTTCTTATTGGACGCAGACGGTGTGCAGCGGTCTGAATTTCTCAAGATTCTACAGAGATAAAACAAATTTAGCCTACTCCTGTACAAGGAGTCAGGTGCTCCAGATTTAAAGGTGATATAGCTAAAGTGTGTGATGGTCCTGTGAGGGGCCCTGATGGTCCCTGCCATGGCATATCACAATTCTGTTGTTCCTAAATAAAGTCATAAACATTGTAAGTTGGTGTTTGGGCCACATCATCTGTTTGAAAGGGCCTTCTAACCTCTGATTATCTGGAGGTTTAGTAGTGGAGAATGTCAGCGCTGAGTGTTGTGTTTGTGGTTCTCCTCAGGAAAGACCATAGCCATCGGGAAGGTGCTGAAGCTGATAACAGACCGAGACTGATGGCCCTGCAGGATCTCCTGATGTTCTCCTGCTGGTTCTTCTGCTGAAGAGACACAGGAGCTGGTCCGAGCGCCGTCCTCTGCGTCAGAGACCAGACAAACTCACGGAAAATCCAACCCGTTTTTACCAGACCAAGAACAAGTCCACACGAGTCGGCTTTCTCATATTGAGAGCTCAGCTATGCCATTCACACAAACACATTACATTTCCAATTTCTTCCATCTTTTTGTGCTATCATACATGACCCTGACCTACGGTAGTTGTATCTGCGGTCAGATGTGGACCAGAGCTTTGCTTGGAGAATGATTTTGAGCGGTAAATTCCAGAAGAATGTTTTGAATCCCTGTGAGACCGGAGCGTCTCCATTTGCTTTGACCCACTTTGGTTTGTGTGGCGTTCAGCTCGAGCGTGTGCAAATGTTATTAAAGCAACAACTATGACAATAAACGTCTAACATTGTGAACCAGGCCTACATTTACTGTCTTTACCCAGGTGTTCAACTGTAGGCCAGCAGGGGGGGCAAGTGCACCACTGCAGGCCTGTCCACTGCTCCAGAGGTGTCTCCATGTGTAAACCATGTTCTAATCATGCCCCCTCTGCTCAGAAGTGACCTGTCCACTTTGGTTTTGTCTGCACAGAAATAATATGAAATAAATGTGAATAAGACCCATATGTGTTGGTCTTAAACACAACTGCCTCTGTCCTCTAAATCCAACCAGCTGTTGTGTGTTGGTCACTCCAGTGTCCCGTGGGAGTGGCAGAAGCTGTGGCCCGGGTCAGTGCAGACACCTGATCCCGGGGCTTCAGGTGAACCCTCCCCCCGGCACAGGCCCCTCCTCCGGCCTCACCTGCCGCAGGTCGGCCTCTGTGTCGTGCGCACTGGAGCGCGGTATGGAGCCGGTGTACCGGGGCCTGGGCCGCTGCGCCTGCTGCTTCTGGCTCGCGGTGGTGTTTGACGTGCTGGGGCTCCTGGTGCTGCTCCTGGGGGTCTTTGTGAACGTGTTCTTCTACGACCTGCTCATCTACGCGGGCGCCATCCTCATCTTCCTCAGCCTGGTGTGGTGGGTCTTCTGGTACTCGGGGAACATCGAGGTTCCTCCGGCCGAGCTGCAGGACGACGTGGGGCTGCAGCCGAAGAAGCGCGGCGGCGGCGGCGGCGGCGGCGCGCTAGGCGCGCTGGGGGGCGCGGTGCGCCGCGTGTCCAGCCGCGTGTCCGGCACCGTGCGGGCGTCGTTCAGGAGGAGCGGCCGCGCGCACGAGCCGACAGCACGGCAGGCAGCACCGGGGTGTGTTGGCATGGAAACGGTGACAACGAAGCGCGAGCGCGCCACAGACGCGGCCCACATGAGCGCAGGTGAGCGCGTGTCTGACGTGACCGCACAGTGAACGGTCCTGCGTTTAAGTGACCACTGAATGATGAAGCTCAGCAGTGTTGAGGGCCCCGCTGGCCCCTGTGGCCCTCTAAAGACTGCCACACTGCTTCCTCCTCCGGCGTTATCTCTGTTAATCATTCACAGCGTTTCAACACTTTCGGAACACTGGACTCTTTAGTTTAGCCTCATATATTTGTTGGGCAGGGGCGCGGGGCAGGTGCAGGGGCGCGGGGCAGGTGCAGGGGCGCGGGTGTAGTCTTGAAGAGGTATGTTTATTAATCTGTTCATGTTCCAGTCTAGTTTATCATTGAACACATTTGTCATAAAGCGTGTCCCGGGCTGGTTCAGGCCGGACAGCACATGACGGGACGTCACACAGACGGTTTGGTGAATAGTCCCGGTGGAAAATATTTAATATTTATATTAATAAAGTGGTACTTTTGAATAAGAATAATAAAATGCAGCAGCAGCAGCAGCTTTAACTCAAAGTATCTTGTGACAATATTTGGCTGCTGCATGTTTTGTTTTGATCTTTAATGAACCAGAACATTTGGGAGTTTGTCTTCTTTTGAACAAATTATAAATGATGAAGACAGCAGGTTTAAAATGTTGGTGATAATGGGTTTTGTTTTGTAAATGTCGGCTCATTATTCAAAGATGGAATGAAAACTTCAATTCAAATAACAAACCTTACTCTATTTTTATTAAGAGTCAAATAACTTTCCTGGGATGTTTTTGTAAGTTATTGTTTTTTTTATTATACTTCTTTGTCTAATTATGGGACAAATAATCTTATCTTAATTATGAAATGAGTCATTTGCAGATATGACACGCGCAGTGAAAGGACTAGAATAATCTGTTTTATGTAAATGTGACACATTACGTCGTATAGAACAGCACCCAGGATCTAAAACTCTGAATCTGAAACTCTAAGATGTTGTAAATTGCATTCTGGTTTTTGACGTGACAGAATGACCAAAAGTTCTGTCATTTAAGGTTCAAACACAAGTCTATGAGTTCCTCTCGGCCCCTCTGAACTCCGCAGGGGATGGGCCCCGTGTTTTAAGTCACAGATTTGTCGCGAGTCCTGTGACCCTGCCCCACACCTGTGACCCTGCCCCACACCTGTGACCCTGCCCCACACCTGTGACCCTGCCCCACACCTGGGACCCTGCCCCACACCTGGGACCCCACACCCGTGGCACTCTGATGGTTGTAGTTCTATGGATCAGGACCCTTGTACACTGGACTGTTCAGGAAAGGGCACGTGTCCTGTTATATATGTATATATCACTTTGTATTGTATGGATTACTGTCTGTGTCCACTGACCCGTGATCTGGGGTTGCAGAGTCCTGACCGAGTCCTGAGTCCTGACCGAGTCCTGGTTCCTGGTTCCTGGTTCTCTGTTCCTGGTTCCTGGTGCTGAGTCCTGGTCCTCTGTATCCACACTGTTCATCTCATTGCCTTAGTATTTTGCTGACGTTTGTTTTTATAATAAATTGAAGATGTTATTTTAACTCGTGTCCAGTCTAAATCTAAAGTCTAGTTCTGGTTTATAACTGGCTTATTATGGGAATAGCTTTTAAGTGCTGTTTTATTCCACAAGCTGGTTTAGACCCGTCTGCTTCACCACAGCTGCTTCAGGGAAACTCCGAGGCTCAGTTTGCATTAGGCCTGGATTTATGAGGTCAAAGTCGAGTCATATCATTTAATGAGTGAACAAACCATTCAAACGCTTGTTGCCAGACGGCCCGACATTATCACGTGTTTTACTGCTCACAAATACTGCAGATTACAGAGGTGAATAAAGCGCTGCACTGGACTTTGCAGCTCAAAGATCTTCTGCAGTGGAAACAGAACAAACGGTCTTGTGAAAGAACTTGTGGCAGAGAAAACAAAGGCATAGAAACCACAGAAAGAACCAGACCAAAGTGATCTAGATTTTAGTTTCATTTGTTTTCTCTTTGTCACATTGTTCGTTCTGTGTTTTATATCAATCAATATATTTTGTCAATGCATTTATTTTGTCTTTACAATATCATAAGACGGGCTTTATACTACTTGTTTGGTGTATGTGTTAAATATGTATCATAGTTTTACATCGGAGAACGTTCCAGAACATCCACATCAGTTTATTCTTTAATGAGCCACGTGTTTCCTTCAATTATTCAGTAAAAATATTCAGTTTATGGTCAAATCATGATTGTAAGAGTTTTACATTGTGGCCCATTTGACCTGAAATCAGCAAAGTTGAGCCACATGAGGTAAAATGAGCCAGTGACTGAATCTGATGCTGAATGAAAGAACAAAGTAAAAGTACTCTGGACTGTCCTTGTTTCACTTTGAGTCTGGACAGTGCAGGACGAGTCAAATCTGTGCTTTTGTTTTCCTGTAAATGGGAGTTCATGGACCAGAGGGAGATCAGGTCAAATGCTGCTGAAATGATTCATGCAGATATTGTCTGACAGCGACAGCCAAAATGTACTTGGAAATTGAGTTTTGGAAATACTGTAACTCCAGGGGCACAGTGACCGGGGCGGTGTGACAGGTGTAGTGTGACAGGTGTAGTGTGACAGGTGTAGTGTGACGGGGCGGTTTGACAGGTGTAGTGTGACAGGGGCGGTGTGACAGGGGCCACACGCACCCAGAACCACACACTGTTGACTGCAGGTCTTGGCTGTCACAGGCTGTCACAGGCTGCCACAGGCTGCCACAGGCTGGTTCAGACTGCCACAGGCTGTCACAGGCTGTCACAGGCTGGTACAGACTGTCACAGACTGTCACAGGCTGTCACAGGCTGTCACAGGCTGTCACAGGCTGCCACAGGCTGGTACAGACTGCCACAGGCTGTCACAGGCTGTCACAGGCTGGTACAGACTGTCACAGACTGTCACAGGCTGTCACAGGCTGTCACAGGCTGCCACAGGCTGGTACAGACTGCCACAGGCTGTCACAGGCTGTCACAGGCTGTCACAGGCTGTCACAGACTGGTACAGGCTGTCACAGGCTGTCACAGGCTGTCACAGGCTGTCACAGGCTGCCACAGGCTGGTTCAGACTGCCACAGGCTGTCACAGGCTGTCACAGGCTGGTACAGACTGTCACAGACTGTCACAGGCTGTCACAGGCTGTCACAGGCTGTCACAGGCTGCCACAGGCTGGTACAGACTGCCACAGGCTGTCACAGGCTGTCACAGGCTGGTACAGACTGTCACAGACTGTCACAGGCTGTCACAGGCTGTCACAGGCTGCCACAGGCTGGTACAGACTGCCACAGGCTGTCACAGGCTGTCACAGGCTGGTACAGACTGCCACAGGCTGTCACAGGCTGTCACAGGCTGGTAAAGACTGTCACAGGCTGTCACAGGCTGTCACAGGCTGTCACAGGCTGTCACAGGCTGGTACAGACTCTCACAGGCTGTCACAGGCTGTCACAGGCTGTCACAGACTGTCACAGGCTGTCACAGGCTGTCACAGGCTGTCACAGACTGTCACAGATTGTCACAGGCTGTCACAGGCTGTCACAGGCTGGTACAGACTGTCACAGGCTGGTACAGACTGTCACAGGCTGTCACAGGCTGGTACAGACTGTCACAGGCTGTCACAGGCTGGTACAGACTGTCACAGGCTGGTACAGGCTGTGACAGGCTGGTACAGACTGTCACAGGCTGTCACAGGCTGGTACAGACTGTCACAGGCTGTCACAGGCTGTCACAGGCTGTCACAGGCTGCCACAGGCTGGTACAGACTGCCACAGGCTGTCACAGGCTGTCACAGGCTGGTACAGACTGTCACAGACTGTCACAGGCTGTCACAGGCTGTCACAGGCTGCCACAGGCTGGTACAGACTGCCACAGGCTGTCACAGGCTGTCACAGGCTGGTAAAGACTGTCACAGGCTGTCACAGGCTGTCACAGGCTGTCACAGGCTGTCACAGACTGTCACAGGCTGTCACAGGCTGTCACAGGCTGTCACAGACTGTCACAGATTGTCACAGGCTGTCACAGGCTGTCACAGGCTGGTACAGACTGTCACAGGCTGGTACAGACTGTCACAGGCTGTCACAGGCTGTCACAGGCTGGTACAGACTGTCACAGGCTGTCACAGGCTGGTACAGACTGTCACAGGCTGGTACAGGCTGTGACAGGCTGGTACAGACTGTCACAGGCTGTCACAGGCTGGTACAGACTGTCACAGGCTGTCACAGGCTGGTACAGATTGTCACAGGCTGGTACAGGCTGTCACAGGCTGTCACAGGCTGGTACAGACTGTCACAGGCTGGTACAGGCTGTCACAGGCTGGTACAGACTGTCACAGACTGGTACAGGCTGTCACAGGCTGTCACAGGCTGTCACAGACTGGTACAGGCTGTCACAGGCTGTCACAGGCTGTCACAGGCTGGTATAGACTGTCACAGGCTGGTACAGACTGTCACAGGCTGTCACAGGCTGTCACAGGCTGTCACAGGCTGTCACAGACTGTCACAGACTGGTACAGGCTGTCACAGGCTGTCACAGACTGTCACAGACTGGTACAGGCTGTCACAGGCTGTCACAGGCTGGTACAGACTGTCACAGGCTGGTACAGGCTGTCACAGGCTGTCACAGACTGTCACAGACTGTCACAGACTGGTACAGGCTGTCACAGGCTGTCACAGGCTGTCACAGGCTGGTATAGACTGTCACAGGCTGGTACAGACTGTGACAGGCTGGTACAGGCTGTCACAGGCTGTCACAGGCTGTCACAGGCTGTCACAGACTGTCACAGACTGGTACAGGCTGTCACAGGCTGTCACAGGCTGGTACAGACTGTCACAGGCTGGTACAGGCTGTCACAGGCTGTCACAGGCTGTCACAGGCTGGTACAGGCTGGTACAGACTGTCACAGGCTGGTACAGACTGTCACAGGCTGGTACAGGCTGTCACAGACTGTCACAGGCTGTCACAGGCTGGTACAGGCTGGTGCAGGCTGTCACAGGCTGTCACAGACTGTCACAGACTGGTACAGGCTGGTACAGGCTGTCACAGGCTGGTACAGACTGTCACAGTCTGTCACAGGCTGTCACAGGCTGTCACAGGCTGGTACAGGCTGTCACAGGCTGGTACAGACTGTCACAGGCTGTCACAGGCTGTCACAGGCTGGTACAGACTTTCACAGGCTGGTACAGGCTGTCACAGGCTGTCACAGGCTGGTACAGACTTTCACAGGCTGGTACAGACTGTCACAGGCTGTCACAGGCTGGTACAGACTGTCACAGGCTGTCACAGGCTGGTACAGACTGTCACAGGCTGTCACAGGCTGGTACAGACTGTCACAGACTGTCACAGGCTGGTACAGGCTGTCACAGGCTGTCACAGGCTGTCACAGGCTGTCACAGGCTGCCACAGACTGGTACAGGCTGTCACAGACTGTCACAGACTGGTACAGGCTGGTACAGGCTGTCACAGGCTGGTACAGGCTGTCACAGGCTGTCACAGGCTGGTACAGACTGTCACAGGCTGGTACAGGCTGTCACAGACTGTCACAGACTGGTACAGGCTGTCACAGGCTGGTATAGACTGTCACAGGCTGGTACAGACTGTCACAGGCTGGTACAGGCTGTCACAGGCTGTCACAGGCTGTCACAGGCTGTCACAGACTGTCACAGACTGGTACAGGCTGTCACAGGCTGTCACAGGCTGGTACAGACTGTCACAGGCTGGTACAGGCTGTCACAAGCTGTCACAGGCTGTCACAGGCTGGTACAGGCTGGTACAGACTGTCACAGGCTGGTACAGACTGTCACAGGCTGGTACAGGCTGTCACAGACTGTCACAGGCTGTCACAGGCTGGTACAGGCTGGTGCAGGCTGTCACAGGCTGTCACAGACTGTCACAGACTGGTACAGGCTGGTACAGGCTGTCACAGGCTGGTACAGACTGTCACAGTCTGTCACAGGCTGTCACAGGCTGTCACAGGCTGGTACAGGCTGTCACAGGCTGGTACAGACTGTCACAGGCTGTCACAGGCTGTCACAGGCTGGTACAGACTTTCACAGGCTGGTACAGGCTGTCACAGGCTGTCACAGGCTGGTACAGACTTTCACAGGCTGGTACAGGCTGGTACAGACTGTCACAGGCTGGTACAGACTGTCACAGGCTGTCACAGGCTGGTACAGACTGTCACAGGCTGTCACAGGCTGGTACAGACTGTCACAGACTGTCACAGGCTGGTACAGGCTGTCACAGGCTGTCACAGGCTGTCACAGGCTGTCACAGACTGTCACAGACTGTCACAGACTGGTACAGGCTGTCACAGGCTGGTACATGCTGTCACAGACTGTCACAGGCTGGTACAGGCTGTCACAGGCTGGTACAGGCTGGTACAGACTGTCACAGGCTGTCACAGGCTGGTACAGGCTGTCACAGGCTGTCACAGGCTGTCACAGGCTGGTACAGGCTGTCACAGGCTGTCACAGGCTGTCACAGGCTGTCACAGGCTGGTACAGACTGTCACAGGCTGTCACAGGCTGGTACAGACTGTCACAGACTGTCACAGGCTGGTACAGGCTGTCACAGGCTGTCACAGGCTGTCACAGGCTGTCACAGGCTGCCACAGACTGGTACAGGCTGTCACAGACTGTCACAGACTGGTACAGGCTGGTAAAGGCTGTCACAGGCTGGTACAGGCTGTCACAGGCTGTCACAGGCTGGTACAGACTGTCACAGGCTGGTACAGGCTGTCACAGACTGTCACAGGCTGGTACAGGCTGTCACAGGCTGTCACAGGCTGTCACAGGCTGTCACAGACTGTCACAGACTGTCACAGACTGGTACAGGCTGTCACAGGCTGGTACATGCTGTCACAGACTGTCACAGGCTGGTACAGGCTGTCACAGGCTGGTACAGGCTGGTACAGACTGTCACAGGCTGTCACAGGCTGGTACAGGCTGTCACAGGCTGTCACAGGCTGTCACAGGCTGGTACAGGCTGTCACAGGCTGTCACAGGCTGTCACAGGCTGTCACAGGCTGGTACAGACTGTCACAGGCTGTCACAGGCTGGTACAGACTGTCACAGACTGTCACAGGCTGGTACAGGCTGTCACAGGCTGTCACAGGCTGTCACAGGCTGTCACAGGCTGCCACAGACTGGTACAGGCTGTCACAGACTGTCACAGACTGGTACAGGCTGGTACAGGCTGTCACAGGCTGGTACAGGCTGTCACAGGCTGTCACAGGCTGGTACAGACTGTCACAGGCTGGTACAGGCTGTCACAGACTGTCACAGACTGGTACAGGCTGTCACAGGCTGGTATAGACTGTCACAGGCTGGTACAGACTGTCACAGACTGTCACAGACTGGTACAGGCTGTCACAGGCTGGTACATGCTGTCACAGACTGTCACAGGCTGGTACAGGCTGTCACAGGCTGGTACAGGCTGGTACAGACTGTCACAGGCTGTCACAGGCTGGTACAGGCTGTCACAGGCTGTCACAGGCTGTCACAGGCTGGTACAGGCTGTCACAGGCTGTCACAGGCTGTCACAGGCTGTCACAGGCTGGTACAGACTGTCACAGGCTGTCACAGGCTGGTACAGACTGTCACAGACTGTCACAGGCTGGTACAGGCTGTCACAGGCTGTCACAGGCTGTCACAGGCTGTCACAGGCTGCCACAGACTGGTACAGGCTGTCACAGACTGTCACAGACTGGTACAGGCTGGTACAGGCTGTCACAGGCTGGTACAGGCTGTCACAGGCTGTCACAGGCTGGTACAGACTGTCACAGGCTGGTACAGGCTGTCACAGACTGTGACAGACTGGTACAGGCTGTCACAGGCTGGTATAGACTGTCACAGGCTGGTACAGACTGTCACAGGCTGGTACAGGCTGTCACAGGCTGTCACAGGCTGTCACAGGCTGTCACAGACTGTCACAGACTGGTACAGGCTGTCACAGGCTGTCACAGGCTGGTACAGACTGTCACAGGCTGGTACAGGCTGTCACAAGCTGTCACAGGCTGTCACAGGCTGGTACAGGCTGGTACAGACTGTCACAGGCTGGTACAGACTGTCACAGGCTGGTACAGGCTGTCACAGACTGTCACAGGCTGTCACAGGCTGGTACAGGCTGGTGCAGGCTGTCACAGGCTGTCACAGACTGTCACAGACTGGTACAGGCTGGTACAGGCTGTCACAGGCTGGTACAGACTGTCACAGTCTGTCACAGGCTGTCACAGGCTGTCACAGGCTGGTACAGGCTGGTACAGACTGTCACAGGCTGTCACAGGCTGTCACAGGCTGGTACAGACTTTCACAGGCTGGTACAGGCTGTCACAGGCTGTCACAGGCTGGTACAGACTTTCACAGGCTGGTACAGGCTGGTACAGACTGTCACAGGCTGGTACAGACTGTCACAGGCTGTCACAGGCTGGTACAGACTGTCACAGGCTGTCACAGGCTGGTACAGACTGTCACAGACTGTCACAGGCTGGTACAGGCTGTCACAGGCTGTCACAGGCTGTCACAGGCTGTCACAGACTGTCACAGACTGTCACAGACTGGTACAGGCTGTCACAGGCTGGTACATGCTGTCACAGACTGTCACAGGCTGGTACAGGCTGTCACAGGCTGGTACAGGCTGGTACAGACTGTCACAGGCTGTCACAGGCTGGTACAGGCTGTCACAGGCTGTCACAGGCTGTCACAGGCTGGTACAGACTGTCACAGGCTGGTACAGGCTGTCACAGACTGTCACAGACTGGTACAGGCTGTCACAGGCTGGTACAGGCTGTCACAGGCTGTCACAGGCTGGTACAGACTGTCACAGGCTGGTACAGGCTGTCACAGACTGTCACAGACTGGTACAGGCTGTCACAGGCTGGTACAGGCTGGTACATACTGTCACAGGCTGTCACAGACTGTCACAGGCTGTCACAGGCTGTCACAGGCTGGTACAGACTGTCACAGGCTGTCACCAGACTGTCACAGGCTGTCACAGACTGTCACAGACTGGTACAGGCTGTCACAGGCTGTCACAGGCTGGTACAGACTGTCACAGGCTTGTACAGGCTGTCACAGGCTGTCACAGGCTGTCACAGGCTGTCACAGGCTGGTACAGACTGTCACAGGCTGGTACAGACTGTCACAGGCTGTCACCAGACTGTCACAGGCTGTCACAGACTGTCACAGACTGGTACAGGCTGTCACAGGCTTGTACAGGCTGTCACAGGCTGTCACAGGCTGTCACAGGCTGTCACAGACTGTAACAGACTGGTACAGGCTGTCACAGGCTGTCACAGGCTTGTACAGGCTGTCACAGGCTGTCACAGGCTGGTACAGACTGTCACAGACTGGTACAGGCTGTCACAGGCTGGTACAGACTGTCACAGGCTGGTACAGACTGTCACAGGCTTGTACAGGCTGTCACAGGCTGTCACAGGCTGTCACAGGCTGGTACAGACTGTCACAGGCTGGTACAGACTGTCACAGGCTGGTACAGACTGTCACAGGCTTGTACAGGCTGTCACAGGCTGTCACAGGCTGTCACAGGCTGGTACAGACTGTCACAGACTGTCACAGGCTGGTACAGACTGTCACAGGCTGGTACAGACTGTCACAGACTGTCACAGGCTGTACCAGCCTGTGACAGTCTGTACCAGGCTGCACCTTCTGCTTTAGGCCACACCAGTGATGACATAGTCTGAGGTCACAACATTCAGAGTCAGTTACATTTACTTCTTCTTCTTCTCTGAAATCTACAGTGACAAAACACAAGTGTTTCTTATTCTTCAGAAAAGATGAGTTTTCTCTCATTTTGTGCTGCTCCTTTGAAAATGGAGGATGTGGTTCATTCTTTCATGTTTTGCCCTTCACATGACAGCGTCTTCTAATGATGAATCAGAAGTATGTATTGTATGTATGTAAGTAATAAAGTATGTATGAGTAACTGTAAGTATGTCATAATACGTGTGTATCTCAGAAACAAAAATGTTTTTCATCTATATTTCTAGCAATATAATCTCTCATAGCAATATTTGATTTGATCAGTTTGTAAATAAGCAGTAGCACATTGGATTATTGATGAAGCCCATGGTGTGTTCTAGTGTGGGCGGGGCCAGTTCAGTGTCTCTGACAGGATCAGGTACAACACCTGACTGACCTTTACCACACCTGACTGACCTTTACCACACCTGACTGACCTTTACCACAGCTGACAAACCACGCCCACAAGAAGGCTCAACTCCAGCCCTATGATCTCATCTCTTTGTACAACAAGTGTTATGTTCCTCACACAAGGATCTGAAGGTTCTGAAGGTTCTAAAGGTTCTAAAGGTTCTGAAGGTTCAGAAGGTTCTGAAGGTTCTAAAGGTTCTGAAGGTTCAGAAGGTTCTGAAGGTTCTGAAGGTTCTAAAGGTTCTGAAGGTTCAGAAGGTTCTGAAGGTTCTAAAGGTTCTGAAGGTTCAGAAGGTTCTAAAGGTTCTGAAGGTTCTGAAGGTTCTAAAGGTTCTGAAGGTTCTAAAGGTTCTGAAGGTTCTGAAGGTTCAGAAGGTTCTAAAGGTTCTGAAGGTTCTAAAGGTTCTGAAGGTTCTGAAGGTTCTAAAGGTTCTGAAGGTTCTGAAGGTTCAGAAGGTTCAGAAGGTTCTAAAGGTTCTGAAGGTTCTGAAGGTTCTGAAGGTTCAGAAGGTTCTAAGGCTCTGAAGGTTCTAAAGGTTCTAAAGGTTCTGAAGGTTCTGAAGGTTCTGAAGGTTCTGAAGGTTCAGAAGGTTCTAAGGCTCTGAAGGTTCTAAAGGTTCTAAAGGTTCTGAAGGTTCTGAAGGTTCTGAAGGTTCAGAAGGTTCTAAGGCTCTGAAGCATGAGCACACTGTCCACCTCCAAAAGAAAGAGCGCCCTCTGCTGGAGCCAGGAACACTTCACAAAGTTGTTCTCCGGCCTCTCTCACCAAAGCTTCAAACTGGTGGTGCAGTGGTTTGAGGTGTTGCACATGTGCAGTATTGTGGCTTTGCATAGGTGGGTAGAGTAGCCACAAATGAAAGTAAAGAGTAAAGCGTAAAGAGTCGTATTAGGAGTAGATCTAACTGTACAATATGTGAGTCGAGTAGGACTGTTACACTGTACAACATGTGAGTCGAGTAGGACTGTTACACTGTACAACATGTGAGTCGAGTAGGACTGTTACACTGTACAACATGTGAGTCGAGTAGGACTGTTACACTGTACAACATGTGAGTCGAGTAGGACTGTTACACTGTACAATATGTGAGTCGAGGAGGACTGTTACACTGTACAACATGTGAGTCGAGTAGGACTGTTACACTGTACAACATGTGAGTCGAGTAGGACTGTTACACTGTACAACATGTGAGTCGAGTAGGACTGTTACACTGTACAACATGTGAGTCGAGTAGGACTGTTACACTGTACAATATGTGAGTCGAGGAGGAGGACAAGTATAGAGTCAAACATGAATAAAAACATGTTCTTACTACATCATTAAGAACACATTTGGAGGATTGTTGACATAAATATAATTAAAACAGTAAAATATATGGTATAAAAGACACTTTACTACTAAAGTGTCTCGGGTTTAGGCCGGTAGTAGTAGTTAGGGCGCTTTTGGAGACAGAGAATTGGGGGAACTCGAGACATCAAAAGTTTGGGAAAAGAACTGAATATAATAGATTCCATGAATCTAACGCGTTACTCACAGCTCTGGACTTGAATGACCTGCAGTTTCAAAACAGTCCAGTAGATGTCGCTCTAAGACCACACACTTCAGGTAAAAGGAGCCACAGAAGTGGCTATTATGTGCTGAGCCTGAAGCAGCAGATAAACACACTTTAAAGGCACTTTAAACAGAAACTTTCATGGACCTTTGAGCAGATCAGAGACAAAGTCAGAGTGGCAGGCAGACTGGGACAGTCACATGGGACAGGACAAACAGAGGGAGTCACATGGGACAGGACAAACAGAGGGAGACACATGGGACAGGACAAACAGAGGGAGTCACATGGGACAGGACAAACAAAGGGAGACACATGGGACAGGACAAACAGAGGGAGACACATGGGACAGGACAAACAGAGGGAGTCACATGGGACAGGACAAACAGAGGGAGTCACATGGGACAGGACAAACAGAGGGAGACACATGGGACAGGACAAACAGAGGGAGTCACATGGGACAGGACAAACAAAGGGAGACACATGGGACAGGACAAACAAAGGGAGACACATGGGACAGGACAAACAAAGGGAGTCACAAGGGACAGGACAAACAGAGGGAGACACATGGGACAGGACAAACAGAGGGAGTCACATGGGACAGGACAAACAAAGGGAGACACATGGGACAGGACAAACAGAGGGAGACGTCTATACACGCTTCAGAAAACAGTTGGATCAGGACGGACAATCAGAGAAGCACCAAGGAAGAGAGGGTCATAACTCCCATCAGAACAGGACACAGCTTAAAGTCTTTACATTTAACAAACATCCAACAGGGTTTTGTGGCCAGTGTGTGAAGTAAACTCAATCACTTATTTGAAGTTTTCCAGTCAGGATTCAGAGCCCACCACAGCAGGGTTCAGAGCCCACCACAGCAGGGTTCAGATTCCACCACAGCAGGGTTCAGAGCCCACCACAGCAGGGTTCAGAGCCCACCACAGCAGGGTTCAGAGCCCACCACTGCAGGGTCCAGAGCCCACCACAGCAGGGTTCAGAGTCCACCACAGCAGGGTTTAGAGCCCACCACAGCAGGGTTCAGAGTCCACCACAGCAGGGTTCAGAGCCCACCACAGCAGGGTTCAGAGTCCACCACAGCAGGGTTCAGAGTCCACCACAGCAGGGTTCAGAGTCCACCACAGCAGGGTTCAGAGCCCACCACAGCAGGGTTCAGAGCCCACCACAGCAGGGTTTAGAGCCCGCCACAGCAGGGTTCAAAGCCCACCACAGCACTGAAACTGCACCAGTTAAAGTCCATTGTAGAAAAAGCTTCAGTTGTTTCATCTGGACTCAGTTAGAAAAAATAGACGTTTCGACTCTCATCCAAGAGTCATTGTCAATAAAAGAATTTAGATCGAGAACTCCGATATTAATACTGTTCTGTGGTAAGACCCGCCCATTGGGAGGAGCCTTCCTGAAGTAGAAAGAGTTGTTTGTTTCAACAGAAACTTAGCCTATTCAACCCTTTAATGAGCTATTAGTCTCCCCTTTCTCTTTGTGAGACCCTGGCTCACCCTGAGGACCTGATTAGCATTTAAATGACCTGGTCCTGGTCCTCTACCTCTCCAGGGGTTCAGAATACCATTATAGATACCAGGAAGATTGAATCTTTGCCCTCCGTTTCTGTTTAAAGAAGGTTTTTCTTTTTTTTTTTAACAAAAATAGCTTCCTTAACTCCTCTTTCAACTGCTTAAAACCTTTACCTCACCGTCTTCAAACGAGTGATTAGAGGCTTCAAGATGCAGATGCACGGCGCTCTGTGGTCCTGAACTCCAGTGTCTTCTGTGCTGATAGAGCCTCTTGTGCAGAGGCTGTTTAGTCTCACCTATGTAACGTTCTTTACAACTTTCTTCACTGCATTGGACAGAATAAACTACATTGCCCTGTTTTTGGGTCGGCAACTTGTCCTTAGGATGAACCAGTTTTTGTCTTAAAGTGTTTCCTGGTTTAAAATAAACAGGGACTTCGTGTTGTCTAAAAATTCTCTGAAGTTTTTCCGACAGGCCAGACACATAAGGGATAGAAACAAACTTCCTTCTCTGTTCAGTTTCCCTTTTGTCCTGCTTCTTGGTTCTCTTCACTCTGTTGAGAGCCCAAGAGGGGTAACCACAGGCTGAGAGGGCATTTCGGACATGTTTTTCCTCTTTCTTCTTGCCCTCTGAGCTGGTGGGCACACCTTGAGCTCTGTGTTGTAAGGTTCTGATCACCCCCAGCTTGTGCTGTAGTGGGTGGTTGGAACCAAAGAGCAGATACTGGTCCGTGTGTGTAGGTTTCCTATATACTTCTATTTGGAGTTTCCCGTCCTCTCCTCTGATCGTGGCACAATCAAGAAAGGCCAAGCGATTCTCCTTAGCGTCTTCTCTTGTAAACCTGATATGTGGGTCCACAGCATTGATGTGATCAGAGAAGGTTTCCAGCTCTTGTTTCTTGATTGTTACAAAAGTATCATCGACATAGTGAAGCCACAGTTTTGGGGCTATGCCTGAGAAGGAGGCCAGTGCCTTCGTCTCAAAGTGCTCCATGTACAGGTTGGCCACTATGGGAGAGACGGGCGAGCCCATGGCACAGCCATGAATCTGTCTGTAGATGGTTTGAAAGAGGAGTTAAGGAAGCTATTTTTGTTAAAAAAGAAAAACCTTCTTAAAACAGAAACGGAGGTCTAGGGTTCAATCTTCCTGGTATCTATAATGGTATACCGAACCCCTGGAGAGTTAGAGGACCAGTACCAGGACATTTAGATGCTAATCAGGTACTCAGGTTGGGTGAGCCAGGGTCTCACAAAGAGAAAGGGGAGACTAATAGCCCATTAAAGGGTTGAATAGGCTAAGTTTCTGTTGAAACAAACAACTCTTTCCTCTTCAGGAAGGCTCCTCCCAATGGGCTAGACTTAACACAGAATAGTATAAATATCGGAGTTCTCGACCTAAATTCTTTTATTGACAATGACTCTTGGATGAGAGTCGAAACGTCTATTTTTTCAAACTGAGTCCAGATGACTACAACTGAAGCTTTTTCTACTATGGAACACGCCTGGACGAATGAGGGATTACACCGACACTAGTTAAAGTCACAAACGATTTGTTATTAGCCGCTGACGATGGACTGGTCTCAATCCTGGTTCTGTTGGACCTCAGCGCAGTGTTTGACACCATCGACCACAACATTCTACTGCAGAGGTTAGAATGTGATGTAGGTGTTGGAGGAACAGCCCTCAGCTCGTTTAAATCCTATTTATCAGATTGGTACCAATTTGTTAATGTAAACCAGAGCTCCTCACATTGCTCTAAAGTAATTTACGGTGTGCCACAGGGGTCAGTACTCGGTCCAATTCTGTTTACTCTTATATGCTGCCATTAGGCAACATTATCAGAAAGCAAGGCATTAACTTCCACTGCTCTGCAGACGACACTCAGCTGTATTTATCAATGAAACCTGATCAGAGCGATCAAGTAGACAGACTTAGTGCTTGTGTGAAGGAGATAAAAACCTGGATGACACTTAAGTATCTGCTTATTAAACCGAGGTCATTGTGCTTGGCCCTAAGCATCTACGAGACGCTCTATCTGAGCAGATAGTCACACTGGACAATGTTAGTGTAGCCTCCAGTTCTACTGTAAGAAATCTTGGAGTCTTATTTGACCAGGAGCTCTCATTTAAAGCTCATATAAATCAAGCTTGTAAAACAGTCTATTTCCATTTGCGCAACAAGAGCCAAAATCAGAAGAATCCTGCCTAAAAGTGATGCTGAAAAACTTATCCATGCATTTGTAACGACTAGATTAGACTACTGTAACTCCCTGCTTGCAGCGTGTCCTAAAAGCTCCATAAAAAGCTTTCAACTGGTTCAAAATGCAGCAGCAAGATTACTAACAGGAACAAAAAGAAGAGAGCACATTAACGCCAGTGCTGAAGTCTCTTCACTGGCTCCCCGTCGAGTTTAGAATCAAATTTAAAATTCTACTCTTGGCCTACAAAGCCATAAATGACATGGCCCCATCCCACCTCAAAGATGCTATAGAACCATATCATCCAAACAGAGCTCTTCGCTCTCAGAATGCTGGCCTTCTGGTGGTGCCAAGAGTCTCTAAAAGTACTGTAGGAGGTAGAGCGTTTAGCTACCAAGCTCCTGTGTTATGGAATCAGCTCCCGACCCATGTTAGTCCAGGCTTAAAACGTTCCTCTTTGAAATCGCTTATGGTCAGACTAGTTAGGAACAGAAACATAAACCCACAGCTTTAGCTACGCTGCCCTAGGAGTAACTATGCTGGGGGAAGTATGACAGCTTGAGCACTATCCTCTTCTTCTGACTACTTATGCTATCAAACAATATTTATTTTTTAATTCCACTTGCAAACTGTTCACCGCCTTCTTTTTCTTTCTCTCACTCCTGAGGACCTGTGGACCCAGATGCCCCTCCCCTGGTGAAGTGGTCATCTGCCTGAAGAGTGGGTCCAGCTCGCCTCCGACGGTCCCTCATCTGCCTGAAGAGTGGGTCCATGTTCCAGTCTCCCTCGCGTCCGTCTGTGAGAGTCAGATCTCTCCTTCACTGGAACTCCTCCAGGTTTCTACGCTTTTTCCCAAGGAGGTTTTTTGTAGTTTTTCCTGGCCGAGAAGGAGGGTCTAAGGACAGAGGACCCTGGGACATCGTCCCTAGCCACCACAGACATTGTCTGACTCCATCGCCACCACAGACATTGTTGATTCGGCCCTCAGAGGCGACTGTTGTGATTTTGGGCCTTACAAAAATAAATTGAATTGAATTGAATTGAAGGAGTCATGTGACCAGTGTGTGAAGGACAGTCGAGCATCATTCATGTGACAAGTGACGAGAGCAAAGGCAGAAAAGAGTATTATCAACGAGATGAGAAACAAGGGGCATGTGTCAGTATTCAAATGGGTTAAGCAGAATACCTTCTATACATTAGATTCTTGAAGGAGTCAGGACTGATCAACAGAATTTAGTATTTTATTTTATATATATATATGTTATGTTATATATATATATATATATATATATATATATATATATATATATATATATATATATATATTATTATTATATATATTATTATTCCATTCGCCACAAAACAAAACGACGAAGAAGACGAAGAATAAAGAAAAAAGAACAAAGAACAAAGAACAAAGAACAAAGAACAAAGAACAAAGAACAAAGAACAAAGAACAAAGAACAAAGAACGAAGCTGAGGTCCGATATTATACCAGATCCATGGCGCTGAGCCGTCGGAGGGATTTCTTTGTCGCGCTCACTTCCGTAAACACGCTGGTCTCTTCCGGTCCCGTAGATGGAGCGCTCACATGTGTTTGCTGCTGCTGTTTCACAGATGCTGATATCCGCGGCTCTTCTGGGATTCACACCGGACTGAACCGCTTCAAGACTCAAGACTTGACACACCGGGCCCGCACCGTCCCCACACCGGGCCCTGGACATGTCTCTGCCCGCTGCTCTCTGTCGGTGCTGTCAGAGCTTTTAGCGTTAGCATTGTGCTGTTGACATGGAGCTGCACAGTCGGGACTTCTTGAATTCTCCTCCCATGAAGACAGTCCGCTTTGGGGCGACAGTGGCGGACACTTTAGCCAAATACAAGAAGGTGAGTGGAAATGACACAGACTCTTAGAATTATTCGTTTATTATTATATAGGTTAGATTTGTGTTGTTCGTGTAAGAATACTGATCTGAGACATGTAGAGACATGTTAGTACTTTGTCTCATTGGTGTCTTTGGTGCACATTTACATCACACATCTGATCAGTGTTACACTCACTGTCTGACTTTTCTAGTGGTGGACATTTGATTACTTTAGCTTGATTATTAACATTGGATGTTGGAGATAATCAGAGATGGTAAAGTAGCCAAAATGTGTACAAAAGTAATGGTTACTTCAAAACAATAGTACTCAAGTACAAAACATTGCTTAAAGAAAATACTGACTTGCTATAGTAATTGAGTAAACATGTATTTAGGAATATAATTCTGGGTGAGATTTTTCTGAGCAGTTTTACAATTGTGATTCTGCCCAAAGGTCACATTTTAAACTCATCCAGGGGACTTGACAAAAAGACTGAAATGGGCTTATTAACTGATAAACTAATGCAAGAATTGGATCTAAACTTCAGAGCTGGCAGTTGATATGCAGAATAAGACATGATATTTCGTGCAATTGTGCAATACTACTAAAAAATATTAAAAGTATATACCACAAAAATGTGCAGAGGTGGACAGAGTAGCCAAAATATGTACTTAAGTCAAAGAGTCTAACGCTGTAATTCTTTAGTCGTTTAGTCGATTGATTGATGTCTTAGTCGGCCAAATATTTGATTAGTCGACAAATTATTTAATTTTGATTTATATGGGTTAACAGCAGCTCAAGATGTTTGAATGAATCATGAGTGTAATGTTTACAGGTGAACCCCAACGCAGAGCCAGGAGACTGAGGCAGGTTTAACAGTTTATTTTAAGGCCGTGGCTGGAGAGCAGTTTCAGGGACCGCAGCACTTCTCTTATAGCCTCATCCCTAACCTTAACCCTAACCCAAACCCTAACCCTAACCCTAACCTTAACCCTAACCTTAACCCTAACCTTAACCTTAACCCGGCGCGGTCTAAAACAGCAATAAAACGCGGTCAAACAGCGCAGCAGTTTCAGGAGCCGCGGCGCGCGGCCGGCACAAAAATAACATGGCAGTTTCGGCCGCGCGTCGCGGCTCTGTAGACACTCCCTTATTTTAAATGGTAAACGTTGCAGAATACTGTTCAAATGAGGGGTTTACAAAGAGGATGGTAACTTAAGTGCAGGATGAACACACACACACTCACACAGACACGGACACACGTACACACGCACGCACACACACACACACACACACACGTGTGTAATCCTTTTGTGTGTATTTTAAGGGCGACCTGAGTGACTATGAGCTGCTCCGACACCAGCTGGGAGACCCCGAGATAAAGGTAAACCACTGCACTGTGCCGGTCCACAGATGAGATTAGAGATGAGAGAAGTGGATTATAAAAAAGGATGGCAATGTAAAAAAACAGTTTGCTTTGTATTGTTAATTGTCTTTGTCCAATATTTTTGAGCAACAGGACAGTCCCAAAACATAGTGTTTCGCCTCCTGGTGCCACAGTTTCTCCAACAGTTCTCCAACGGTATTATGAAAAAACCTGTCACATTTTCCCAACAAAATTCACTCTAGACATGTGACTTTGTGGTCCTCCACTGGTCCTACACACACTTTCCTACTCTTTGTCTGTCAAAACAAGATGAACTTCTCTTTCCCACTTGTCTTTATATATTTAGTAGAGTAGCTGTACAGATTATAAATGCATTGATACAATTGAGATATTTTTCCCCTTGAAAGTTCCAATTTATAAGCCTTGATAATTATTTCAGTCAAATGGTTATAATGGTCGTTACTTTGTTTAATTTCTTGGTTATAATAACTCCTTATTTGTAAATTTCTATAAAAGTCCTGTTTCTCCAAGTCAAAGGATTCTTTCAACATATCAAAGCATTTCATGTGATTATCTTCAACAATTTGGTGGAAAACCCATTATATCTTTTGTAATCTAGACCTTAAATCTCAGGTCAGTTCTATTTGGTACAAAACGTTGGTCATAAGCCAACCAGTTTAAGATGTTCTCATCTTTGTTTAGTTTATATGTCTTGATCAGCTCCTTCCATGATGTAAGAACAAATTTTACCCAGGGATTCTTGTCCTTCAAATGACTCAAGCATTTGTCATCTGCCAGTTAGGCTTGTACAGGAACCCCCGGCACAACATTCATTTCAATATTTTTCCATTGAGTTTCATACTCTGGGTCACACCAGCAATGCTCTAAATTGAGCTGAAAGAGAGTCCAGAGAGTCTGGAACGATGGAGAAATCTGAGCAAAACATTCATTTTTGTAGTTTCAGTCTTTTGACTCAAGTATTGGATCTGAGTCCATTTTTCGAGCTCTTTCTTATAGTGGAGAAAAGAGAATAGTATAGTTTTTCTCTAAGATTGTTGATAGTTCCTCATGGAGGACCACACCTAAATATTTAAGGAATTCCATTTGCCATTTAAATGGGTAAGTCTTTCTAAAGGACAGAGGGGGATGTCAGTAAGAGAGAATTTCATCTTTTTTTGTACATTCAGTTTGTATCCAGACATTGGATCAATAACACGAAGGAAAAATGCATCATATTGGGTATGGACATTTCTGGTTTGGTCATATGTTGTAGGACATCATCTGCATGGCAGACAATTTTATGTTCTGTCCCATCAATTGAGACACCATAAATTGTTTCCGATTGTCTAATATCTTATTATATTTTTTTGTTTTTGAACATGGTTCATTATGTGTAAAGATCATCTTTTGTTATCTTGTGTTTGTTAACATTCTGAATTACATTTGGGTGTAATTTTCTCCATTATTTTGGACATAATTGAGATGTATACCTGATAGTTCACTGCAGGGATTGGTCTGTGTGAGGCACAGTCAAGTCGATCCTTCCCCTCTTTAGGTATGAACGATGTGATGGCTTCCTTCTAACTCTGAGGGATTTGAGCTCTGTTGGACTCCGCCAGGGCTGCCCTTTGTCACCGGTTCTGTTCATAATTTTTATGGACAGAATTTCTAGGCGCAGTCAGGGGTCGAAGGGTGTCCGGTTTGGGGACCACAGGATCTCATCTCTGCTGTTTGCAGACGATGTTGTCCTGATGGCTCCATCAAACCTGGACCTGCAACATGCACTGGGACGGAAGCGTCTGGGATGAGAATCAGCACCTCCAAATCCGAGGCCATGGTTCTCGACCGGAAAAAGGTGTCTTGCCCTCTCCAGGTGGGTGGGGGGTCCTTGTCCCAAGTGGAGGAGTTCAAGTATCTCGGGGTTTTGTTCACGAGTGAGTGAGTGAGGGAAGGATGGAGCGTGAGATCGACAGGCGGATCGGTGCAGCGGCTGCAGTGATGCAGTCGCTGCATCGGACCGTTGTGGTAAAGAAGAAGCTGAGTCGAAAGTCAAAGCTCTCAATTTACCGGTCGGTCTACGTTCCTACCCTCACCTATGGTCATGAGCTTTGGGTAATGACCGAAAAAACCAGATCGCGGATACAAGCAGTTGAAATGAGTTTCCTCCGCCGTGTGGCCGGGCGCTCCCTTAGAGATAAGGTGAGGCGCTCGGCCACATGGGGGGAGCTCGGAGTAGAGCCGCTGTTCCTCCACGTTGAGAGGAGTCAGCTGAGGTGGCTCGGGCATCTGTTCCGGAGCCTCCTGGGCGCCTCCCTCGGGAGGTGTTTCAGGCATGTCCCACCAGGAAGTGTCTGGGTCTTTTGTGTCCCAGGGCTCTTTGGGTCAGTGAAATCAATCTCAAACTTCTAGTTTGCCAAGTAGGTCAAATTAAAGGTAAATCCACTTAAGAAGGACTTTCCACATTATTAAGCAGACCACAATTTTCAAGCAATATGTGAAAGAAAAAGGATCTCTCTAGTGCTGAAAAGTGTGAAATAGTTGAATGCTTTCAACAAGGTATGAAAATCTTAGATATTTCACAAAAACTTTAGTGTGATCATCGGACTATTAAGACATTTGTAGCTGATTCAGAACACACTGGTACAGATAAAGGCACAATGAGGAAGGTTTCTGCCAGACAAATACAGTGTTCTCGCTGGGCTGAGGTTTGAGGATGGCTGTGGGACACTGCCGTAGGCGCTAGCAAAAATTACTTTAAAAAATTGCCGCTCGCGCCCTCGATATGGAAAGCCAATATGATCACACTACGCCGATACACCGCGTGCGGCAGCTCGGCGTGCGGCTGCTCGGCGTGCGGCTGCTCTGCGTGCGGCTGCTCGGTGGGCGGCTGCTCGGCGGGCGGGCGGCTGCTCGGCGGGCGGGCGGCTGCTCGGCGGGCGGGCGGCTGCTCGGCGGGCGGGCGGCTGCTCGGCGGGCGGGCGGCTGCTCGGCGGGCGGGCGGCTGCTCGGCGGCCGGCCGGCTGCTCGGCGGCTGCAAAGAAATTCAAGCAGAAACTCTCACAAACTCACAAGTTCAATGGATGCAACAATTGTGACGCTCCTGTCGAATCAGTGCTCTATCTTCACATGTAACTTGAACTTTTCAGATGGTTTGATTGAAATGGCTTTTGATTGTATTAAATATGAGCTGCTAATGCTACTGATTTAACAAATGACCAGTTTCAGTTCTCTACAATAACATAAACTGCTATGCATAATAATCTGGAACGATGCATTTTAAGTTTTTATTTTTGGGGGGAAAAAAGGAAAGAAACGTTATCATTGGGAGGTTTGTTCAATAACTTTTGAATTGTAGTCTAAAGGTTGATGACTGTCAGTTATATTGACTATTCTGTAAAGTCAGATCAAAATATAATTTGGAACACAGTGTATGAGAAAGATTTTTTGCCTTTAGTAGGAGTTGTTGGATGGTTAAGTTTGAGACGTGTAGCTGAACCTTGTGCTCATGTGTAGCTGAACCTTGTGCTCATGTGTAGATGAACCTTGTGCTCATGTGTAGCTGAACCTTGTGCTCATGTGTAGCTGAACCTTGTGCTCATGTGTAGATGAACCTTGTGCTCATGTGTAGCTGAACCTTGTGCTCATGTGTAGATGAACCTTGTGCTCATGTGTAGCTGAACCTTGTGCTCATGTGTAGATGAACCTTGTGCTCATGTGTAGCTGAACCTTGTGCTCATGTGTAGCTGAACCTTGTGCTCATGTGTAGCTGAACCTTGTGCTCATGTGTAGCTGAACCTTGTGCTCATGTGTAGCTGAACCTTGTGCTCATGTGTAGATGAACCTTGTGCTCATGTGTAGCTGAACCTTGTGCTCATGTGTAGCTGAACCTTGTGCTCATGTGTAGATGAACCTTGTGCTCATGTGTAGCTGAACCTTGTGCTCATGTGTAGCTGAACCTTGTGCTCATGTGTAGCTGAACCTTGTGCTCATGTGTAGATGAACCTTGTGCTCATGTGTAGATGAACCTTGTGCTCATGTGTAGATGAACCTTGTGCTCATGTGTAGATGAACCTTGTGCTCATGTGTAGCTGAACCTTGTGCTCATGTGTAGATGAACCTTGTGCTCATGTGTAGCTGAACCTTGTGCTCATGTGTAGCTGAACCTTGTGCTCATGTGTAGCTGAACCTTGTGCTCATGTGTAGCTGAACCTTGTGCTCATGTGTAGATGAACCTTGTGCTCATGTGTAGCTGAACCTTGTGCTCATGTGTAGCTGAACCTTGTGCTCATGTGTAGCTGAACCTTGTGCTCATGTGTAGCTGAACCTTGTGCTCATGTGTAGCTGAATCTTGTGCTCATGTGTAGCTGAACCTTGTGCTCATGTGTAGCTGAACCTTGTGCTCATGTGTAGCTGAACCTTGTGCTCATGTGTAGATGAACCTTGTGCTCATGTGTAGATGAACCTTGTGCTCATGTGTAGATGAACCTTGTGCTCATGTGTAGATGAACCTTGTGCTCATGTGTAGATGAACCTTGTGCTCATGTGTAGATGAACCTTGTGCTCATGTGTAGATGAACCTTGTGCTCATGTGTAGCTGAACCTTGTGCTCATGTGTAGCTGAACCTTGTGCTCATGTGTAGATGAACCTTGTGCTCATGTGTAGCTGAACCTTGTGCTCATGTGTAGCTGAACCTTGTGCTCATGTGTAGATGAACCTTGTGCTCATGTGTAGATGAACCTTGTGCTCATGTGTAGCTGAACCTTGTGCTCATGTGTAGCTGAACCTTGTGCTCATGTGTAGCTGAACCTTGTGCTCATGTGTAGCTGAACCTTGTGCTCATGTGTAGCTGAACCTTGTGCTCATGTGTAGATGAACCTTGTGCTCATGTGTAGATGAACCTTGTGCTCATGTGTAGATGAACCTTGTGCTCATGTGTAGATGAACCTTGTGCTCATGTGTAGATGAACCTTGTGCTCATGTGTAGATGAACCTTGTGCTCATGTGTAGATGAACCTTGTGCTCTGGTTTGAACAGGACGCTCAGATCGTGAACTGGCTGCAAGAATTCAGAAGTTGTGTGACGCTACTCAGTAAAGAGCATGAGCAGCTCATCCACGCTGTGCTGGTGAGTACGCACACATGCACGTACACACACACGTACACACACGTGCGTACACACACGCGCGCATACACGCGCACACACATGCGCGCACTAGGGCTGGGTAAAAAAATCAATTTAATCGATTTTGGATCGATGTAATTAAAATTTTGCAATATCGATTCATAAGGCATGAGATTGATTTTTTTCCCCATGAAGTTAACCCCAGTAGTCTTGTGCGTGGCGCAGCAGTGGCGCGTTTACGTCCGCTTGTCAAGTTGCAAGACGCAGGTCAAACTGGGCTCAGCGAGCCGTCCCAACTCAAGTCTGACGTCTGGAACCATTTTGGATTTAAAACAACAAAGAACAAAGAGCCGGATAAAACCAAAGTGGTTAGCAAAATCTGCGAAGCGGAGGTCAGTTATTGTAGAAATGTGGGGGCTGACCAGCAAAGACCCAGCAGTCGTGACGGACAACGCTGCAAATAATGGTTCGTGTTTTGTTTACAGCTGAAGTTTAAACTGTCCAATTTACAAGTTTGCACTTAAAACCTGTTTATGGTGAAAAGAAAAAATAAAGTACATTTGTATTTTGTAACACAGTTGAGCCATTTTCATTGTTTAAGAGCAGATTGAATTGAATCGAATCGAATCGTGATTAATCGATTCAGGACGTTGGCCATGATACCCAGCCCTAGCACGTACGCACACACGCGCGCACGTACACACGCACACACGCGCGCACGTACACACGCACACACGCGCGCACGTACACACGCTCGCGCGCACGTACACACGCACGCGCGCACGTACACACACACGCACACGTACACACACACACGCACACGCGCGCACCTACCTTCACCTACCTTCTTCTCTCTATTTGAGCATCTCCCTGTGTCTCTGCAGCACACGCATGTAGACAGAAGTAATTCTCAATCGGATCAGGTCTGGATACTCAGATATTCTCCTGAACCTCCTGATGAAGGGTGTTTCACTTGAGACCAGTCTTCTTTGACAATGTCTTTAAGTCATGGGGCGGGAGAAGCCCTGGCAATTCTGATGCAAATCCGGTACTCGGTCATGAGGGAGCGACAGTCAGTTTAAAATAGGATTTTTTATGGCCCATTACAGGGATGTTTTAGGAAATTATTTAACGACAATTCTGGATGAATGAGGGATTATACCGACCCACTACAGGGCTTTTAGGATACAAAGGAGTGTAGTCTCAAGTGAAACTGTAAACACCCTTCATCTGGAGTTTCCAGGGCCTACTCAGAATAGAATAAACATCTGAGTTCCCAGACAAGATTGAGAATGACACTTGGATGAGAGTCGAGATGTCTTGTTTTTCTAACAATGTTGTCCTGATGGCTCCATCAAAAACGCTCACACACGTTTGTGTGTGACTGTGTGTGA
Organism: Eucyclogobius newberryi; assembly: GCF_026437365.1. Lineage (NCBI taxonomy): Eukaryota > Metazoa > Chordata > Actinopteri > Gobiiformes > Gobiidae > Eucyclogobius > Eucyclogobius newberryi. The sequence continues at coordinate 4,204,498 of NW_027315757.1, forward strand.
GAAAATGGGTCCCACGTGGTGAACTCCTTCCCACCCATCACTTTCACCCACGACTACCAGACGTTCTCGCAGAACAGGTGCCAAATAAACATTTGGGACCAGAATGGAAGTCGTCTACGTTATTGAGTGTAGCTTTCTCAACTATATGATAGCGTTATATGTGACTTGAATAAAAAACACGATGCCTATGGTCATGAGGTTTGGGTAATGACCGAAAGGACAAGATCGTGGATACAAGCGGTTGAAATGAGTTTCCTTCGCAGATAGGGTTAGAGATGGGGTGAAAAGTTCAGTCACCCGGGAGGGGCTCGGAGTAGAGCTGCTGCTCCTCCACGTTGAGAGAAGCCAGCTAAGATGGCTCGGGCATCTGTTCCGGATGCCTCCTGGGCACCTCCCTGGAGAGGTCTTTCTGGCATGTCCCACCGGGAAGAAGCCCCTGGGAAGACCTAGGACACGCTGGCGGGACTATGTTTTTCAGCTGGCCTGAGAACGCCTCGGGATGCCCCTGGAGGAGTTGGAGGAAGTGTCTGGGAGTCCCTGCTTAGACTGCTGCCCCGCGACCCGGCCTCGGCTGATCATCCTTGAGGTGCTTCTCCAACTTGATTTAAAGTCTACCTTTTGGTAGCACACACCTGTCTATATAAGGTCCCACAGTTAACAGTGATATCAGAGCACAAACCAAGCCACAGCATTGAAGGTTCCTCTGAGCACAGTGACCTCCATCATCAGTAAATGGATAAAGTTTGGAACCATCAAGACTTCCTAGAGCCGGCCGCCTGGCCAAATTGAGCAATTGGGGGAGAAGGGCCTTCAGGGAGGTGACAAAGAGCCTGATGACAGCTCTCCTGGGTGTCTTTGCGGAGAGAGGATAACCTTCCAGAAGAACAACCATCTCATGCTGTACTCCACCAGTCAGGCCTGTATGTTAGAGTGGCCAGACAGAAGCCACTCCTCCAGTAAAAGGCACCTGAAGGACTCTCAGACCCTGAGAAACAAAATTCTCTGGTCTGATGAAACAAACAACACTTTGGCTTGAATAGTGAGAGTAATGTCTGGAAACCAGCTACCACTCGTCACCTGACCAGTACCATCCCTACAGTGTAGCATGGTGGAGGCAGCGTCATCACCTGACCATCCCTACAGTGAAGCATGGTGGTGGCAGCATCATCACCTGACCAGTACCATCCCTACAGTGAAGCATGGTGGAAGCAGCGTCATCACCTGACCAGTACCATCCCTACAGTGAAGCATGGTGGTGGCAGCATCATCACCTGACCAGTACCATTCCTACAGTGAAGCATGGTGGTGGAGGCAGCATCACCTGACCAGTACCATCCCTACAGTGTAGCATGGTGGAGGCAGCATCACCTGACCAGTACCATCCCTACAGTGTAGCATGGTGGAGGCAGCATCACCTGACAAGTACCATCCCTACAGTGAAGCATGGTGGTGGAGGCAGCATCACCTGACCAGTACCATCCCTACAGTGAAGCATGGTGGAGGCAGCATCATCACCTGATCAGTACCATCCCTACAGTGAAGCATGGTGGTGGAGGCAGCATCACCTGACCAGTACCATCTCTACAGTGAAGCATGGTGGTGGAGGCAGCATCACCTGACCAGTACCATCTCTACAATGAAGCATGGTGGAGGCAGCATCACCTGACCAGTACCATCCCTACAGTGAAGCATGGTGGAGGCAGCATCACCTGACCAGTACCATCCCTACAATGAAGCATGGTGGAGGCAGCATCACCTGACCAGTACCATCCCTACAATGAAGCATGGTGGAGGCAGCATCACCTGACCAGTACCATCCCTACAATGAAGCATGGTGGAGGCAGCATCATCACCTGACCAGTACCATCCCTACAGTGAAGCATGGTGGAGGCAGCATCACCTGACCAGTACCATCCCTACAGTGAAGCATGGTGGAGGCAGCATCAGGCTGTGGGGACGTTCTTCAGCTGCAGGTACTGGGAGACTAGTCAGGATAAAAAGAAAGATGAATGCTGCAGTTACAGAGACAGAGAGATGTTTTGATCAATCCTTGATCAGAACAGAGACACAAAACAACCCTAAGCACACAGACAGGATAACGAAGGAGTGGCTACTGGACAACTCTGTGAATGTCCTTGAGTAGTTGGCTGCTATGTCACCCAGTAGGTGCACAGTAGGTGCAGGGCCTTTCTGTATTGAGTTTGCTTTCTCTCTCCGTGTCTGCGTAGGTTTCCTCTGGGTACTCCGGTTTCCCCTACCACTAAAAACGTGTATGAATGAGAGTGTTGTGAGAGTGAATGCGGGACAATAGATGAAATTAGCCCATGGCTAATCCGGCTTGTTTACATCATGTGTTTCATGATCATTAACTTGCGCTGTCCTGACCAAATAAATAGAAATTAAAATTCAAACCCAATTCAACATCTCTGGAGAGATCTGAAATGGTTGTGAACCGACGCTCACCATCCAACCTGATGGTGCTTGAGATGTTGTGCAAAGAAGAATGGGAGAAAATGTTCGAAATAGGTGTTCCAAATAGAGCTGGGTTGAAAAAATTGATTTTCCGATTTTTAATCGATTCACATATTAAAGGTGGTATGGACGATTTTTTTCAGCAAATTTTTTATAATATTTCCTTGTGGCGTGGATAAATCATTTGTCCTGCCACGTATCAATCATAAAACGCACCTATCGCTCACCTGCAGCCGCGTGCGGTTCGTCCTCACGTTTCCGGCTGTCTAAGCGCATGGATCTATCATAATATAGTTCCTTCAGTGTACGAGGCAAAATGAAGACGGAGAAAGACAGTTCGAGCTGACGGAGAAGTGGACAGAAATCTACGGGAGACGAGAGATGCGATGCGCTCCGTTGCGCTAATAAACAAACGCACGTGTGTGTTGTATCAGTCCGCACGGGGGAGTGCGCATGCGCACTTCCGCCTGCGTTCTCAAATCGCCGAAAAATCGTCCATACCACCTTTAATGACCGATTTTTGATTCGTACGTCCAAACATGGTTTTATTTATTTTTTTTATAAAAAAAAATAATAATAATAATAATTTTGAAATATAGCCGCAAGCGGCAATGATCGGCCCTCGCTACGCCGCCGCCACGCCGCAAGAGGAGGGGGCGCTGACGCGCCCCAATTGTCCTTTTATTACGCCTACTGCTGAATCTGTGACGCTGTCACATCTTCTCCACTTTGTTTTACCATCAAAAAGCTATTTTATTTTGAATTATTGGCAAAATGTGCGGCTTTGCCGCACAGACACCGTGACTCTTTGAATAAAAATGTGGATAACTTTTGATGGTCCACCCCTGAAGATGAGTCTCACCAAATTTCAGGTTAATATGTCTAACGCCCTAAGAGGAGTTTGTGAAAGTCTAAAGTGTAAACATGTTCTGGCGATTTCCCCATTGGAATAACATGGAAGGTTTCGGTCATCGTTACGGCAAAGCCATAACAATTATGACATGGGTCTCATTGACTTTTCTGATGGGGATGCCAAAATTGAGTTGTGTGTCAAATTTCATATAATTTCGCAAAACTAAATATTTAACCTCCATATAAAATCTTTAGGAGGCGCTGTGGCTCCAAATTAATTTATTTCACTTCAAGTAGGTTTAGGGCAAAGAGTTTAACAACTGATTCTAATTTGACGCAATTCGGACTTTATCTGC